>NW_026136708.1:17120042-17710042 GCF_905237075.1 Dicentrarchus labrax
GAAAACACCTTACGTCCCATAGACATCGAGCACAACATGACAACACAGGCATTTCACTAAAGTTCGATTTCAGTTGCATTCTAGCCCTAGTTTGGTCCAGCAACTCCCAGCTCCTTTTTCCAGGCTAGATGTTTGACTTTATTCATCAGCGACATGTTTATTTTGGCTTTCTGCCATTTTCAAATGGGCTGATAGTGTCCAATTCTTTCTACACTGAGTTGATTGAAGAAGCTGATTCTCAGTGTGGTCTACAGTACTAGCAGCTATTTCCGGGATTTCCGAAGGGTTCACAGAGTTTAATTCAAGACTTTTTAAGTCATATATCACCGAATGTGATGTGTTTCACGGTCATATAGTCCAAAGCATGATAGATATCAATGAAAACCAGTAGGGGTGATAAAGCATTTCTGTCAGTATTCCTCAGCAGCATATAACAAAACACCTAATAATATTAATGAATCATTAAAAACAACCTGGACCTGGATAAGAAGCATTAAAATGGATTGGCTGGATTAACCAACTAAAAATCTAAAGTCCACATATGTATTTCACATGAAAGAGGTCTGGAACATTAGCACTGGGGTTATTTTCTTGCTAAAATCACATATAACACATTTTAGAACTAATATTTACTTCCAAAAGCAGGCTAGTTTATTTTTATTGAGGGCCTTTTTTTGGGGAAAATGAAATCAATGCTTTGTAAGACTTTAAGACCTGCACATATCCTGTCTTTCACGTTTGAGATACATTTGATTAAGTTGCATCTTAAATACTGTTTAATTGAGCTTTAAGGCAAGTTTACACTCTACTGACTGTTAAAATTTTTTAAAACGACTGATGGTACTAGAGGGAACCACTCTACCAAAAGTGCAGTTATTGAGATTGTAAATGACCCATAGAAATTCTCCACTGAGTCACTGAGTCTATAAGATTAGAGAAAATCTACAATTTGTCTGGCCAGTCTTTTCATATCTTTCCAGGAGGAGCCTTAGGGCCAACTAAGGACTTTTTTCTGGACCCAGCCCAAAACCTTTTCAGCACCAGTTGGGTTTATACCCCACCTGACAAACATGACCACCCAGCAGGCCAGTGACATTTACAGTGAGCCGTTTCAGCCCATTAGCCAGCATCAGATCCTCATGCTGCGGCACCTCGTGAGCGACATGACCGGCGGGTCCAGGATTTAACTGAACCCCAACGCCACCATCACCACCTCCTCTTGCTTCAGCTGGAACAATAAAAGCTTGGTACTGTAACAGGAAGAGGAAATACGGTTCCCCACAGATTCTTCCCTGCTGTTATTCCTGCTACTATTTCACATAAATTCACACCAGAAATCAAGGCTGATGAAATGACAAAGGGAAACGGTGGCTAACAGCTCACATCCTCTAAATGAGAGGGTGTATGTGTCTGTGCATGTGTGTGCTAAATAAAGGAGAGAAAGACCCACAAGCCCCACCAGGAAGAGACTAATTTAGAGCATATCGCATGCATGGTATATTTAGATATGAATCATTGATTTATAATAAGTATGAAAAAAGAAATGAAGTTCAAAGACAAAACAGGAAATATATTTTAATACTCATGACTTTACCATGGACAGCACTGTAGACAGTTTCATAGAGTTCATTTCTGATGTGCCACAGCCTGAACTTCTGAACTTACAGTGATACAAGGTCAGAGTTAAAAACCACAAAGGACCCGTCACACAGGATCCCTAAACTCACAATCGTCTTGTACCCGGTTGGCTTCAGAGAGCTCAAGGGACACATCTACACCATTGCTAAACTAACATCTCACTGGTCTCAGGTCAGATATTAAACGCAAGGGAAACCAGGGGCTACAGTACAATTTCGCTTTGTGGCAGACTCTCTTTCACCAGAAGTTTATTTTTGTTCAGAGTCATACGACTCACATGCAATCAAAACATCCATGTACATAACTGCACATGCACACTTTCAAACAGTGATTGACAAGGAAATTCCTCTGACCCTCAATCGCTACGTGGTGCTCAAGTCTTCTACAATCCTTGAAATTATGTTTATTTATACTTTTTTTTCTTGGCAGCACACAAAAGACCTGCACATCCATTTTCCGTAGCCTCCACAACATTTCTAATGTTTTCTTACAGTAGCGTTTTTATTTGTTTTGTTTTAAAGATCGTGTTTTTGAGCTTTTCTTCAAGGAAATGAACCCACTAGTAGTCACTTCTCTCTCTCTCTCTGACCATCTGGCTGGTCAAATGGATAGTAGTCTCAAAGGTCAAATCAGCTATGGTCCATCATGACCCTGTCAATATGACTGCTGCACTTATCTGTAATGGAAGACACTTTGTGAGGCAGATAGTCAGGTGGGGGGTCGTGGACCGAGCGCTATGCGCAAGTGTGTGTATGTATTTGTCTCTGTATGTGGGGAGCATTGAATGTGTTCAAAAGATTGAAGTGTGATATGCGAGGATTGCGCCCTTGAAATACTCACCAGTCAAGGGTGCGTCTGCCAACTGTGAGCTGGCGTGAGTGTTTGAGTACACAATGAAAGGCTAAGTAAGTGTGTCGCCTGGCTCTGGGAATTAGTGAGTCCTTGACACACTGTAGCAGTGTAAAAGTAACACATAGTATGCAGGAGTAGAGGAGCCTATAAAAAGCCTTGTTGGAATGAAAGTGGGGCTGTCCTCCCCGTAGCTAGCTGTGATAGCGTAGCCTTTCCTGCGTTGGAGCCAGATAATAATGAAACGCTGGTGTCAGACAGGAGACAGGGGAAAGAATCAGGCCTGTGGAACAGAGAGCTAATAATAGCAGCTGAAACTGTGCTATTCCCACCACTGGCTGAGGATCCATCATCACACTTCTGCACACAGAGACTCAGACAGACACACACACACACACACACACACACACACACACACACACACACACACACACACACTGGCTTGGCACGTAGTTTGAACAGTAACCTGATCAAGCCACCGCAGAAACCAAAGCAATCAGGAATCAAAGCAAATCCAGCATGTGTACAGTATGTGCATGAACGTGCATGTGCCGTACAAATGTGAGCATATGCAGACGTGTGTGTGTGTGTGTGTGTGTGTGTGTGTGTGCAGGGAGTGGGTCGAGCAAGCCAAAGATAAATGGAAGCAGAGTTTGGTGGAAACCACTTTTCCCTCCATAAAGCAACGAGCGCATGCCTCTGATGTGCCCTACCAGAGAGGAAAGAGGGCCTTTCATTCAGCATGAGGAGATCTGTCTCTTCTCCTTCAGCCCCTCATTTCCTCCCCTCGTCTTCTCCCCTACGGAGCATCTGAAGCCCATTCTCTCCCTCTCTTCCCCTCTCCATCACCCGCAAATATAACAACGTCTCTCTCCGCGAAAAAGACGAAAGACTTTTTGCTCCTAATTGTACCCAGCCGTCACAGAGACGAAAGAGGTGAGTAGACTGGGCGAGGAGGAGAGAAGGGGGAAAGAGGAGAGGAGAGGAGAGGAGAGGAGAGGAGAGGAGAGGAGAGAGGGCAAGGCAGGGAAGAGTCAAAGGAGGAGAGAAGAAAAGGAGAAATGAAAGATGTGTTTGTTCAGTACCACAGGCTGACACATCTCTCTTATCTCTTGCCCAGCCAAACCATATGCCCCTAGGCCACAAGGGGAGGGAGGGGAGAAAGATGAGGTGTAAGTGTGTGAGGGGAGGAGGGAGGATGGGGGTAGATTAAAATATGGCTTTGCAGGACGCAGAGAATCATGAAAGAGGCACATGCCATGCGTACTGTAGGTAAAAGTTATTCAAGGTCAGCCAGATATCAAGACAGAAACATAAAGACCAACAGAAATGAATGACGGACAGTGAACAGATACATGGCGAGGCACTGACTTCAACCAAAGGGGGGCTTCTGCCTTGACCCGCAGACCTCTCGCTCCCCTACAGCTTCCCAGTCGCCTGTTGACCACACACGCCGCCTGGCACAAGGCGGACGCCAACGCCACACGACACAGAGCTGCCGTTAAAAGCCTCAGTCACTCCAGCAGCAGGAGCCATCAGGCACGGCTGCGTTGGAAGAAACAAAATCAAACAGTTTTGATTATACACAGGCATTCACTCTGTGGAAACAAAAGTGGACACAAATTGTGAATGTCAAACTCCATTTTGACCGCTACTGTATTTGGGGAAAGTTCTGTTTGGTTAGTTTTGTATTACGGGCCAGAGCCCAAAGCCTGCCAAGACATTAACATATAGCTAGAGGTTTGATTTGTTAAGTTGAATGGTGAGTTTAATGTACACAGTAGTATCCTGACTGGGTGACCGGGGCACTGCATGTGTGTGTGTGTGTGTGTGTGTGTGTGTGTGTGTGTGTGTGTGTGTGGACTGGTCCCACATGTTCAACTCCCGCTGAACCATGCGTCCGATTCCCCCTGTTTATTGACTGGAAACTGATACCTTTAAGGGCTTCATTCATGCTACATTACGTGAGGTAAATTCAATAGCCCAGGCATCATGGTTTGGTCATTCACCTTCTTGCCCTGGGTGATTTTTACATGTTGGATGTCTGCGTTTTCCTTCACAGAAGCCATTCTGTTTCCCAGCGCTCCGCTGCACAGCCTCATTTCATATAACACCTCCAGCACAGGTCGCTATACATGCCCAGAGGGATGGTGAAGTTGGTTTTATTTTATTCAGTGTGAGTTTTACGCACATTTAATAGGCGTAGAAATGTATACGGGTGGGGACTGTATCTGCTGAGATCCCAATGTGCAACTCCACGTTACCCGGAGCACCATTAAATGTAAATTTCTGGAAAGTACGCTGCTTCTAGGAATAGATCCAAGTGTGTGTGCATGTGTGTAAGTCTGTGTGCGACCAGCTATCTGCAGCTCATGGTGTGGATTTACAGCGTGCCTCCTGAGCATACTTCCGATCCATCTCCCTCACTCACTTTTACACACAGACACACACACACACACACACACACACACACACACACAACACAAGAGACACACGTGCACACACACTCTTGGGTGCGGAAGGTGCGCTCTTTATCACTGTGACATTTTCATTTAACACGCAGCCCAAGAGCTCTTACATTCACATCCATGTTTCCTGTGCCCCATGCTGAGGCACAATACCAGCCACTTAACATTTAGCAATGGCAGATCAGCCCCAAATTCTTCCACTTCCCAACACTTCCATGGGAAAGCTCATTATTTAACTTTGATTTAGAGCCACAGGAGTTATGAAGGGACCACGGCCTGCTACCGAGAAACAAAGGAAGCATGGGCTCAGCATGCTGGTTTATGGTGCACATTTAGGAACCGTTTGTATCTGCTCTGAACTTAAGAGCTGCAGTGAAGGCAAGTTATGAGCGGAGCCGAAAGGCATATGTGCAGAGAAAGGTTCCCAACTTCAGAACTTCAGACCCCCGCAAAGACTCCCAAGATAAATCTAAAAAGGCGTCACAAGGTTATTAAAGGGATAATGACGATAAAAACAAGTGAAACAATCTAAGAGGGGCCATAACCTATGACAGGAGGTCTCAAGTAGGGTTTTTATTTATTTAACACTTTTTCAATTTCAGCTCTAGATTTAATTCTAGGGGCCACAAGCCAAAAAAAAGATTGTGCATCTCTGCACTAGGCTACAGTTTTAAATGCAGAAAGGAGAGAGGAGGCACATTTTCACGCACTCTAGAAAGGCCCAAGAAAGGCCTACTTGTTGTTGGGGCACATCCCTAGGAAGACTCACAGCCTTTCTTTAATGTTGCAAACATTTAAACAGATTTAGGATATATTGAATATTAGGATGGCAGTAGCCTAACCTCTTGACTCAATGTCATACATCCAAAAGGGGAGCTCATGAAAGGTATGGCAGGCTTGTGTTCCTCACTGTATCTCACCTCTGCCTTAACGGAAACCAGATGTGACGGATGATGACTTTCCTCCACTCTTTCATTCGCTACCTACGGATGCTGACCCGGGGCGTCATGGCGGCCCGGGGTCCCTGTCAGCCGGCCTGCTGCCGCCCTCTCTCTCTCTCTCTCTCCACCTCGGGGGGACGCCGAGCTCCAGCGTTTTTTAACACGGTGATTAATCACACACACGGCTGCGGACGTGCTGTGCTGAACACGGCCAATCACCTCCATTAAAAGCGGGGGAGCTCCGGCGGACACAGAGAGCACTTTGTGCCGGGGAAACACAGGTCATTGTCCGCCGCGACGCCCCGGCCCGGTGGGGAGACATGAGGGTGGACTTTGTGCGGGTGTTTTGACAACCTCAGCTAGGTTTCCGAAGACCGCATGTGTGCCTCATTTCCTATTTCATATCCTGGATTACATGGGATTAATATAATAGATCACTGTGTTGTCATTTTACTCATACTTTGATCAGTTAAGCTTACTTTACAAACAGTAAGCAAACAGCTGTGCACTCATTTATGAGGCATGTCAATCATGAGGAGTTTTAATGAGTTATTCTCTTGCTCCATTAATTGTGTTGCAGTTTATCTCCAGATTTGGACTCTACCTCCCCCTAAAGGATGTCTCTATGTGCTGTCCTCATTGACTCTGTGTGTGTGTGTGTGTGTGTGTGTGTGTGTGTGTGTGTGTGTGTGACCTGATGCATATTGCAAATGCGAATCATTTTTAAAAATAGACCTATAACAATTGGGGGCAAAATATTTTCTCAAGAAACAACTAACCCACTGTTTATTCCCTGAACATGCAGAGGCTTGGTACATTTAAAAACAGCACTAAAGCATGTTGTAAGGGTAAAAACAAATTAAATACCCCAGCTGAGAGTATCCAAAACATAATTTATTTAAAATGGAAGAAAGAAAGTGGTGGAAGAAAGGTTCAGATCCTTTACTTTTAAGTAAAAGTACCAATATAACAATGTAAAAATACTCCATCACAAGTAAAAGCCCTAAGTTTAAAAAGTATTATCTGCTAAATTTCAAAGTATTTTTCTCCTTTTGTGAGACATATGATAAATAACGTTATTAATACTGAAGGTGTAACTAGTTTCAAATACTTTACATACAGTTAGGTAGTTAAATCCAGTGAGGGGTCCCGGCCCCTCACAGAGGGTCACAAGATAAATCTGGGGGGTCATAGGATGATTAATGGGGTAGGAAAGAAGAAAATACACAGTTCTGCTACATAAACTCGTATTCATTCTTCAGATTTGTCACTAATTTTAACTTCTCTGTGAAATATTGGAGAGTTTTACCTCTTTGGGCATCAAACATTTATTTGAGTGAAACAATGTGAGAAGTTTACAGGGAGAATACCTCTTTTTGAAAGAACTGCTAACAACTCAGACATCTGAAACATGACAAGGGGCCCCAACTACACACTGCTGTTTTTTTGTAAGGGGTCACAAGCCAAAAAAAAGGTTGGGAACCACATGTTTGATCTTAAACAATTTATACATTTTATGAACTGATCATCAGGTTGTTTTATGTAAATGTTTAATCTGAAAAGTAATTAGTTACTAAAGCTGTTAAATACATGTAGTGGAGTAGAAAGTACCGAGGAGCATAAATTGGAAATATTGAATAAATTACCTAAACTTGTACTTAATGATAGTACTTGAGTTATAATATTTAGTTACATTTTACCACTGGAGAAATACAATACGATATGAAATGAGATGTTATATAGGGAGAACTCTCCAGTGCCTTTACAGTATCTGAGTGGTCATGCAGGATCTTTGTAGTTTTAAACTATTTATTTGCTGCTTTTTCTGAAGTTTTGACTAAAGTTTCTCCGCCTTTTGTTAAATGTATGTTAATCACTGAACACAGCAGCTGTCAGGTTTGGTTGGCATCAAAACCTGCAGTCTGTCCACATTTCTGAACGACCAGAAGCACTGTAACTGGAAACGCTTGTGCAGAAAAACGGTTAGTTAAATAATAAGGAACTACAATTGAAAGTTATGTCCAATCAGGGAAATTGCAGTGGAATAGTGGCGAATCCAAACCTAGAGAGGAAATAGACTATAATGCCTTTGGTGGTCCTAAGGTACTGTATATTATAAAGTGTACTTTTACTAAACTAAAAATGTTAATCAGAAACAGTAAACTTGCTTGAAATGTCAACATGAGCAGATTGACTCTGCTTGATTGTCACAGAAATGGTCAAAAGGTCCAGAACAGTAAGTAGACTTTGAGTTGGGATTCTTTTCATCACCTGCTGTTTCAGGTCAAGAATGAGCTCAAGTGTAAATGTTATTTGAGACAAAATGGGATACACTGAAAGTTACTGGTTCAGAAATATAATGTAGCTTAGTAGTTCTTATGCAAACTAAAAACAGATTGTCCTTCCTAGAAACATTTTAACTAAAGACAACAGCTTAAAACCACTCTGTTGACCGGATAGTGTCTATGAAACATTTGGAGGTGTGTTTGAGTTTACTCTAAGTGTTGGGGAGGATGGCGGCAGGATAATTCCTAGTTTCACCCTTGCTTGCGATATGCAATTATAGTTTTGTCTCATGAAAATATGAATTCTACTTCCCAACACAGCATGGTGTTGTACGCAGTGCATCATGATGTGCTGCTGTGAGTGTTAGATATACTGATGTGATCAATCCAGAGAACGTTGATAACTGGCAGCCTAGATGCTTAGGGAGCTGAGCCAATCAAGAGAGCTGTCAAAGAGTCTTTTCATTGGCCCAGCAGGAAGCTGGACAGCAGTGTCACCGATGGGGACTCTTCAGTCTGGCAGACATACAGGCGGGCAGAGCCGGGTGAGCGCCTTGGCATTGGAAGTGGAGCCGGCATTCTGGTGGAGCAGTGGCTGGCACCAGGAGCAGGCTGGCCTCTCCAGTGGCAGAGAGGGAGATCACACACACACACTCTGCCACACTCCTGCTGAGGAGCAAACGGAGGCTGGCAGGGAGGGCTGCTCCTGAAAAGCTGCCGTTGTCTGGAGATGGCTTTCATGTGAATGGGAGCCTTAATAGGCGTTGTGCGACGGCTCTAGCTGCACGCTGAGCACCGAGTGATCCTCTTCTGTTGGGTTTTAATTAATAAGCAATGTTTGAAGGCCACAATGCACTTGGAGGGACAACACAGTCCCTCCTTGGTGGCCTTGATGCTGTTTGTTTTTGAGTCGTACTCAAACTCCCACTGAGGTGACCACATACGCTGGGAGGTGCTGACATTTTTCATTAACTATTTTCACCCACTGCAAGAAAAGAAAAAAACACTTCTAGGTCTACCAGAGGGCTGTGGCTTTCAGTTAGTATACTAAAAGTATGGAACCACTAAAGTATGTCAACTCTGAATAACAGTAATTATGACAATTGGATGAATATGTATGCAAAATTAATCAAAACTGTCAACAATCATCTAAATAAAGAACACACTTATAAGTATAAGCTTTCATCTCAACACAACCTTGTTTATCCTCCACAATGTGAAGTTACTGAGTGTGCCAAGTTATGGTTAAATATTTAATCTGAACATATTTAACTTTGTAGTGGTCAGAGCACACACACTCAGCACCAGCCAAATGCTGGTAAAAAAATATGCTTCCCTCACCAGCCAAAAAACAACAGTGAACAATTAAGTGGCTGGTCAAATTTGAATATTCACGAGCCATTTGGCCAGAGGATATTTCATTTTACACCCTGGTAGTAGTGCTGTATGTATGTCTGTTTGTCTGTCTGTATGTATGTGCAAGTGCCAACACTTTATTCTCATAAAAGTGACAAGCCAGGAGGATCAGTCTGCCCACTGAGCAAAGGATACCTCTGTGTCTTTGCTAAAGCAGTACGGAAATAACTGCCTCCTAATAGTGCTGTAAGGATAGCACCAGTATGATGGGCAATAGATGCATCAAATGGTCACAACATATTTCACAGTATTAATCTCAGCTGTGCTAAAATGACACCATCCCAAACATATTTACTGTAAGAATGTCAAAGTACAGATGACATGATCCATGAGGACAGGCAACAAGCTTCAACAACCCTTTCATGGACTAAGGCTGCCACCTGGTGGATCATAAAGACATCGGCAACTGAGGTCCTCTGCTTTGATACCTATATGAACTCCCACATAGTGAAATAAAAGTCCTCACTCAAGAAAATTTGACCATACAGTTTGTAGTATACATGGTTTCACAGAAACTGTTTGTTGTTGAGAATAACTGATATCTATACTACAATTTCAAATGGTCCAAGAGCATAACATTTACAGTTTCAGGGTGGGATTGAGGTTTTTCTTTAATCTTCAATGTGAGTGGTTTGATATTAGTTTGTGGAACCATGTTGAACTCAACAGCAGTGTCTGTGCAACAAATATAGGGTCAAATTCTTGTGGTGCCATGGAAACCCCCGACTGATCAATAACAGCACGATGCAGCAAGGAAACAACTTGAGTTATTTGGACAAAGGGTAGTAGGACATCTTACAGCAAAGATCATTTTAATGGTCCCAAATATTCTGAACAACTAAGTGTACACTCATGTAAAAGGAAAAAAATGAGAAGATATGACAAAATTCATCACATCTAGAATTCCACTCAATCTTTAATCAAGACGGGATTACAAATTCTCCAAAAAATCTGCAGTTTCAAAGGGCAAAAAGGGTAAAACTAGCTCACCTACTGAGGTCTTTAAAAACCTGTTCAAGTGTGACTGAAAACGTCCTGAACATTTAAAGGCAGGTCTTTTTTGTTGTCATTTACAAAAAACAGGAGAAAGATTGAGAGACAAATACAGAACAAAAAGAAAATAATGAAGAAACTGCTGGCTTTTTTTCTCTTCAGAGAAAGAACGTCCGCTGAGGAACAACGACACTGATGACATCATCAAACGACAACAAAGACAGCTCTTTGCCACATGCTGCCTCCCGTCTGGTCCTATATTCTAACTTAAAAAAAATAATAAAAATAGACAAAAAGCAACAAACAAAGAGAGGGAGAAAGAGCAAAGGACAAAAGAAGTAGAAAGAAACAAGGAGGAAGGTGAATTCCGAGAAGGGGGTGCGAGTGGTGGTTCTGGGTCTGAATTGGCCGACCCATTTGGGCCGCTGTGATGTCCTTCCCTGAGTGGGGGGCGGGGGGCAGTGGGTTATGGTCCGAGCCCGCAAGCTCTCTGGGATTTCACTCTACGTGTACATATGTTTTTGTATGTGGTCTTTTCCTCCAGTTGCTAAATCACCAAGCTCCAACCTGTCTCATGGTGTCTGAGTCTGCTGACGATCTGTTGAGTGTGATGTTTCTCCCCCAAACGTTCACGCGTCTGCTCCTCCTTTCTGACGGGGTTTCACTCCTGGTTTCCTGATTGGCACTTGTATGAAGTGGGCTAGTCTGAGGAGGCTTTGTATCCGTTCACAGTCTGCTCCCCTTTTTGCCACCCGCTGACGACGAGGGGTGGCTTTCATTCATTCAATTTGTTTACAAGTTTGATCATTCCTGTGTAAAGTCTATGCGCTGAAACTGTCTGAGCGGAGCACAAGCTGAGACAGTGAAGCTTCTTTAGGAGCTCAGTTTGGACTTCTTCGAAGGTGGCAGAGGGTCCTCTTTACTCTCCCCATCTTCCTCCTCTTCTTCCTCCTCGTCGTCATCATCAGGATAGTCCACCAGCCCCACTAAACCTCCCTGCAGAAGACAAGAGACACACGCATCATAAAACGAGTCATCCTGACCTGCTCTGTATGTTTTGGTCAGTATTACAAGCCTCCTGGTCGACTTCGGTTTTGGCTTGCTCGGCTATACTACCTGCAAATTTAGTTGATAGGCAGCTATAATTAGCAGCTCTGTTATGTTTTAAACTTTACTCTACTTGTGTGTCTCTTCACCACTCTACTACTCCCATTACTCATATGCCAAAATGCATAAATTCTGGGAAAACTTTCAAAAGAAACTACCCATTGATGCTCAACCAACTGTACCAAAATCAGTACTTTGTCTCACCTCATAACTTGTTACTCCCATTTCCTTTCTCTTGTTAGGGTCTCTAGTGCATCACTTGATATTAGTTTGCTCATTTTGTGCAGTGATGTTGCCGTCTTGCCATCCCTTATGTTAAAACCAGTGTCTTCTGTAAACCACATGGCTTTGTTTATGTGCCTTTCTTAGTCGCTCCCCTCCTTTTACCCTGTCTAAATAAAGCTAACAAGTACAAAATCCAATTGCACACTGGTGGTGATGACCATTCGTTGTAATTCTTTGTGGGAGTTGTGTGAAAATTGACAGTCTAAGTGTGAAAATTCATAGTTAAAGCTCAATTCTCACCAACATTTCCCTTCCTTAGTTAAGTAATGTTTGATACAGAACAGACATTGTGCAAAATATTTTCTGACTTTGTCCTTAAACTGCGTCTCTGAATAACACTTAAGATGAACAGACTTTCCTCACAGAGACAACTGGCGTTTATGACCCACACCTTTACCATTAACATGCTGACAGATACCTTTGTGGTTACAGTTGTGGTGGATGGTGAGCTCCGCGCCCCTGAGCCCGGAGAACCTGGTGATCCCGGAGAACCTGGGTTCAATGAGGCAGACGAAGGAGGGCTTGACAGGCTGGTTTTAGTGGAGCCAGAGAAGGCGAGCTTGAAGCTGGGGTTCTGTCTGCCTGATAAGCTCGACTTCCCCAATACTTCTTTGTCTTCTGGGTCTTTCACTGGAGGTAAAGAGGAAGAGGTGGACAAGAAATTGTCATTCTCCCCATTTAGGTTTTTTACCATTTCATGAGTGAACAAAATATATGTTCTATAATCACAATACACTTTTACAAGACACAGACTGAAAAATAACAGCTCTTGGCCCAACTTGTATGCAAAAACAATTGTGATTCTAAGTTTCTTGGTGTGTTCAGGTACAGCCATGTCAAATCAAGCCAATACAACCACAGTTTTCTGTAAATGGTTCTCTACAATGCAGACAAATGTCTTTTAACTACCTAAACCTATGCATTAACCTTTCAGGTAAGTGGCAGAGGTGGATTTACTGTACAAAAAACTATAATGACCATATGCATGGCACGTTGACAGATATATTATCTGGGGTCAGTAAATAAAGCCCTGCAACCACTGCGAATTTCAAAAGGCACTGTGAACAATCAAACACAGTGAGGCAATCTATCACAGTGTTGTTTTGTTTATAAATCTGCTCTTTTGTCTG
The DNA here is from genome assembly GCF_905237075.1 of Dicentrarchus labrax. Taxonomy (NCBI): domain Eukaryota; kingdom Metazoa; phylum Chordata; class Actinopteri; family Moronidae; genus Dicentrarchus; species Dicentrarchus labrax. Next base: position 17,133,155 of record NW_026136708.1, read on the forward strand.
TGAAATGCACCAAATTTGAATGAATTACAATGCAAACATACAACAACACAGATCAGTCTTTTTCTGATGTACCATCCTCAGCCCGTCTTTAGAGGCCCCTACCTGTCAATGATTTATTACACTGCTACAACAGGTGCAGCCCCATATTTTGAAATGTAAAAGTTGCAATTGCATAACAAGTTAGACACCACACATTTCAAAACAATCAGCCATTAACCACCACTATCATGACAAATATTTGTCCCTGTAATAAATAACCATAAACATCCAATGGCCGGTTTCACCCCAAAGGATCTCATAGGAATGGAAACGACTGCTTTGCCATACGTACATTTCTTTCTCTCCATGAACTTGCTTATAGGTTCCATGAGGTCTTCCTCTGCTTTCATCTTGTCAGAGGGAGGAACAACTGCCTCACCATCTTCAAGGTCATCCTCATCTGTGTTGAACCACATCTCCTCTTCATCCTCCAGTGTCCGTGCATCACGACGGAAGCGGTGGTTCCTCAGGATGGAGCGCATGCTGGAGAGGATAATGCACCGCTTAGTGGTCAAAAAACAAAACGCACACATTTTTATATATAACATATCAAAGATGGAATTTCTTGAACCAGCTTTCCGCTTAAAGAGCATTTTGCTCTCAATGTGAATGACAACTCTTGGAAACTGGGGCTATCTGTGAGTCCTACATTTGACATTTCTACACATGCTACACGGTAATTATAACATTTGTAGAGGAGCATTATCACTTTTCTGAGAACCATTTGTCCGAATATAGTTTTTAATATAATGAAATGCAAATTTTGCTGTGAGCTTTTCTTAGATTGCACAGGTACAGTATGTAATCTACACACAGACAAACCATTCACTGAGCCTGATCTCACTATTGTGCAACATACCGGGACCCAACAGAGAGGTATGATAAAACGCAGCTGTTGGTATTTCAATTTTAAACCCCAAGCATATGAAGTGTTCCGTGAAAAAAGAATGATGTAAGCCCTTGCATTTGTATACAAAGGTGCTACACAATAAACATGAACTACACAACAAACAAACTATTCCTGAGAACTGCAGGATATTAAAGAAAAAGAAAAACAAAACCACAGAAGCAAAGTGAAGTTTAAAAAGGAAACGGCTGCCGGTGTTGGTAAGTACAGTGAGTAAAAGTTACGCCAACATAACAATGTTCTTAAGTGACGTGCTCTGCACTGTGTCACTTTCTGTCTGTCACATATGTCACATGACTCATATACGACTATGTGATATATTGCACAATCTCAGCCGCTAATGGTAACAGCACTCTCGTTGTGTTTGGCTGAGAAACCTGTACCACTTGTAACACTTGTTTTTACACTTTAAGTGCAGTACACGTGTACAGGCTAAATGTTAAAAAAGATACAAATAAAATACAGTGATACACTTATTATTTGACAAAATGGCACTATGGCAGAGGACACTTGACTCCCAAAAACACAATGCGCAGCAACTATATACTGGTCATTTTAGCAGCTTATCAACGCAAATTTGGGGGGGATGAACTGGGATGTCTCATTGACTGTTTTTACCATTTATTATGAGACACACATTCACAGACAAAGGATTGTATCATTTATCACATAATTACTGTGTGTGTAACAGTTGTAAATTTAGGTCAGACTTGGTTTTCTCACCTATCCAGTTTGGGGTTGTCTTGCCTCTCTCTCTGCTGTTCATAGCGCAGCTTAAGGCCCTTGAATGTTTGGACGTAGTCCACATCCTCCAGAGCCTTCCAGTAGTTCTCTACTATATGAGCTGTGAGAGATTTCACATCCTCCTGGGAGCAATGGGAGGGGGGAGAAATAGGAGTGCAGAGACCCAGTAGAAGAGGAAATTGATTGCAAAAGTAAAGTGAGGTAAGACGAGTAGTTTAGAGTTTAGGACAGGGGCAGAACAGAAGAGAAATAAAGGGTGGAGAAAATGAGCAAGGAAGAGAAACAGAGGAGAGAACACACCAAACAAGTTAAAATAAATCAATAAAACAATGTACATGTTGCAAGTTTTCAGTATTGGAATGCAATCTGACGACCTATCAATATTGCTTCCTTTTTACAGATTATGAGATATTGATAGATAGATAGATACAGATAGATGAGATAATAAGCATTAACTTGATCAAATAAAAAATATGTACTTTTGCGTGAAAAAAAAGGGACTTGTTGATTAACCTAATCACTTGCCCAGTGAAAAAAACTACACACAACTGAATGAGACAAAGTATTGCGTCATCTGAGGTTAAATCAGCAAATCACTGTATGTACTCAAGTGTGCAATGCCTGGTTTTCTGTTGTCCAGGTTTGACAAGTTGCTAAACTCTGAAGGCATGAGCAACAGAACAGGAAAGAAAATCAAAAATATGAAGAAAAAGAACAAGGAGCATAGCAGAATAGAAGAATAATTATTCTTCAATTTTCTAAACCAAACCCAGCATGAGGCAAGAGGAAGCTCGAGCCTGATGGTGAACTACCAGTTTCTATGGCTCTGTGACTTAACACTTTGTTCAAGTGTTAATTACTCACATCCTAAATATCTTTATATGGGGAATATTTTTTTTATTAATTCTAAGATTTGTTGATCTATTAAAATGAAAAAATAAATAAAACTAACCATTTTGTGAAAAAGTGAAATGTTGGTGTCAGAGGCCTATGTAAATGTTCAACAAGAGAATCAAGAGTGACATGAAAGCATGAGTTTTGTGGGAAAAAACAATACTCACCACACGAACATACTCAAACATCTCAATAATGGCCGAGTTCATGAGATTGTAGCGTGAGCCGTTGTTGAGAAACGCCTTAATGACAGGCTCAAAGAGAAAGTTTCTCATGATGTAGCGATTGTAGAATTCATCCTTCAGACCAATAATCCTTCGCATGAAGCGCAGGGCACCTGGCCACAGAAAGACAATGAATATAGAGATCAAAGCAAATTCATTTATGATCAAAATGAGCTTTAATGTCAGGTACTAAGAATTTAAGATTTGGTTGCGATTATCGGGGACTCACATAATGCCAGAAAGGCGTGCTGAGAGGCAGTGAGCACCAGTACCCTTCTGAGAATGTCCTTGTTGATGATATAGTTCTTGATGTGATAGGTGTGGTGCTCAACACAGAATGTCAGCAACTCCAGAATCAAGGCCAGCAACTGGGATGTTTGAAAATCATCTAATAGAAGAATAAAAGGTAGTAAGCAACATAAAATACTTGTGCATCAATCTCAATCTACAAAACCAACACATGTGCGTAAACACATCCACACCCCCACACACACTCACACTCAAATTCACACACACACGCCTCAGGTGTTCAATACCTTTGCTAGGTTTTTCCTCTGTTGTGTTGGCCAGTAGTGGAGCCGAGAGGACGTGCATACAGTGCTTGTAGAAGAAGCTCAGGAACTCTGTCTTTTCTGTTTTCTGGAAAGGAAAAAATTATATTAACAGGACGTTGATATTTATTGTAATGAATGGTTTTAACAGTGCCCTAGGTAGAGCTGTGTTCCAGCCTGTTACATTGCTGGCACTATGTAGTACAAATCAAGGGTAACTTGATTAGCAGGAAAATTCTGTTTTTCAGTTAGTATTTTTTTTCCCTTACATGACTGATCTGTGCAGAAAATATCCACATATGGATCACAATTTTCTCTCTTGCAGAGTAGAAGCCAATGTGGCAACTGCACATTTAGAACACATCCTCCATTTGCTACTTGTAATAACCCTGTCCTTCCAGTGCTGCCTAACTCTAGGCTACAGAAAGGTTCACATTTTCCTTTTCTTTACACATCTTTATTAATGAAATTGAAGGACCGTAAGCATGTTTTTGCCTGATCCAGTTTGACCTAACCAAATTGCGCAAGCAATGAAAACACAAAATCAAGAATTTAACATACAAAAGTGCTTCTGGACAAGCAAAGTATCTAATACTCAGGTTTTCTGTCAACTCATTGTCAGTGTAAACTGACATTTTTGAGAGTAGCGTGCAAACTTACATTTGCAGTAGCCAGCATGTTCTCAGGGTCCACCAGAGTCCGTAGTAGGCCCATCAGCTGCACCGCTCCACCCAACTCTGGGTCTGTATCACAGATCATGTGTTCTATGATCAGGTTGATCAGGAGAATGTCCTGAAAGGCCAACAACGATTAATTAGTAACACAAACTCTTGTTTACATCCTCCTGTGTGATATATTTATGGCTGTTCATGTACTCACATCATCATTCTGCTGAGACTCCTGCATGACGAACTCTCGTACCATGGAGGGGTTGTACTCCACCAGATAAGAGAAAATATCTGTGGCTGCCCCACGCACCTGAACATCATCCATTCCCTGTTTCATCATAATACATTATATTTGTCAGTGGATTGTGCATTTCTCCACAGGGATCAATCAAGTAAGATCTTAAAAACTAAATGGAAACAAAAGTAATCATCAAAAAAAAGGACCCAACCACATTTACTTTCACTCACACAATTTCTTTTCTTTTTTTCACATTTTACTTCTAAGGGAGCGTGTGGAAAGGAAGCAGGCAAGAAGCAGACAGCAGGCATTACTCTTATAAATGTCTGTTTGCAAAGGTGCACATGTTGTTAGTACACATATTTCAACATATGAGCATGTGTTGGTGATCAACCTATATGCATATATTTGAGGTTTTAATCTACTTAAACTACTTATTTGTTTAGATAACTGTCCATAGCCTGCAAGTGTTACATATTGATAGTGGGTTGTACTGTGGGATACAAAAACAAAAACATAACCAATTTCATGCTCAGAGGCTGTCTAGATGCAGGAAACCCTCCTAGCTGCTTTTGTCTGAGAAGTGTATTTGCCTGTCTTATCTGTCCTCTTGTATCAGATCCATTCCTCTGCAGTCACTGGTATCGTAGTAAAAGCAAAGTAAATCGGACTGAAGTTGTCAAAATAAAAATTGTTCATTTGAACGTGACAGAGAACGGGGTGCAATCAAATGTATATCAGGACAGTTGTGATGCAATAGCAGTGTTTGGGTGTTTTAATATATTGTTGATCAGATCGATTAACCAATTAATAAAATCAATTATCCTTTAATGAAAAGTGGCTTACAAGTATTACTTTTCCAGGCTAGGCATGTTTGCAATATCAACGTTCTGGTCAGATTTACATCTACACATAACTGATCAGGAATGTGGCCCTGGCGCCTCTGAGTGTACATATTCGAAGTAGGATCTCAGTGTGGCCAGCAGCCAACTTAAAAGTGTACTCCCCTGACAGATAAAACAACAAGATACAATAAGATGCAGCAGTTCAATAAGTGTCTGACAAGACTGTAATACAACCTAAAACTAGCAAATGCTCCTTTCTACACTTCCGTCTTCAGACCAAATAATACCATGACAACCTGCTGCAGCCACCTTAATGGCTGATTGTTTATTTGTGTGTGTACTCTGCCATCTATGGCCAATGTATGGCAAGCCTTAGTGTTTAACACTATACAGACAAAAACAGTACTTGGGTTTGTTTTCTTGCAGTACAGGCTCATTTACTTGTTCAAGAAGGGAAAAAATGCTGTGTCATGGTCCTTATGAGAAGTGCGGAAATTCCCTTAAGCTAGAGACTAAAACGTTTTAATGTCATTCGCTTGAACAAGACCTGCACACAAACAAATAAAAATCATAAAACTGCCGCCTCTCATAACACGATGTAATTTAATACTTAACGGAGTGTAATTCTGCTTCTTCAACAAGGTGTTCTTGTGATGTGCACAATCCATGGTTAACAAATAGCATTGTAAGGAATAGATGCACAGTTGTATCAACACACTGCCAAAACTCTAATATCATCATTGGCTTGTTTCCCTTTTTCTTCATATTTTTCTTCTATCACTTAATTCAGCTTTCAAATTTATGATGGCACATTCCATGACCCTAATGCTTCCCCACTACCAAAGTTACTGGCACCAAGAGACAAATTCCATGTATATCTGAGCAAACTTGCCCAATGAACTTAACTCCAATTTATGTTAAGATTGCTGCACTCACCAGTATGACCTCTAGTGCAGGTAGAATGCCCATGTTTGACAATGTCTTGAAGAAGGCGTCTCTGTTTTGAGGTTGTAACGTTTGTGAGAATGCACAGAATTCCTTTAGGAAGTTCACCTATAGGGAAGAAATCAACACAGCTCTATCAAACAAGGCACATGGAGAAAAGTGAGAACAGTCTTTGATAAATAACGACCGTCTGGCATACCAGTTCGTGTCTTTTGTCGTCATCTGTAGCCTCATCTGTTAGCTGTGCAAAGAGGTCTGTCAGGAACTTCTCGTCGTCCTGACATCAAAAGGGAAACAGATAAGAGAGAGTGAGTATCACATGGAGGGGCAACAAATCAGGATATGAAGGAAGGAAAAGAACTAAATCACCCTTGACCCTCACACTTTTCTGGGGCCACCTGTGCACTCCGCTAAATCCATCATAACAAAACTGTTGTTGAGCCACAATGGTACCAGTCAGATACAAATACCAGGAAGCATACCTACTATATTTATCAATGACTGATTTTGAAGTTATATGTGACATAATGACAATCATCAATTAAAAAACATATTCAACATAGTTATTTACAATAATTGCAGTTAAATCTACTGCATAAAACAAGTCTTAAAAAACACAAAGTAACATTTTTGTGGATTTCCCTGATGGGTTTTGTACAGGTTTTTTACTCCAACACCCAAGTTTCATTCAATTATATCTGTGATCCAATATATCAAGTCCTGGTTCAAATGAATACAACACTTGGTCTGTTAATTTTAGCTTGACAAGACTGCCTCGAGGTAAGTGAGGGAAAAAAAAAAGGTCCATATCAGTAGTGTTTGACTTCAAAATTTCACACAGTACAGTGTAACCAGAGTCAACAGCGTGCCAGTTTCAGTTTTCCTCTAGCGCAGCATAACTGATTTACACAACACTCCTCCATCTCTATGGAGATAGCCATACATAAACACTGCTGAGTTGACACAGCACAAAAACACAAAGATCACATGACCATAAAAGACTAGCAGACAAACTCAGACGGGGTAAAGCACAATCAGCCAAAAATAAAACCTTTGTACAATCCTACAATTACTGTAATTTCCAGTCCTCAACGGAACGAACACTATTTTAAAAAACATTCTCCTACGTGTTCATTTTGATGTTAGATATCACAGTATGACAGAACTGTCTACTTATGAAGCCTGTTTGTATTATGTGCATATAAATTTTGTACCATTTGCTATTGCAATGACCAACATTTTACGGTGAAAAATGTGGAGCATACACACTTCAACACTTATGTAAAAATAACAATAAATACACTGTGAAGCCTTATAATTCATGTCAGCCCATCTCACCTGTAGCATGCCCACAATCTCCACCTTGTTGAAGAAGATGAAGGAGTGCAGGGTGGACAGCATATTTTCCTCAAAAACAGAGGGCGTGGGCAGCACCATGTCCTGAATATACTGCACCCGATACGTCTGGTGTATTTTCTGACGCAGTTCAGGATCAGAGATGGGGATCACCTCCTTAAAGCGGGCTGTCTTAGTCAGAAACTCCCGATGCCGCCGTGGCTGCGGGAGTGCTGGGTCAAACTCCAGACAACCAATGACGTCCATGATGCACTCGTCAGAGAACATAACCTCAAAGAGTGCAGTACGATTGAGCAGGAAGATGCCTTTTATGATTTCATAAATGTGGTGCAGTCCCTCTCTGTTCTCTAAATCCTCACACACACGGAACAGCTCCAGGAGCTTGCGAATGTAGCCCTCGTTCTCCACAGCCAGTGCCAGTTTCTCGCGCCGCAGTGGTGATGGGAGTGAGGAGGCCACCAGCTCAGCCAGGTCCTCCAAGCGGTTCAGTTCACATGGTGGTAACTCCAGACCTGGCGACGACATGTCGTCAAAGCGCTCCTCCTCAGACTCGTCCACCACATCCTGGGTGATGTCCACTGATGGGTCCTTTCCCTGCACCTTAACAACAAGACAAACATGAGTGGCATGAGATGTAACATTAAGTAACAGAAACGATCACCAGGAACACCCAAACACTCTCGATATCAAATGCATGCACAGATGGAGCAGACAAACAAACACCCACACAGAGAGAATTGAAGTTACCTGGCATATTTTCTCCCAGATTTCATCACAGCCAGCCTTCTCCTGGAAGCTGAGTGCCAGATCATAATTTTCAGCCTCTGACCATACTATCAATGTATCCTTTCCCAAAGAAAAACAAAGCCAATTTACAATACAATCAGTACACAGAGAAGGAAAATCCACATCCACACAAAACCACATGCAATGCATCATGCTGACCTGTTGTTTCTGGTAGGCTGTGTTTGGATTGATTTTGGACTCCAGCAGTAGGGAACCTGTCAGATTAGAAACAACTTTTCATGAGGAGGGTAAGTTAAGTGAGGCTTTACGTGCATGTTTCCAGCTAGTTAAAATAAGTCTGTGCTGAAGGTATTGCTTATAATATTTCCTGAACAACTGTCACGGTGCTGGTAGTCTCTGTGTTGGCATATGCCATTCGCCTTACCATCACTCTCTGCTCGCACCAGTAGAGACGTGCCTTTGAAACGCTCCACATAGAGCGAGGAGACGTGTCCGGTCCCACGGTCATCCCACTGTCTGTCCTCATTGAGGGTATAGACTTTGACTCGTCGACGAGTGTCCGTCATCCTTGCAGGTAGCTGTGACCGGTTTCCCCCCTCCCGGACCTTGTTGGCTTTTACACGGTGTCTGCTTCACCTAGCAACGCCACAACTTTAATTCACTTTTTTTTTATTCTATTTATTTTTTTTTTTTTTTAATACACCTGTTCACTTCTACAATGCAGCACTAACTAGCGTCAGGGGTCAACCTGGGCTAACAGTTCTTAGAAAGAGCTTAAACGTGGAAACACCTGGACGAGCATCCAGGAAGACACCCCGATCGATTCTGCAGTCACAACTACAATATCTGATTTTTTTTTTTTTACAGAGCTGCCTCAAAACTTATCTCGCCAGGGTTATAGGCAAAGCGCCACGCAAAAAAAATAAGCTTACAGACCATTGTAGCAAGCTAACGACAATCTAATATACAGCGCGGAGGGCATTGACGTTAGCTAACGTTGTTTAACCTACAAAAACAAGGGTCGACAGACATCGCAAAGAATAAGCCCCACTGTTACGTTGTCTGCCTGCCCCCCAAAAAAAACACTCTGCCTGTTTATTAGTACAGTGTGTACGCTTGCGGGCAAGGTTTGCCAGTTAACGTTAGCCAGCAAAAACCCTAACGAGTTAACTTAGCTGCTACGCTAACTACCTACGCTCCACACAGTCAACGTCAAACAACACTTTGAAGCGAAACAACCACAGCCGTGCGCCGGTAACATTATTTCACACTTGCGGAGCGCAGACACCGTGTTTACCCCTCTTGGACCAGTGGATCTAGTTGTGTCTGAATAATACGCCAGCTAGCTAGCGTTAGCTGCCATTTCTTCCCAAGTGCTCCGCCATGTTCTGGCTCGGGGCCGCGGAGAGACCGCTCTCTCCTCACTGGTATTCATGCATCCCGAAAATTATGCAAACCATCAAACTGTAGTCGTGTAATTACTTCAAGGTCACGCTTTACATTATAGTGCTATTTGCCATTCATTCCCGACGTCTTGCTCAGATAATTGCTAACTGCCCCCCCCGTGAGTATTCAGCCATCTTGGGTCCCTTCAGAGTCAGTACGGGGTTTCCAGCACAGCAACAACAGGGCAGCCCGCCACATTTAAAGAGACAGTACCACAACTGGATATACAAATGTTATTTCTAAAAGGTGAGCAGCCTCCAACATCATTTTATCTGATCCTTTTTTTTTTTGTATATATAAATCACCATCCAACCACTCTACATCATACTCAGCCACTCTAACCATTTGACACATACTTGGATGTAAGATTTGCTTTATTAATCTCCAGTGGGAAACAGAGTTGCTCCTCCTCGTCGCAGTCATTTCTATAGAAAACACTAAATTAACAGGAAAATAATATTCCTCATTGTGTGGTTATATATGCGAAAGTGGACAAGAGTCAGAAAACACATTTATTTTGATTGAATCAAAGAAAACAGTAACAGGAATAGCTGAAATCAGATTCTACGCAATATGAAATGTTTACAAAAACAACACTTAACATCATGATGGTAGGCTAGTAACAATATTAATAACAGATGAAATACGGAAAATAAATCTCCTGGGATCAGTTAAATGAACGAGTTAGTCAGTATGCAGACATTTATCTTATTCAAAAATAATTATAATAATAATTGCCTGCATTCAAAATCCACAACATGTTCAAATCCAACTGCCCAGTAAAGGTAAAAAAAAAAAAATCATCACATAATTTTAAATGGAAAATGAAAGCACACTACTAAAAATTTGACCAACACTTTTTTTTTTTTTTTTTTTTTATCTGTGGCACATTTCTCCAGGTCGGGGTTCCTCTTCATCAATAAGTTAGTCCTTGCAGCCATTTGCCACACTCAGTGTAGTGTAACAAATAAAAACATAGGTATCCTTCCACTCTTATATAAAGCCCAAAATGTACCACATTTTTCAAACCCCTTCCCTTTCCAATGTACAGTAAACTCCTTTCAAGCGTGTGTAGCAGGACAACTCCTCACTGATGCCCTTACTTTGCTGCCTGCTGAGCCTGACGCCGCAGCAGGACATAAATCTTCTCCTTGATCCAGTCTTTGTTGTATGGTTGGTATGTTTGAGTGTCAGCCCTGTACCTGTATACAAATTAAAAATGTGTTTCTTTTACTGGAAGTGATTAACACATTCAATACAAAATTGTTTTTCCATTTAAAAATCAATCAGGCATTTACCAGCCAAATCATACTTACACAAGACAGCTCAGATCTGCCAAGTCGTCAATAAAGTCAAACAACTGACTAATGTCATAAGTGATGGAGGGACTGTTTGGATTCATCCTCTTAAGATGCTCTTCATACATTTTGCAAACACCTAGAAGAGAGGCGCAGGACATGCTGAATGGAAGCAAAACCATTTCCGAAAGTGTGCATCAAAAGAAAATAATAAAATAATATAGATAAGAATAAACTTGGTCTACGATTCAGTATTTACAACAATGAAACGAGGTTCATTAGAGAGACTGTAAAACATGTTTGACTAAAAAGGGAGAGACAGGAGAAGTAATATTAATAACAAGGAATTAAATTATAAAAATGAATTGATCTGGTTAACAAATAACTTTAGGCATCTGTGAATTAAAAAAAATAAAAGGTTTATTAATGCCAGTGGTGACTCCAGTGTATACTTAATATCTGTATAGACAAGTGCAGTAAAATGCTTTTGTGCTGCCTTAGATCCTACACTGTAAATAGCCTTACACATATTTGTTTTATTTGAAAAGACAAAACAAGTGAGTATATAATATTTAGTGACATTATCTCCCAAATGACAGGGAGCATCCTTGAGGAGTACTGTTGAAATAAAATGTTAATGTTCCAATGATAAATGTTATTAGGCTCCACTTACTACACCCACAGGTACAGACAAAGCAGCAGCATGGTTTATAAATGGAAATCATCAAGAGACTCACCTTCCATACATTCATTCACTGACTCATAGTCAGCATATGTGCGGCCCTCGGGTCTCTTGGTAGGTTGCACAAGCAAAATAGTGTGCGACTGTAAAAATGATTAATAATAACATTCAATAAAAACAAGTAATGCCAGCTCTTCATATCAGACCACATCAGTTAAGTTATTGTGCGTTTATCCCTGATAGAGTAAACCCGAGGCGTTCATACAGGAGAGAAAGGCTCATTACTTAGCAACAGATCATTTACTGAAGCGTTCACGTAAAAGCAAGTTTCTCACAACATATCCCACTAACTTTATTCATATTTAGGCAAAACGACAGAGATAAGTTACTTGAACGTTACTGTTAAAAGTGTGTGTTTATAGCAACAGAAGAAACTGGGAAACAATTTGACAGAGAAGTAAACGTTAGCCTCGTAGCTTGTTAGCTTAGCTGTGATGGTTTAACATGAGCTAACATAGAAAATACTGCGAGTTTTTACCACATAAAACGTAAAAGAAAACACTCTTACCATATTTGTGCTGACCACAGACCCTGTCTATTTATTGGAGGATTCAAAACTGCAGAAAGTATCGTTGTTTATTGCTTCTCAATGTCCCGTACGATGTAGCTGCTTCAGGAAAAATGTATCAGGGGAAATGAAATAACTCTTATTCCGGTTGTAAAGTGAGGTGCCTTCAAAATAAAGCTTTGGTTTCAAAGTAAAAGTCTGGCCTTAAAAATACAGGATTGTAAAATTGTTTATAAGGATTTACCAAAGTAAAAATCCATTAAAATCTAGCTCATGGAATACAGAAGTATAAGTACTTTTTATGCTGCTGTCAGTTTTATTATCACAATATCTTTTTCTTACTGGATTTTTATTATTACTAATGCATTAATGTATAGCTGGTATTTTGTTGTAGCTGGTCGATGGCATTGTATAGTTTAATCTCTGCCAATGCCTCATACTGTTTTTTATAACTAAACTAAAGCTGTCTATGTAGTAGAGGAAGTACAATATTTAACTATAAAATGTAATTAGTATAACTAATAGTATAACATAGAAGTATAACACAATAGAAAATGAGAATCTTAAAGTATACTATTACCTCAACCTGTATTTGACTAGTACTTGACTACATGTACTAAGTTGCATTACGCCAATGGAATTTGTTTTGTAAAAACTGACCAATAGTTTAATAAAAGAATTGTCAAATGTAAGTAAAGTGCATTTTTGGAAACATTACAGGAGCAGATGGAGAAAAAGAGAAACCACACCAGTTTTTTTCAAGGTTACCGGATAGCTGAACATTTATTGGGTTGCTTTACTCACAATGACATTTTATTTTATTTTATAGTCCTGATCTGATAGAAGAATGGCACAAATAAACTATACTGAGCATCACAAACAAAATGCCAAAGATCAAACAGATAATAAAATCAGAACCATGAGGTGGGATCATGTCAGTTATAATGTGAAGCAATCTAGATCATTTATAATTTAAAGTCTGATATTTAAAATGAAAGGTAGGATGTGGGACATTTTACAATACACCTTTGTATGTAAATACTATATGTGTATGAATATCATGTGATTAACTTCATAGAGGCAGCACTCTGGTTATTCCATGATTTGGAGGTATTAGTGGCAAGCACATTTATGCCCTTGCCCTCAGAGTCCCCCTGAGTGACACTCTCCTTGGGGTCTCTCTGCGAGGTGCAGGTGGGGGCTCCCTCAACACACCCCCACACTCTCTCTGGCATGCTTCCAGGGACATGAAGTTATTTCCATTGCCCTGGCAACTTCCATACCAAAACTCTGTACATTTGCGAGCACCTGAGTCATAGAAGAAGCGGACCTTCCAAGTATCACAGGGGCCCTCATCCCGAGGCAAGAAGCACACGCTACCAGTGGATGGAGAGACAGGAGATGGTGTGTGCTGCTCAGGGAGAAAGACAGAAAGAGAGAGACAGTAAATCCTCCTGTAGAGCCAGTAGATTTAGCAGATATACAATATATAACAGGTAAGGAGGAACTAGTCATGCTCCAAAAACTTTGGATTCAACACTTCCAATAATGCAATTCGATAGCATCTTTTATTCGCCTGGTGAACGCTTTCATCTTTTAAACTCCACATACTCGATTTATACTCATACAGCTCATTTTTGTACTTAAAGCGAAGATAACCCTGATAACATCATTATGACACCACTCAGGTTATTTTCTCAGACTTGCCAAAGCTTCTCCAGAGCCAAAGACAGGGACCCTTCCCATGGTATACTTGTTTTGACTTGTAAAATCAGTTTACCCTTTAATAAATCTGCCAAATGTAACAACTTAAATGAATCTATTGAAACAAGATGAGTAACCGATGTGATTCCTACCACAGTCACCACAGTTGCCTGGTACTCAGGACATCCAGCCCTTCCAAATCCTTGAGCTGGAGTCACCCCATCCAAGCAACAGCCGTACCTAAGGAAGAGGGGTTTTTTTAACATTGGAAACACTTTCCATTGAGCCAATATGCCGTTTAATTTATGTATTGGTTACAAGAATTGGATCCAGGAAGCAGTGTTACCTGGTGCGGACACAGTCATCATGGGAGCAACCCTCATTCCTGGACCCCGTGGCAGTGGTATAGCCATCAGGACAGCAGCCATACAATGACTGCGCACAGTGAGGACCAATCACAGCAGGGTAGGGCTCATGAGCAATGTTTATTTGTGGTCTGGAAGCTAAGGCAAGTAAACACAGACTCAGACATGGTCAGACAAGCACACTGCTACTGTACATACCTTAAATATGTTTTTCCTATTTTGAAGGTTTAAGATTTAATTTGGTATAAGTTAAGTTTGGCTGTTTTTTTTAAGAATCTAAATGTGACTTTCAGTAGAAAGGTATTAAAAGACACACTTTATGTTTGTGAATGAGGGACAAGAAAGCAACAAGAAAGCAGTGCAATCATGGTCTAGACAGCAGCAATTATATCTTTATGCATTCATTCAAAAGTAATCTGAGTAATACCTGAGCTCAAATAACTGGTTGGGAATTTTTTTTTTTTTTTACTTTCGCTGCACATATGCACATGTAAAATAATTGCATGTTGAAGCACATATAGAAAGAGAGTAACATTTCATCAAAATATCCTGCACTTGCTCTATATACCTGAAGATTCTCCTGGAACATGGGGCACAAATCCTCTCATGGCGGTTTCTTGTGTCCTTGGGTCCTGCACACTGGGGACACCTTAAAAAATAAAGTGTATTAATTAAAATACAAACAAGCACAAACAATCAAACCAAAAAAACCACTGTGGAAGTGGTTCCAATTTGGCTCACTTTGTGATCCGGGGCATGCCTGTGAATTGCATGTCTCCACAGAGATGGGTCTGCTAGCTGTTCCACATCGAGCCTCTGGGTAGGGGTTCAAATCTGTATCAAAGCAGCCCACTCTCCTCTCCCTCACACCACCACCACAGCTTCTAGTGCACTGCAGAAACAAGACAGGAGAGGGTAAACTATATCGAGACGAAGGAGACATAACACTCTCTTTGCTCCATTTCACCTACCAGCCCGTAGTCAGTCACGTGCCAGGTGATGTGTGTGTGACAGGCAGGTCTGCGGCAGGTCTGGACAGAAGCAGGTCTCGCAAGTCCACTGCAGGCATGGTCAGGCAGACGGTCACCTCCTGACCCCACACAGAACACCTCCCTCGTCTGCTGGCCTTCGCCACAAGTCACAGAGCACTAACCATCATATGCAAAGAAATTTAAATTGTGTCAGTCCCATAGCAAAATAATTACACTTTAAAACTTGAATATACCATTACTAAGTCAATGTAATACCTCATGATCACAGATTAATGAAACCAACAATTTGTAGCTTTTATGATATTAAACCTCAATGTTTCCCATGACAACCCCTCTATCCTGTACTCCTCCTGGACAGTGCAAAATAGAAAATATATTTTGCACAGTGCTTTAAATAGGTACTCAAAATGTAGATTATAGTCAGAAAGTTCTCTGCTGTAAGGTACAAACCACACTGAAGCTGGAGACACTGTACTCAGCAGTACAGGGATGCATGTTGCAGGCCTGCTGGCTCTGTGGCCTCTGCAGGCGCTGGGTAATGCAGTAAGTCTCTTCCACCACACGGGGGTTCACTGGGTCCTGAGTCAAACACTCCACGCTGCGATACTGCATGCCTCCATTGCAGGCTGCAGAGCACTCGCCGTAGACACCAGTTTTGTAGATGTAGGTGAGTGTCTCCCTTGGGTGAGGAGCAACAGCAACAGGACCAGCAGAGTGCACAGAATTAGTGTCGTCATCCAGGCCCATAAACTCTCCATGGATCAGTATCTGGGGTGTGACAAATTATTCTCACTTTTAAAGGTGGTGTTGAAAAACAGTGAGTAGTAATATAAAATCAGAAAGTAGTGTCTAAGTGCTTGTGAGAAGGGTCTGAACTACTCAGTGTGCAACAGTGAAAGACTACTTGTGCACTGAACATAGACTGCTGTGTGAGAAAGAGCTGTTCTGAAAACCAGCATGATAAGCCAAATTTCCTCTCATAAATAAAAGCCTCTAATTAGTCTGCCATTATATTCTAGATCTTAGTTTTATTCCCACCCTGCAGGTGCCATCCACACAGATATCAGTGCGGCCCACATAGCATGGTGTCCCATCCACAACTGCAGGTCTGTGACGGTAGAAGAAGTTCTCTCCTCTTGGGACACAGTTCAGCTCGCATGGATTGGATGCTACAGAACAAAAAATAAAGCCATAAAAATGATGGGATAAAATATATACAGACCTGCCTCAAATTGTATGTGCATTTATTTTTAGTATGGTTTGACTGCTATGAACCAGGGTTTTAGATTTATTGTAGTCACTCAGAAAAAGAAGACAATCAAAAAAGAGTAACGGCTCTCACAATTGATGTCTATTATGTTAATTTCATTTTTAATTGATAATTTACACCTCTGTCAATCCAGGATGTTAAATTAAAACAATATATACATGAAAGTATTATTTCACCTAGACTCAGGTAATGTGGACAGTATATAATAGGTTTTATACCCCCATAATAAGGAACCCATGAGTGGTGTTTGCTCTGAAAGTCCATTCTGTCAAACTGGGAGCACTGCTCCTCCCTGAAGTCCCTGGATCCAACTGGACATTCCTACAATGACGCAAAATGTTGGCATATTTTAGGATACATTTGTGCAGGGTTAGTGGGTGGATGTAATACACAAAGAGGCAAAAAATAATTTTAAGATAATTACATGTGTATTACAAGTTCGGAAGGACTTAGATGATCCTATGCAGTTATGTCCTCCATCTGTCCTGGAAGTGAGAGGGAAGAATGATATCTACATGCAAGCCAAATCTCTCTCTTTATTGTTAAATGCATTAGGGTGGTTTTGGTCAAACCTAAAACATGTGACACGATTGCATTACTTTTCATCATGGGTCATCCCACCCTGATAACCCTGCATCTCTATGTCCTACCTTGAAGTGATACATTTCCTGGTTCTCATTGCCACTCCTGTTCCACAGGTGCGACTGCAGGGACCAAAGGCTCCAAACTCTCCCCAGTAGTCATGCGTTGGCCGTGTCAGCTGAAAAAACAACAACAGTAAAACTCCTACTCGCTCAGCTTTTGGAACACGTAGTGCTCTCACACACCATATCATAGCCCACCACAAACCACTAACACACACTAAGAGCATGCTCGAGACACCAAAATAGAAGTTGGAACATTTAGCCACAAACCGTCCCCTAAACATTGCGCAATGTATGTAGAAATCAGCAGCATCACTACTGTACTAGAAAGTATACTTTTTTTTGTTTTGAGATTTTGGACATTCTGTACTTTACTGTACTTGCAGTTTCCATCTGTACTAAAGGATGTATTACTGACATGGGCACTCAAATGTTACAGTATTGTTATTATTGTTAAAAGACTCACAGTGAAAGCAGGTCCAGCCAGCAGCTGTAAGAGACCTAGGACTTGGAGTACGTTCATGTTCACCAGAAGCTACTGCAGAACTACTGATGAGGATAGCAACAAAATAACTAAAAGTTCAATCAAAGTATTTCCATTCATTACATGCATGTGTATCAGATGATACCTAAAGTTCTTGATATCCTTGATCATTTCTTTGAATTTAATGCATGCATTAAAGTGTGCAAAGTGTTTCACCTGAATAGATTAAACAGCTAATAAAAAATATCATCAGGTGCTATGTAGTCTTACCTTGTTGAAGTGAATTCCCAGCTGACCAGCGTCCAAAGGGACGTGCACCTCAGTAGTGAAGGTAGGCACTGACACCAAGCTTTCTATCTCCTCACCCTCTCTACGCACCAACACCACAGCCCATAAAAGTGTCAGGTTTCAACCACACAGAGAAACGTTTGGGGTTGTTTTTTTCCCCAAAAAAATGTCACGTCACTTCTTTTTTTTCACGTTAAATATAAGTTGTTATTTCTTCTATTTGCAACAGGGTGTTTGCAGTTAAGACCGTCAGGCTATGAGACTATTTAAATCTTCTCATCAGCAGCAATGTGTTTGTGTTGAAGAAATCATTTTTTAAAAAGTGCTTTTGTGCAACAACTGAGTGAAATCACAGTTTGTTCCAATACAGAAGAAAACAAAGACATTACTTAAACATACACAATTTAATGGTTGCATACATAAATTGCAAATGTTAATGCAACATTATCCGTTAAGCCTTTACACGAGAAGCCCGCTAAAATTAGATTTGAGGTGAAAGAGATCGTAAAGTTTACCATTGATTTTTTTCAGGTTGCTGCCCACTGAATGTCCCTTTCACACATCCCATAACCACTAAATACAGACCAATAAGTCACAGAAGAGGAGCTGGTGTTAGATAAAGATCACCCTAAGGCTCTATTTAGGGTTTATTTTAGCGAGAAACCACAGTGGGTTGGAAAGAGAATGTGGAAGATTTACCAATAGCCGTCACTAAAGCTGGAGGAGACATCCAGGCTGAAGAGAGTAACGTATATATTTAACTGTCAACCTAGAATACCTTGGTGATGGGAAATCATAGCTGTGATGTGTGTGTGTGTGTGTGTGTGTGTGTGTGTGTGTGTGTGTGTGTGTGTGTGTGTGTGTGTGTTTGTCAGTAGAAGTGATAGTAAATCATTTGTTGACACGCAGCGCAGACTGGACCTCTTGTCATCGTCTGTGTTAAAGACTGCAGCACATGGCAATCTAGAATGAAAGCAATGCAACAACTTGTAACCTTGTTAAGCTCACAATGTTAAAGTTTTATTAAAATTATGACAGAGAGTTGTTGATTCAACTTTATGTCTATTTCTGTTGCCTTAAAGGACCAGTATGTGGGATTTAGTGGCATCTAGCGTTGATGTTGTAGATTGCAACTAACTGAATACAGTTCAGCCTTCCAAACGTGCAGGAGAAACTACGGTAGCTGGAAAACTCATGAAAAATGCAAAAGGCCCTAGTTAGAATATTGTTTGGTTTGTCCATTCTGGGCTTCTGTAGAAACATGGTGGTTCAACATGGCAGACTCCATTGAAGCGAACCCGCTCCCCCTTTAGATAAAAACGCTTTTTTCTAAGGTAACGAAAACACAACAATTCTTATTTTCAGGTGATTACACACTAATGAAAACACACCATATGAATTTATGTTTCATTTATAGATCATTCTAAATGTTAAACACTGGTCCTTTAATGCATTGTATTATATTTACTGGACTAAGTGTTGTGATACAGAATTATCCAGGTTGTCAGATACAGACCTAAAAGTTGCACAACAAAATGTTTCTATGATACCATTTAAGAATCTAATTAAAGCGTTGCTTCAAAGCCATGAAAACCTCACATCCTCCAAACCCAAATTAAAATTTTGACTCACACATCCAAATCCAAAACCACACCCCCCACAGTTTTGGTTTTCTCCTCAAAGAGAAACAAAAGTCTGTCAGACACTTTCTGTCCCTCAGAGCTGCCGGTTCAGTTTCTGTGCTTGCTTCTCTTTGGCTTCAAAGGCACTCTTGGTGCTGAACAGGTCGTCCACTGAATCCATGATCTCCTGCATTTCTCGGGACAAATTTGAATAGCTCTCCTTTAGCTCTTCTTGTTGCTCCCTCAAGTCCACCGCCGCACGCATCAGCTCAGTGGCCTGGTGGCTGCAGTGGCTCCGCAGCTGCTCCACGTCTGACAGCAGCACCTCCATGCTCTTCATCAGCTGCTCCAGCCTGTCGGCGGTTACCTCAAACCCGGGTGTGTCCAGAGTCCCGACCTGGGTGTTGTCTGGAGCCTGGGCCTGAGACTCTTCTTCTGCCTTTGACTCCATCCTCCTGCTGAAGCAGCTCTTGGGCACCTGATACTCAAGTCAGACCTCAATGAAAGAGATATCTGGAAGAAAAGGGAATCATTTAGCTGTTAGCCAATGACAGCCGTGAAAGGTCAAAGGGTAGGAAGGATTCAAATATTGAGAGACTGCAAAATGACAAAGATGCAGAGCCGCTCCTACACCTTTTCTCTCTCTCAGCTGGTAATGAGTTTAAGCTCCTTGCAGGGGGTGAAAAATGCACTTCTAATCTCCTGCACTTGTGCACCTGCGTGTACTGTGTGTGAGTGTGTAGGTATATGTGTATGCGTGTCCAGACGCCCTTTCACTGACATGTGCTGTCCTGTAATCCATTTAGGGCAGCTATCCTGAGCAACACCCTCCCCAGTCCTGACCATTGCTGGCTCGGGTGAGCGGCAGGCGGGACATCAGATTACGTGGTTCTTTCCTCCTCCCAGCCTATTCACTGCCACGGCTGTCTGAGTAGACAGATTAACCCCATCCCCATGAACTCATCGGTGGGTGGCTTTGACACTCACATGCACACACTCTTACGCACGATATAATCTCTTATCTATTCTCTCTGACCCCTCTTTCTGTCTGTCCCCCAGGTATTGCTCCAATAATGCCACTTGTTGCGTGTGTTTTTTTGAGTAATTACATCTACACAGTTTAAGACACAGTTATTTGGAAGACATAAACCTCATGCATGAAACACATCTACCTTTTTTCACTTCATCACACACGTACATTGAGAAAAGTCAACCAAATTATAATCTTGATATCTTAAGATGATTGCTCTACAGTGCGCTTATGTTTCATTCTATCTTCTATCAATAACTCACATGTAGTGAATGAATAATGAAATAGTCTACCCAATCGAACATGTCATGCAGACAATATAAAAATATTTACCCTGGATTGTCAATAATGAATGAGTCTTTAAAAGAAGATTGTGAGATGACGCCCTCTGATGGCTCATTTGGTAAAGGATGCTCCACTAAGAAAAAGCACTAGATTGATATATATATTATCTAATGAAATATGGGACTAAGTTAAGCAGTATTTTAAGACAGATATGTGTTCAACTGTGAAACTAAAGAAGAAAAAATGTATTTGATAGAAAATCATGACTTTTTAATTTTGGCTAAAGAATTTTAGTCCAGTGGTTTTCAAGAAGAAAAAGAGTTGGCTGACTGATTGTAATTTATAGTGATCCTTGTTTGATCAATGATTTACAATGAATACTGTAATTGTCAAATCTAAAAAAAAGACCCAGAGGGATTCCTTAAAGGTCCAGTGTGTTGACTTTAGTGACATCTAGTGGTGTAATTGCAGATTGGACCTAACGTTCTTATTTTGAAATGATTATACACCAAGGAAAACATACCTATGAATATTATATTCCGTTCCTGCCAATAGATCCTCCTTAATGTTACACACTGGACCTTTAAGACAAAATCCTTTTGTCTAATGTGTATCTATTGTGGGGGTCCTTGACTAGAAAGTTTTGGGAACCCCTGGTTCAGCCAATGTAGATGTTTATAAAAAATAATTGTGTAATGTTACTTGATATTTTAGTCATTTTAATTTTGAGTAGCCTACAAATTAGTTTGTAAGTACACAAGCAATCAAACCTATATTTCATATTACATTACATCTGTTATATCTATTTTTGCATTTCAAGTTTTTTGAAATAATATGTTAAATATTTGAATTTTACTTGAATTTATTTTAGAAAATTGTACAGATGTTACTATCAATAATTGATGTTTGTTTTTGTAATGCCATTTAACATAAAGCCACAGTGTTAATGAGTATATTCTCTTTGACAGCAGCAGTTTCCTTCAGTCACCTCATAGAATGAAACTGTAAAATGGGGAAATACACCAAAGCAATGACGAAAATCCACGTGTCCACGTAAAAACATGTTAAATAGCCGGCACGGGGAACCTACCCTTTAAATGGCTGTAAAGATAAGGAGTCGAAATGGTGACCTCACCACCTTCAATCTCTTATCAAAACAAACCAACTTGCTGCAGGGAGGCCAGTGTCAGGGGACGACTGGGCTCTTCTGAGAGGTATGTATGTAGTTGTGTAAATATTAGCTGTATCAATAAGGATCAATAAGGAATTATTCATTTAGGGCTAAGTTTTGGTTCATTAATCAATTAGGTTGTTGCAACAATTCTGTAATTGCAAAAGAAACATAGAGAAAAACAGAGAGAAAAACAAATATGTAGACCTGGGCACACAGTAAAGCTGTTAGCATAAAAGACAAAGCAAGAACTACAATATAGTTGTTTTGTTGCACCAGATCAATGCAAAGACACCATTGTAAGCAGAGGAACTTATATTTGTATACTTTTATACCAAATCGTATGGGAAGGAATCTCTTGGAAATATACACATCAAAGCTTTAACTTGGTAAATTTTAATAAAAAATAAAAAATAAATGAGAATGGTTGAAGGAAGCAAAAAGATAGTTCTTCAACAAAACATAAGGAGACATCAGTTATTAGTAGAAATATGCAATCAACCAAACAGAGCAAGTTAAAGTATTTCTGATTCTGATTAAAGGAAAAACTGCTAATATTTCGATTAAGCAGTGTTGTACTATTAAACAAAAACACAGGTTTTAGCAGACATAATTGCCTGTAAACATAAATGAGAAAGTTATCTTAAAGTCTTACTTACCTACGTTTCTGTGGTTTTTTGGTGAGAGCATCCAAAGTGTTTCAACATGCAGGCTGAAGATATGAAAGATATATGAAGATATGTGTGAAGTATGGATCCTGTCCAGAACACAGTGGCTCTGCCCACCTCACAGCAATATCCACTACACCATGACGATGGTCATGGTGTTGCTATTTTAGAATGAACACTGAATGCTGTTTATCAGCAGTTTATACAGAAACCTTAATTGTGTGATTAGTGTGGTGTAATAATTCCTACATTGCAAAGTCATCTTCAGACTTTCCATGATTAACTTGCTTAATTAATGATGCCTAAAAAAGACTATATTATGTATATTTTGGACAGAAGTTTGCAGGATTATGTCATTCAAAATGCAGCAATGCACAATGCAAATTCACAAATGTGTTCAACATGTTCATAGTCCCTATTAAATGTTAATGTCGTGTGTACACATGGTGCAAAAGAGAGTGAACTGCTCTCACTGAACCACCCTGTTTCAATAAAGTTGAATGAATGAATGAAAAAAATATATATACACAAGAGTGTCTTTTTCCTTGGATTGGTATGTTTATTAGGGCAGAATTGGCAAAGGTTCAAAGTGAATGAATTGGCAACAGGTTGTAATACTATTGTATTACATCAATAATAAACAATAGAGGCCACTGAGTGGAAATAAGTGTTATGTAGACTGCCACCCATAAATGTTTCCAGCAGGAGCAAGTTGTATTAACTCAAGTGTCAGTTTACAGTTTAGTGCAGTGGAGAAGCTTCTGAATGTTTGAGTACATCATAGCTACACTTGAAAAGTTAGATTATTTTCATGTTTTCACTACAATTTGAAGAATGCTGTCCCCATGTGAGTCCAAATGACAATAATAAACATTTTAGACCACTGTTATGGTTCTAGTTTTAACAAGTGTTATAAAGTATGAATTGGAAAAGTTTGCTCTTCTTCAAAGTTGCCACTTGGTGGCAGTGTTGTAATTCTCAATTTTCTGATTTGCTCTCCTATGGAAGACGTGTGAGCGGTGTTGTCCCTACTATGTGTGTTGTCTTCCTCCATGCTTGCATGTGTGTGTGTTTTATTTGCTCCTCTGTATAAAAGTGAGTATATCACAAGATGGTGTTTGCTTAGGCTTAGAGTTGCAGGTGTGTGCTTGTAAATTCTACAAGAAGTGAGACTTTCGTTTCAGTGAGCCCCAACACGTGTGACCCTTTAAGTGCCAACATGTGTATTCATGTGTGTGTTTCTATGTATGTGAGTGCTGTGTGGGGGTTCGGGGGTATGGATTATTTCACCCTGGGTCGTATTCAGAGAAGCCAGCCAAGCGTGAGGCGGAGAGGAGAAAAGGGTCATTGTTGTGGTCCAGATGAGTGTCATAGGTGCCTCAGAAAATAGATTCACTCATGGGGGTTTAACAGAAACACACTTGCCACAACTGCCTGACCCCTCAGACTATGACCATGCTTGAACCCCCTTTTATAATAATGAAGGGATTAAATGTATCAATTCTCATGGTCTGGCATCTGTATGTGGCTTATGTTGGCTGTGACTGCTTACAGCACATATTACAATGGAAGTGTTGGAGGAGAAAGAAAAGAAAAAAGTGTATTTAGTCTGATTTGAAATAAAACTTTATGACTAAAGGGGAAATTCCTGGAAATTGTTTGGATGTTTGTCAAATCAAGGTAACACAGATAGTATCAGGTCAGTTGTCAGTTCAGGTTTCTAAACCTAAGCATTTTCTGGGAGTTATTCCATCCTACTGTGTGGAAAAACTGGTCAAAACAATGTGAGTTACTTGGAAATACCTTTAGTTTTAACCTCCCTGTCTATATCCTTATCTCTTTCTTTCTTTGTCTCACACACACAATCTCCACCCAAACATCTGGTTTGTCTCTGCAGAACACTTTCAGACAACCCACGATCATCACTGGTCTCAGCTGAAGAAAAACTGCATGGCAGTGTTTCCCCTCTATGATTTACTCGCAAGTAAATGAGAGCATAAAAAGGCTCTCTGTCACTGAAAGAATGGGAGAGTTATGGGCCGGTGGCTCACATGCTGCCTCAGCCCTCGGGACCCTTGGGGGACCAGGGGCTCACTATAATGTCTTTACCCTCAGAACTGTTACACTATTTATGGACTCTCCTGGGTGTGCATGGGCCTGTGATTTATGGCTCTCCATCTGGTTCTGTGGGGATATTGTTGTTGATACTTTGGACATGGAGTCCTATGGAGATTGAGTTAAAGATGGATTCTCTCTGCTGGGATAGTCATGAGTGGAATCATGGGGATCGGCGTGTGGCTAAAGGGGATAAGTCATATATGGGATTGGGTGTTTGGGTAATAAAGTGAGCATTTATGGATTTGAAGTGGTTGAGGCTTGAAAATATATGTAGGAAATCCATACAGAAGTGATCTCTGAAGACAATTAGCCCTTTCAGACAAACTTGTGATTTTGGTCTATATAAATAAAACTGACGTGACCGGACATGAACATGATCATGAGTTGTGGTAGAAAAACTCTAATTTGACAAAAAAGTGTACACATCTTTGTATCTCCACCAAAAAGGTAATCTTACTAAGACAAGATGAGAGTCCAGTTCGTTGCATTTATCACAAAAATACAATTCACAGTGCTTTACATAATGCATTAAAAACATTACAGCTGCACTAAAGAAAATGTTTACATCAAAATTGGATCAAATTAATAAGAGTAATGCGAAAAGGGTCGCTCTTAGTCATGAAGCCACAGATCATTATCACCAAACTCATTAGCTCTATGAAGTATTTGAGCATCTTCCAGTTCATTGTTTTGGTTTTACAGCCGGCAGCTTTACTGTTTTGTTTTACTCTTACATTTCTCATCACTGTAGTTTTTGGCCGGATTTAGCGGCTGTTCCTATTGAAAAAGCTTTGATAAACCCACTGAAGGCTACCTGCCCAGCACCAGACAGACACAGTTAGTGAACAGCTTGTGAACAAATTGGAGCATTTAGCAATTAAAGAGTTGGAAATTTCCTTCAGGAGTTGGAGGAGAGCAAAACTGAGCTTAGAGGAGAGGAGAGAATACTAACTTGACTTTATCAAGTTACTTGAACCATAATTCCAAACAAATGCTAGTTTGCGTTAATCATATCAATATGTCAGTTTTGTGTTTGCAGCATGTTGTGCTGCCCCCAAATGGCAAAAACATATTAGACAGATAGATATATAGATAGATATTACACCAGGTTTAAGTAAATAGGGCTTTAAAACAATTGAGTAAAGTTAAATCAGTTTTTTTACAGCCCAAAACCAAACATTTCTGTACTATGAAGATGTTAAAACAACACCCCTTATACACCCAAAATTAGGACACCATTAACACAGAGTTATTCAAAAGATTGAAACTATTTTAAAATAAATTTAAAGATAAAAACTGAGAGGAAGGGCCTCTTGGGTTCAGCATCTTGCTTAAGAACACTGTTTTTGGTAACCAAACCACTGATTCTCTCTACATTATTAAACTGCACCATAACAAGACACAATTTTTAATAAATGAAAAAAAGATTGGAAAACACACAAAAGGGCCATATCCATATTCATTACACATAACATGCCGTTTGTATGTGTAGGTCTGTCTCATGTCTTAAATCAAGGATCTATCTAGAATGATGAATATGCAGTGTGAAGTAATTTGAGAAATGTTTTGTGGATGAAAGTGATGGAACAAAAGCACGCTGTCCTTCAGAAATGGGCCATTTTTACCTTGGAGATTTGAGAGGTATTTCTATTTAAACTGTCATTTACAGTTTCTTTCAAATGTCAGTCCCTCTGGATTGGAGTGACGGTTAAATCCCTAAAAAGAAAAGGCTAATGCCTTTTGAGAAAATGTTGAAAAGCGTAATAGAAAAGCAAGATTTAGTTTTTAAAAAATGTGAAAGAAAAACTAAGCTAAGCTGAGCTCCACCCCGAGCCCTCAGATCTGGATCAGTTTCCTTGAGACGTTGCCTTTTTCTGGTAAATGGGTGGGATTCCTGATCCCGTCCCTCCAGGGGAGTACAAGTGCATGAATAGCTAATGTTCCAATGAGACCTCCTCCGCTTTCATTTGATGCCAGAGAATTTCCTTTCCACTGTCAGAGAAACAGCAATGTGAAGTCTACGCTGCGTATCGGTCAGAAACCCAGATCTTGCGAAACTATAGTTGTCTGAGTCATATAAGAGGTTTAAATATTTCCTTCCAGGTTTGTCTAACAACCAAACCCAGATTGTGAAAAAAATTGTGATTTATGTTCCTATTGGCGCCTGCTGAAAGAAAAGCAAAATGACTCATCTTACTGGTATGGTATCGGTTGTATTGGTTGGATGCTTTTATTTAAGTAAAGCCTATAAAACACTCACCATGTGACCTGATCAGTAGACAAGGCCAGAAAATATCAGTGCAAACAGTGTTGGTCCTGATCAAAGACCTTGGAAGATAAGCAAGAGCTTTTCAAATTACAGGGATGTAATTTAAGGTGGAACGCATCTAGTTGACCTCCTCATGACTCGTGTCCGTTTTGAATGTCTAATGTGCTCAGAGTGTCAGTCAAGTGGAGCATTTGGCCCCCGCTCATGACAAGCGATACATATGACATTGATCTGCTCAACAGCCAAGAGCACTCCATTGTTGGACCTCTGCTGCACCTGATGTGAGATGACTGCCAGCGCTGCGCTCCCTTAACAGAGCTTTAATTGTTTTATATCCCTTCCACATTCTTGAGCTTGCAGTTTCACCTCAGTGCACACTCACACACACACATGTTCATTCATACACAAACAGATTCAAGCAACACTCACTGGATTATTTTTTCCTTTCCAGATGAAGTGGTAAACTTGGCAGGCGCAAAAACAAGCGTGTTGGGAATGTGGCTTTCTCAGGAATCACTGTCCCTGTAGTAAAACCACATTTAATCTGAGCAGAGTTTAGCAAAGGGGGCAGTATGACAGACACTTAAAAACCCAGCTCATCTGAATCATACTTCTTCAATTCATTAAACAGTATAGTGTGGATGTATATTTTTTATGTTGATATTATGCAATTTGAGAAACTTACCCTTTGAAATAAATCATTGTTTAATAGCGGTTCCCAAAACTTTTGGCTTGTGAATGGGAACTCATTCATAGTTTTCATAGAATTCATAGTTTGTTTACAGGTCTGTGGAGTACTACTGCATATGTGAAAAAAAGTTGTCTAAAGAAAATCTAATAAATTACCTTAAGTGATGTAATCATATTCATCTTTCGACCTCATGTGGGGGTCCTGACCCTCAGGTTGGGAACCCCAGTTTTATAGAATGGAGACAGTTGTTCTAGTTACCACTGATTAGGCAATGAGACATTTGCCCTTGTCATACCGCACAGAAGAGCAAAAATTTCCTCACAACCAAACCACATTTATATTAACTGTTTGATAAACCTTATTGTATCATAGGAGGTGCCATGTTTTTTTCCCCCCTTTTTGGATATTTCTTGCTGCTGCTGCTGCTGCTGCTGCTGCTGCTGCTGCCAGGACCTCATTTACTCTTATTCAGGGCTGGGAAACGGGTTTTAGACACTGGGGAAATCTGGTGTGCCTCTGCTCCGCTCACAGCTAATTAGTGTGTGAACTAATTGCATAGCTAACTTTAGCAAAGCGACAGCCTAGTTCCATCTGTCCGCTATCTATATAGTAAGGAGGGAGATGGAGTAGAGCCTTCTGGTGACATCCAAGCTCCTATTAGAATATTCTAGCAAGAACTTTTACCTCGGGAGCCTGTCAGCTGGCTCAGTCGGGTTCAATTGATCTTCTGTCAGTTTGGCAGAACCTTAAAGGACACCTTTTCCAATTGACCACAATCAAAATATCTGGTTTACTGAGACTCAACATAAAGTTTTCCAAACATGGTGTTGTGTCTTGGAACATGGACAAGCTAAATCCTTTGAAACAGCAGACGCTCTGAGCATCCATCTGACTATCAGACATTTTGTGAAAAACACTTATTCCCTTTCTAGCCAAGAGATGAGAAAATGTATACGAATCTCATGTCTGTATACTAAATGTGCAGTGGACCACCAGTCGGTTAGCTTAACTTTAACTTAGCATAAAGACTGGAAGCAAGGATAAACGGCCAGCCCAGCTCTGTCTACAATGACAACAAGACGCAGGCTGTTTTATGCTATGCTTATTGCCTGCTGGCTCAAGCTTCATATGTTGCCGACATGAGAGTGGTCAGTCTCAATGTCTTCATCTTAATTCATTTAAATAGCAACATTTGTTTTTCTATGAAGCATCTACACTTACTGTAAGTGGTGTTATAGTTGTTGATTGTGACACCTTTAGGGAAGAGAGGTTTCTGAGATTTCTGCCTCTATCACAATACAATGTGAGAGAATTGACCTGTTCTCCCATTGTACTGAGGTGGAGGCAGATATCTCAGAGACAGATATCTCAAACAGTCTACATGCATACTGTTAGACATAACTGTTTTTGTGAACCCTTTAAGGTCTGCTCCTACAATCATTTCTTTACTCAGCTGTGCTCTAAAATCAGTTATGATGTTGGATATTTTGTGGTATTTTCTTCTAACTGTGGAGACTCACAGCGGTCGCCACTTACAAGATTACACACTGCTAAAGGCAAATCTCTGGATTGAAAGATTTCACACACATTCTCACTTTCGCAGCTCAATAATAATGGCCCTCATGTAAAGCTTTAAACACTGACCCCATTGTGGCAGACAAAACCAAAGTTTGTCTGAGGTGAGCCAGAGGCTCTTGGGGTTTGATGACATAGACTTACCCTGATCACTCTCTCAAAGTTGTGGCTGATGAAGAAAACAGAGACCCATTTCAAACAGACCCCCTACCTGCCACTCGCCTTCCTGTGGTCAAGGTTGAGTCAGTGGATTGAGGTACTCCCCTCAGACTCAAATATGATACGTAACGCAACCAACACGGAACAGATGACAGGAGAGAGAAAGATTGTGAGGCCTGGATTTAAAGTCAAGGTTTGTAGGTAGCAGTGGATCAGGTTTCTGGGAAACTGAGCTATGGGTTTTACGGGGGTGGCTACGGAGATGGAGCACAGTGGGACTTGACGTCAAACTTACTTGTTAAAGTGAACATGTAAAGGTATCAGTCACAAGACATGGTGGTTAAGTGGCACCTGGTTTAGAAATGTCCATACCAAGTGCAAAGTGAAATGCTCTTGAAAGGTATAACGTGAGATCAGAGGTCAGGGTGTGGGTTTACTCCTAATGTTCAGTTCCATAGTTTGTCACCTTCATCAAATGTGTGAGCCCAGTTTGTAGCAAAATAAAGGGTTACCACTAATACTTATATTAGGTTTTAATTAGGTCAGACAAAAATGAAAAGATTTTGTTTGTATTATTATTACATATAAAGCAGTCTGGGTCTGTGGGTCCCCAAACAATGAACGAATTAAGTCACTGTCAACTATACACAATAGAAAAGAGTAAGTAAACCAAGACAGGAAAGGAAATGAAGAACTCCTCTTATTGTGGTGAAATCTGAGAGAAAACAAGTCTTGGTCTTGGGTTACACTGATTTACACTAAGGTATATATATATACAGCTAAAACTGGCCTCACATGAGTGCTCATACATCATCATCATTTTAGGTAGAGTGAATTCTATGAAGATTATTTCTTAGCCTTCCTCATTCCTCATTCAATCATTGAATAGATTAAACAACAGATTATAGAGTTAAGTTAAAAAACATTTGTATGAACGAGTTACTGGGATCATCCTTTCAGTGTAGCCAGAGACTTTACCCAGATGATGTCATCATCTCTGGATGACTTGACACCAGGTAGTGATGTAACGAAAATGTGTTCAAAAGGGATTGAGATACCAGACATGATGCATTGAAATGTTCCCTATTGAAGGTCAAACATTAACAGATTGTGTGGCTCCAGGTGTGTCTGTGTGCTCCTATTGCACTGATGTATTTTACATAACATGAGAAGTCATATTTCACTTCAGTGGGACCTTAAATTTATCATCCAATCTTGTGCCTTTGTTGGCCAAATGCGGGCAACATTGTAACTGTGTCTAATTTAAATGTAATGGAAATTATTGGCCTATAAGGAAGGATTAACTGTACATAATGGATTTATAAAACATGTTCTAAATGTTATCTGATCACCCTGCAGATACGATAACACTCATTTTGTCATGAGATGAAGTTCATGCTGGCGCCTGCCAACCACCTGCCTGGATGTCCTGCTTCATTATTTTTGAGCCTTTCACAACTGCTGGGCCAAAAAGAAAAGAGTTTCATTGTTCATCAGTGAACTGAGTGGAATAACAAAGTGTAAACCTGTTTTTCCTGAGGATTTTTGTATGAGGCAAATGTCAGTGATGACAGACACTCAGTAGTTTCTTCCTGTGCTGATTAGATAGCAACTCGCTGTCTCTCTGTTTCACTGAGTGTGAAATATACACATAAGGCGTCTGTGAAATATCAAACTTTCTGTAACTTGGATTTCATGATTTGTAAGTGTATTAAATAAATAATGCAAAAATACATACAATAATACACAGAATTTCTATAAATATTTAATTTCTGTCAGAATATAAATGTAATGCCTCTGAGGCTCTAATTTGGACAAAAGGACACAGAGCTCTTTGAATACGTATTGTGGAGACAAGCTAAAAGCAATTTTGCAATAAATGTAAAAACTTAGTGTTTGAGATATAGAGTAGAGTAGAGTAATATAAAGCTGATATATCTGTTTTCATCTAACTTTAAGTCTATAATTTCTTGCATATCTTGAGCAAATGCCTGTTTTATATTATATTCCCAACTCCTGAAAGCAGCTATTGTACTGTAAAAACATACAGTGCTGATAAATAAAGTAAGTAAAAATGGAATCAGTTTATCTAGTGACTTTTGTGACTGGTCTCACTGGAAAAGGTAGTGTCTTATAGCAACAATACAGTCACTTTTTCTAAAATATCTCAGATTTCCCAGTATATTTAGCTTCTCACTTGTGTGCTCAACGTACAAAAGCCCCCTCTATTTTCCCACCACACCAGCATACATAATGCGGGTGCCACATGGGCAGTGATCAGAGATAGCATTACACACCCTCTTAGGCATTTCCTGTGGCGTTTCCTGCTTTCTTCATGACTTCATGTGCTAATGTCCATTAATCCTGTCAAACTCTGGACAGCTCTTTCTGTCTAAAGATCTGATATTACAAAGGCTCTCTCTCTCTCTCTCTCTCTCTCTCTCTCTCTCTCTCTCTCTCTCTCTCTCTCTCTCTCTTTCTCTCACAGTTGCCGCTCTGAACTGAAAGCAGCAGACTGCGGCTCTGAGTTTTTCACAGCCGATGGTGGAGATAAGCTTTCTAATGTGTGTAG
Source organism: Dicentrarchus labrax (assembly GCF_905237075.1). Classification (NCBI taxonomy): domain Eukaryota; kingdom Metazoa; phylum Chordata; class Actinopteri; family Moronidae; genus Dicentrarchus; species Dicentrarchus labrax. The sequence continues at coordinate 17,165,214 of NW_026136708.1, forward strand.
GTGTGTACACATGCTTGTGTGTGCATGTATGAGAAAAAAAAACAGAGATCTGTGTATACAGCTCAGCCCTAGGGAAAAACTGTCTGGGAAAATGTAAAACTGATGCCAAGCTGTACAAAACTGTTAAAAACGTCTGTAAGCGTGTGCTAATCTGAACGGATGAACTGAGGTTAAAGACATGGGGTCATGAGCTAAGCACAATGTTTGAACCTGCAGTGCATTTCTTCTGTATTGTTGTGTCTGCAAGTCTTAATGAAGAGTAACATTGTGTATGTGTCATCTGATCATAACTAGCATGCACAGTCTATAACGATTTTTATTATGGCTGCCCTCATCTTTCTTTCAGTTATAGCCTTTGTTTGTGAGCCTATTTTTGGCTTCTCATCAGTCATATTGCCCTTTGACACTATAAACACTAGACATCGTTTATCTCTAGCGTGACACAATTTAACAGCAGTCCTCACCATGTCTCCTCCACAGTCTGCCACAGATAAGCTTTTCCCTTAACCGTCTCACCATACAGTATTACACAAGTCACACACTAATTTAGTGATCGAAACTCTGAAATTGTGCACACAAATCTCGCTTTCAAGAAAACAGCATTAATTGATAACGGGTATAAGCTGCAGAGATTTAGATGTTGGTTTGGCATTATAATAAATTCCATTTAAAGAAAATATAACTTTTGTTTCGGAGTCTTTGCCGTCAATTAAACATAACTCATTATTCATATGATCTCATCTGGATGTGCCCTTTCAAGCTTTGCAGTAACACTTCCTGTGTCGGTAATGATAAAACCAAGGGCCCTTGTTTTGCATACACAGGGACATAAAAGCATTTTACTGGCACATAAAGCAGTGCTTTCCTCTGGCGCTAACCTGCAATTTCATTGCCCACCTGGCCGACTTTTACATCCGTTAGGTATATGAGGTAATGTGTTTTATCTTACATCCACTGATAACTTGAACTGATTACCTAAAGCATAATGACAACATGGAATCCTGTTATACAGCTTCTTCAACACACAGCTTTTTTTGTGTAGCTCTGCAGTGAGCTAAAAACAATTTACATAAAGGTTTAGGACAACATTTGATACTATGAGCAATAGCTAGTTAGAGCAAAGGGAGATAACTGTAAAAATATATATTACAGTAACAAGGAGAACTGGATTCACAAAGTAGCCTATATAAGGTTACATTGTCCCTCAAGACAGGAAGAAGTGAAAGATCAACAGTCAGTATTAATCAAGTAGAGTGCCTAAAGATAATGCTACCATTAGCATATGACACATAGATAAAAGATACTGTTCATATGTGTTTAGTCACAAATCTGACAAAATGGTGGGTGTAAACCGTAACTGTTATGGAACTATGCCAGTAGTGGTTGCTACTAGCAACAAGATGTTCAACTAAATGAGACATTAACATAATTACATTTTTCCTGAGAAATGGCAGCAAGTGTTGTAAACAATGTTCTTCAAAAAACAGTGGGTAAAAATGGACGACTATGGCTGGAGATGATGTGGAAGCAAAACTAGCACAACAATTCATGTACACACATTATCAGAAGGGCATAAACATCGTTAAACGCAGGAAATATTTATCTTGAGGTCAGGAAGTCATTTTGTCTGTCCCACAGCCCAAGTCATCTGAGATAAATGCCTGTTTTTGAACAGCACATAATTTCCTGGTGTTGCAGACATGTTACATGACACAACTAGGCACTTTGATATTGTAAGGTTACAACTAAACTAAACTCATTTCATCAGAATTTCCTTTATTTTGTGCTTTGAGGACAGAAAATCACTATGATAAGGCATCCTCACATTATTAAAACAGCAGTTAAACCAGATTTATATTTAACTGCTTAAAAAACTGATTATATGTCAGTTCTGTCTCCACCAATAGTGTAGTGTTGTTTTCAGGCTGCCTTAAGTTCATAACCGCAACCTTCTGACATGAACTCAAAACTATTTGGACTATGGGACTTCCACTTAACTGAAAATGGCCATGCAGGCCTATACATGTATGAGAGAAAAACTGTTATTAGCAAACTATAATTTCTTTCACTGGAGCACCAGACACTGACATGTTGAGAGGGCAGCATTGTTTGTCTGCTCGGCTGCTACCTGAGGGGAAATCCTTATCACTTTCAGGATTTCAGCGGTTTCAGTTAACAATGAAGTCATCTTGCTGCGGGAAAGATGATACTGTATGGAGAGGCTCCGAGGCCAATGCCCATCCCCCGTGGGACGGTCATTTAGGTCTCGACCTCACCAGTGGTATTACTCACCAGTGAGCAGAAACCATGAGACCTATAAATTACAATATGAAGGAAGGATCATAATAACAATACAGTCCAGACAAAGTGATATGGTTCTCTTTTACGTCCCCTTGTTTTCAATATTTCTCAAGAAAATAAGATTACAGTGATATCGGGATGCAAAGGAGGGGCCTGGATATGAGGAAAAGGTATAGGACTGTGCTGCCCATTCCCCACGGGTTCTTCACAGTGACCCAGTTTCCATTCAGTGATCACAGACATGTCCTGCCCCTCTACACTGTGTTTTTGTGCCCTAATGATAGGCTATTAATACAGAGGAAAGGGCTGAGTTTGGTTTTGGGTTTCCTTTACATTCTGTTTGCATGCAGGGAGGTAACTGGAATCATTAACTGGTACTATAAATGTCAGTGTAACAAAAAAAAGTATCAACTGTCTAACATTTAAAGCCACATGATCTGTGAGACACATTTTGAGATTTCCTGATATATTCGTAAAAACCCATGTTTTTGCTATATTTTGTCATTTCAAGGGATAGTATTACCCATATAACGACCCTGAAATACACACAGTTACAGAAATTCCTGGGAGATACAATATATTTAAAGATCTGGCTCACCTGATTTCTAAGGTTGTTCCAGGATTCAAATGAGTGAACTTTAGATTCTCTGATTATGCACTAAGTTACAATCACCACCAGAAATCACTGTCTCACCTGGCAATGACAAGAGACCAGTGATATAAAGATAAGACAACTAAAAAAAAAGGGAGAACTATGATATAAATCCAAAAATATCACACCTGGGAATGAATTTTGGACAGAACAGTGAACTAGGAAGGTGAAAGCATGAAACAACCCACTATAGGCCCAGTGCTGTGATTGTAATGTACAGAAGCATCACATTCATAGGTAAAGAGGTTCGGTTTATTACTGCACAATTCTCTTTGGGGGATTGTTCATAAAATTATATAAAATAGTTTACACTTTTGTGATTTGCATTTTTAAAGAAGGAATTCCACTCATACCAGTAGCTTTTAGGCTTTGCTATGTCATCTTTGTGTTTGGACTTGTTTCCTACCACACACTGGGTCTCTGCAGTCTTTATGGAGGTAAAGATGTTTGGTAAAATAAGTTAACTATTGTTCAATATTGTACCCAATTAAATTTTCAGACAATTCCAGACAAAAAGAATATAAAATGCATATTATTGCACAGATTTGTGATTTTTTTATATTCTATGCATAGAATTGAACAACAAGGTTGCCCTGTCTCTGCCCCTTATCAATACTCTAAATAAGACATAAACCAAATGGTTTTTATTGTTTGTTCAATCTTTGTGTGTATTTTCCAATTACAGCTGTAGCATAATACATAGCCGAATAAAGATAGATTATTTCGAATAAATAAAGATAGTTTTTTGACTGAGTTGTAGTGTCTGCAATAACTTAAAACTTATCGTTTTTATTGGCAATTACTGCACCACTGATGTGTAACTTTGGACCACTAAATAGCAGAATCTCGTCTCTCATCAGCTGAACAGCCAGGTCACCGTCATGATGACGCAACGCAAGCTGTACCTGGGTGTCATTGACGTTTTACCACCGGACAAACGAAGACAGCGTGTTTGAGCTGGCAAACTTGCCAAGTGGGTCAACGTGGAAGCAGTTTAGTGAAGCGTAAAAGAGGATTTTTAGCCGCCTTTAATGAAGAACAACTTGTCTCCAGCAGCAGCAGCGACGAACCGATGTGCTCTCTGCAAAGATATCTCCAAAGAACAAAAACAGTGAGTGCAAAGTGTCTCATAACGAGACCACTTCTCTGTGCGTAATTGGCCCACGGGTCTAGCAGAAACACGCGTCCTGGTGCTTTCGACGCGTTGCTTGATCCTCAGGAGCAGGTGTGCTTGTTGTGCTGCTCAGGTACAGCGCGTACGGAGCCTGCAGGCCAGACTGTAGGACGAGTCCTGGATAAGAGAAGATAAACGCTGACAGATGATAGGAGATAATAAAGAGAGGGGAACAGGTTGCGTAAGAGGAAGAAATAACGAAGACCATGGGGCAGTGAGATTCTCTCCTCTCGTGATTATGAGATGGTGTGTGTGTGTGTGTGTGTGTGTGTGTGATGGACAGGAAGAACATCAAGTGCTGCTTTCAATAGAGTTATGGTCCTTTGTTGAGACATGATGAACTCTGACCCCCTTTTTTAAAATTGATCTTACATAACTGGAGCAACATCTTACAAAAGAACCCAGTGAAAGATTGATGATGTTCTCTGGATGGAGTGATATGTAAAAAGTGACCATTGATCACTATCTTTTCTTCTTCTTGTACTTGGCACACTTCAGGCTGTTATATAACAGCAGCAGATGGGAGAAGGGGGTGGAACTGTACGGTGTTTTGACATTCACAGGTGACTTTCACACTGAATCACTTCAGTCTTCATGAGTGATGATTAACGCTGAACATCACTATAAACCACTTAGGAAGTTTTGCGTGTATGATTGACAAGGCCCTTTTCTACATACCATGACACCCGCTCCTGCTGTTGCATACTGACTTAAAATAAATAATTGCATACTGACTTAAAGAAATAGTTTGACATTTCGCGAAATATGCTTATTCACTTTCTCGGAAACGGGGGGGGGCAGCTAGTCCACGAAAGTTACTGGTCCCAGCCGCATAACACCCTGTAAAACGGTGAATTATTATTTTTACGCTTCAGTTTTTGCATGGAGTAAATAAACAGCATTAATTAGTGAGCTTCAGGGATACTGAGGAGGATTGTGTTTTGACAGAGCCAGGCTAGCTCTTTATGCTAAGCTAACTGGCCGCTGGATGCAGCTTCATGTCAAGGACTAATTTAACCCGGCAAAAGAAAAAAATAATTAGGTCATCTTTAAAGTTGACTCTAAGCTGTGTGTGTTTATTCGGCTTCATTCCTGAACAGAAAGAAAAATTAGTTTGTTGACAATGTCCTTCCTCCCATTAGAGAAGGATGGCAGGTGTTCTTCCCGCTTCTTAAATCTCGTGAGAATGTAATCTGAGACTGGATGACCTCAGCACCTTCACCCCCTTGTGTGCCACCATGTAACATTAAACCCAGGACGGACTAGACCATCTCCTCTCATGTCCTGTCAGTAGTTGGTGATTTACTGTCTTCCGCTTGTCTTCTAACGACATTGTTGTCGTGAGTTTGTGGCCGTGGGAGCTTTTTAACGATGCCAGCAGCATATAGCAGTTTGGACATAAAGATAGTTTGTCTTGTACATCAGAAATGTCATTTAAACTTATCACCACCTTTTAAGCTGACATCCTGCAGTTATGGAGCAACATTAGCTTTCATTTGAAGTTGTGTTTCTGTCCCCCTGTTGAATGCCAGTGCAATATTCACTCTCTCTGTCTGACTGGCTCTTCAGCTGCTCTACTATGTTCTCCAGTTGGTCGCTAAGTTGGTCTCTAACTGTGTCTGCCTGCCCTTTGGTGTAGAGCAGGTAGTGGACAGTTTTTAGAGCTCTTTCCTGAAAACAGCTGCCTGCGGTGGCCATAAATTACGCGGTGATGGTGAACAGTAAAGTTGTGGGCCGGACAGCTAAACAATGAGCTGAAAGTCACTATAAAGTTCCGTCAAACCAAGAGGAGAGTCAGATTCGGTTCATCGTTACAACAAGTGACAGCTTGTTTTCACATCATCATTTGATTGAATTATCGACAGTTTTCTAAAAGTGCTGTCTGTGTTTGTTCTAACTGGCTAAGATAAGAATATAAATACAAAAGAGTCAGTCAAAAATTTCGAGAAGATCTTTATATCCAGTTCTGTGGAAACCCAGAGGTGACAGATATCCTTGTGCATCATTGCCTCAAATGGCCATTGTCCGGCCTACTGTACTGTCATCTTTGTCACATGGAAACAAACCCGCTGTAGTGACGTCTGGTCAGGTTTATGATGCGCTGCAGCTGTCAACTAGCTTTCTCTCTCTGTCTCCTGATTGATGTTTTTACTGGAGGTCTTTCAGGCGGATGGCTCCACAGGATGTCTTTGGTCCTGCACTGCTATATCACATTTCTCTCCCTTGAAGATAATCTTAAATCACTCCACAACCTGCCCTATTTATACTGAGGTCCAGGTGGTGCGTGTACGAGTGTACAGCACTAGCGTGTTTGATGGCGGTGGTTTATGTGAAAAACAGTTGTGTGTTTTATGATGGTATACCTGCCATCCTGATGTCCAGTGTGATCCAACACTTTTATCTCTGTCCTGCCTAGAGCATTTCCAGATAGCATGTGGAGTTCAAATGCACTGCAGGCGGAAGAGACCAAACTGTGCTTCTATACGAGGCATGATACATATCTGGAGCATATTTGATGACTAGAGCAGTTGCAGTACTTTTTGGGAGACTGATACTACAATAACAACTGATTGGACGGAGAGTTCATGAGAAAATAATTGATGGTTAGATTTATTTTAAGAGACAAACCTGATTTTCTCTATTGTTTCCATATCAGCTCTTCAGTTTCAGTTATAGCAATATCAAGGCACTATGATGATGGAATTTGCTGAATCTCCACCTTTTGTTAGTGTTTTGAAATCCTCCCTGATAAACTGTTTAGAGATGTGATATCCCACTGTTTTCCTAATCTGTGCTTGAGGCTAGAGCTGAGCTCTCTCTGCCTGCAGGAGGAGGGCAATGAGTCTTTGTGTGGGGGGTCACGATCTTTCACCTGCTGCTGGCAGTCTTCCCTGCTGGGAAGGTCACTCGTAGGAGCTGAGGCGTGATGGAGTCGACAAGAGAGGGTTGGGGGGGCACGCAAAGGAGGATGGGAATGAGAGGGAGCGAGAAGGAGATGACAGAGGAAGAACTTAATGAAAACAGACAAATACTTGAATTAGTTTCTGTGCTGTTTTACCTTCAACACTGCACGTTTGGCTGCATATAGAGCTCAAAGCAATTATGACTGGAAGTAGAATTCATTGCAGGGCTGTTGTACCTAATAAAGTGGGCAGTGAGTGTATGTGGGGGAAGCAAACTTAACTTAAAATCAACCATGCTGTAATACTTGTAAGACGAGCAGAAATTAGATGGTCTTGCGGAGAAACAGCAACATTATTGCATACCTGTTATTATCCAGCTTCAATCAGACAACCATGGTTTCAGCTGCACAGCTGAATGACCTTTCCTGCTTGTCATACAGGAAAAGGAAGTGAGCTGTGCCAACAAGCAGGTCATCCAGCTTTAAATTTAGCTTCTTCATAGATGCATACAGGGCGCACACTCCTTCACAAAATTCCTGCATTGTGCGAGTTTGCTCTGTACAGAATGTTGTTAACCTTTGATAAAAAGTGTGCCTTAAGCCTTAGCACCACCCTCCTATTAAGAGCTTTTCAGCTGGAAACTGTCTAGATAGAAATGTCAGCTTTAAGACCGGTACTGCCGCCCCTATCACAGAATAAAACACCTGTCATTTTCTCACTACCTGCCGTGAGTGGAGATGCAAACAAAACTGCCGTTCTGGGCTGACATGCAAAGCATGCCCTTCCACATGCAAAGCTGTGTGGCAGCCGCACAAGGTGCAGCATGGCATCATAGACAGAAATGTCATAGTAAAGATGAAGTTACACCGTGTTTTAGCGTTAACCTCTGTTACAAGCTGCAGATACACTTTAATACACATTCAGCCAGCGTGCAAGGTAGTTTATTTGAGTAGGTTCAGATAATCTCTTAATATGTTATCTAACAATGTTGTGCTGTTGCCTTGATGGATGAGCTTGCACTGCTGTTACTGCTGCTTCCTGTGATAATTTCCAACTTTCACGGTTTGTCATCACTTGTGTGTCTGTGTGCATGCATGTCAGAGGACAAAAGGTTGATAGATATCTCCATGTGTTTCCTGTTATACTCAGGTGTGTATGTGCGTGCATGCATGTTTGTGATTGCTTGTGTGTCTTCAGGTCCAGCCCATATTTCCGTGGCCCAGACTGGATCAGCAGACGGACATGCAGAGACCTGCTCCGTGCTGCACAGGGATATTTTTGGACTGTTGCGTTACTGTGAGACAGGCTGTTGGAGGTACTTCCTTTTCAAAGCCAAATTATTCTTTTCGTGGTCTTAGAGGCTGGCTTTTCTATTTATCACCACCAGGCTGCTAACTTTCTATTCATACTGTATGGCATTATAGTAGTTCACGCCGACAGTGACAAAATAACCAGGTGGCTATAACAAACACCTGCAAGCAAATAGCTCACTGCAGTCTTAACATTAGAGGATAAAATATATTCTAAAAGTAAAAAATGAGACTGTCCTCTGTGAAGGCTTGATATAGATGTAAAACTGACCCGACCTCCTTACCTTGGGGCTAAATACAGATAACCCACATAGGGAAATTCAACCTGATCTGTACGGAGAACAGACTCACACAAAATCATCGAATGAACTTGCTGAGCATATCATGAGGTGATGATGTAGCCAGAAGCTGGCAGAAATGTAGAGATCATCATCAAGTCATAGAGTACTCATCCCCTTTGGATTATGTGTGGGATGCAGAAGATCAGGGTCCATGTTGATTGAATGTTTTTTAAGGATTTTCATGTGTTTCATTAGATGTGAGTGGACTGGTTGTTTAGTATGTATGTTTATCTTTTGAGGTAGATCTTTTGGTGTCAGGCTTATCTTATTGTGCACAAAAAATGGGAACTACAAACTTGTGCTCATAATCAAAATCACAATCATACCATGAATTTGTCTTGTTCTTTCAGTGCATAACAAAAAACATAGCAAGAGAAAATGAAAATAAAAATACAATGGTAAAAGGATTTAGAGTCAGTGTCAGTTGAGGAACCTAGCTTTGGTGATGAGGCCAACATTAAACTCAAACATGTTAGTCATCCTTAACCCTCTTAAAGATGCCTCAGATATGACTGAGGTTTTGTTCCCATTGTTACAATCTTAGCAAACTCAACGTTTTTGCCTGCCATTTGTCCCACAAAACAGAGGTGACTATTTTTTCTATTAATGCTACAACTTGCCACTGGATTTTCTTAGTAAAATGTTCTTGTACTTTCATGCATGTACTTTCTGTCAGAAGAATAGTCTTATAGTCTACTGTTGTTGCTCATAATCAATGTTTGTATGTAGAAAAACATTCTACAGAAAAGACTCATAGGAGCCTCTTAAAATAGTTTAAATTAGGACGGCTTTTTGCAGCAGATGGTGCTTAAAGATGGTAGCATTTAAATTTGATGTCATTTTCTGGCTCAGTGCAAAAATGATGCTGGTATGTGTGTCTGTGACTTTGTGCATGTGTCTCTGGTCTGAATCAGTGAAAATGGCTCCGATGAGCTGAGACATTTGGATTACTGGGGGCACAAAGAAGTTGACCTGAGCTGTCAACAGAGCCCATATGAAACCTGCTCATTTGACACACACCTCTTTGGCACACCCATGCACACATCTACTTCACATGTGAAATGAAGCGTGTGTGGGCATATTAGTGCATGTGTACTGTATGTCACAACCCATCCTTTGCGTCTGATAACACACTTGGGCCTGTATTTGTTTAGCAGGGGAAAACATTCTAGCAGACATACCTATAGGCTGTGATTTAAGTGCATGTGTGCTCTGAAGATTTTTCTAAACTACTAACCACTACTTAAAGTACTTTAGAGATCTGCTGTAAAAACATGTTTCACCTAATTACAAGGTTTGTGACGAGAGGAGAGGGAAAGTTTGGCCCACGAACTCTAACACTTTCCTACTGGTAACCGTAGAAAATATTTTAATGCGTGCTTTCAGAATAGCTTTAATGCCCACCTGGTTGAACAAGAGCTGTTCTTAAGAGAAGGATTACCGATATTATAGAGTGACTTAGAATTAGAATAGTTTTAAGTGTTTAAGTGCGCTGTGCAGAGATTTATATTTGTATAAATTACAGTGCTCCCCACTCAAGCATGTAATACAGAGTGTCAGGATGTACAAAGCTTGTAATGTAATGTCTATATTGTTGAATTGTATGCGTTTTCCTGTATATTCCTCCAGTTTTTATAATTTTTTTCATCATCCTACCACATATTTTGATATTCTGTCTTAAAGTAGAGCTCCACTGATTTTTATATAAAGAAGTCTCTTTGCAGGTGTTGGGGAGTAATATTGAATATATATATATATATATATATTAGTAGTATAAAGCCTTTTGGGCTCCAGAGGGAGCTGTGCGAAGTCTGATAAAATGCCTCGAGTCTCTTGAGTCAGCACCAGCTGAGACTGAAGACTTTTAAAGTTTTAAAATTATAGGTTTAACAGATATCAGCTTTCCAGACCTCTGTAGCCTGCTCCTCATCTCTGCATGAGGCTAATGGGTCATATTGCATTATGGGTACTGTAGCCGCCAGGTTTTGACCAAAAAGCATATTTTTTCTAATAAAAAGACAAGATCTCTGCTTTTGCTGCATCGATTTTAATTATTTTGTTTTCTAAAGTGTCCATCATGATTCTGACAGTGTTATAGCTGCAATGAGGAATTGTTAATCATTTGGAGTATTTTGTAATATCCATTTATTAAGCTGAAAGCACATCGTGGTCAATGAAAAAAAATAATTTGATAAAAAACTGGACAATGCGAATTCTTTAAGCAGCAGCAACAGTTTGCTGGTTGTATTTACTGTTTTGTATTCACAAGCTTTGAAACATGTTTGCCCATGCACTTGCCCTTTCTCAGCTCCTTGCAGGTTGTGGCCGTGTAAACTAAAGGCTAAAAGGTCGGAGGTCAGGGGCAGGGTGAGACTAAAATACTCCTGCTCTGGATGCAGCTGGGTAATTCCAGATGGTATGAAAGGAATCCTAATAGTAGTAGCTATATATGGGAGTGCAGGTCAGTTGACACACTCACTTATTGTACAGTGGCTGTAGACGCTCTCACTGCCCACTAAGGATGTATAGACATTATGAAGGGCTGAATGTGGTGCCTCGTGTTTTTTGTTGAGTGTGTCTCAAATGCTGTCAGAGCTCTGGTCTGCACTCAGCGTACAATGGAGAGTTAATTTTTTATAATAAGGGCATGTAAACATACCTGCTTATCAAGTGGCTAAATGTAGTACTTTATTCTTTCTGTGTGTGTGTGTGTGTGTGTGTGTGTGTGTGTGTGTGTGTGGTTATGTGTGTGTGTGTGTGTGTGTGTGTGTGTGTGTGTGTGTGTGTGGTTATGTGTGTACCTTGCCTTACCTTGCTGGTGGTTCAAGGTTCAGTTTATTCATCCATAAAATCGTGGACATAACAGTGCTTTCATTCTAATCAAGAACACTGATTACAGAACATAACATGGGTAAAAGACTAAACCATAGATAAATCACAAGACTTTTCTTCCACAGTTATCTACTTCATGTTGTTAGGTATTTCATATCTTAATGCCGATGATGATTTTAGTATAATTTAACTTAAGAACTATAACATAAGAACTGTGAACCACAACATATTTTAATGTAGGATTTCTGTAACGGCTTTATATAGAAGGCGATACACAACAATAATGAATATTTGCCCGTTTTTTTTGCATGTATATGGATAAAATTACCACGGTTTGATGGAGAACATTAGGTCGAAATTCAAAAACTGATGAAGAAAAAGGGATGCAATGGTGGGCAAGGCAGTTTAGTCTTAATCTGCTGTGGATTCATGTCTGCAAATTCGTTATAATGTAATAGCTGTTCTTCTTGTGCAGTTGAGACACTCAAAGCCAAGTTCCCAAGCTCCACATTGAGAAGTGACCCTCATGGGGCTTTTTTTTTACTCTCTCCATTATGTCGATCAGTGTAATAGTCCTGTAATGATCCATCGGATGTTTCCTACTGAGGCAAAGACAAGGAGAAGAAGAAGGAGAATGTCAGGATGGGTCAGGGGTCACCAGCTCACCATACCCAGAGAATGTCCCATGACAACCAGTGACATTTTTATGCCAGTCAGGCAGATTCCTTGCTATGTTTATCAGGTTGGTGAACTCTGAAGTGGGAAACTATGTGGATTTGAATGTTGCGGTGGAAAAGAAATTCCTGTAGTTTTATTTAAATACCTCCTCAGCCCTAGATTGTTAGTGGGAATATGTTGGTGAATAATGAAGTGCGAGGGCGAGGAGGTTAGAATAGAGACCCCCTGAGGCCCCTCTGAGAGTGGTGGGTAATCCCTTCAGTCTTTGCACAATATATATTACACTTAGTTTGGAATCAAATGATTTATTGTTCTACTGCTTCTGATCAAGTATGTAGTACCAATTAAAGCATTTTCTTGTTCTTACTTGCCCAATGTCATGTCAAAGCTCTTTACCTTCTGTGATTTAAATTATGAAATAATTTATGAATTCCCCCTGTGTTCCTGTCTTCTAGGGCCGGCCAGTCACTGGTTAACCTCAAACCCGAGATGTCATCAGGTATAAATAAGACAGATTAAAGTGTGATGACTGAAAATGAAACTATGGGAGTGACAAGGGGGATTTTGTTTGGAGATTATCCTTTCTTTTTCATTGACTAATAACTGACAAAAGTCAGTTTGCTGTACTGCATAACATGACACACTGATTACTTTTCCTAGTAACGAGTGATGCAACATGATGTGGTTTGTTTTTATTGCCTCCGATTTCAGAAGAACCCTCAATATTTGCAAAGAAATAACAAGAATAGCAGAGGCATTGTTACCCAATCATTTAGAGATCTTGCAACAGTAGCTTGTACATTGCTCTTCACTGGAAAAAGAAGTTGGGTTTGAGTAAACGAACTGCTGTCATCCAAACAATTAGTCACCCATCGGTTATTTATGGAGCTGCTCATAATACAGTTGATCTGTGAGAGAGTTTTTCATATTCAGTGCACCTTTTCAGCAGTTTGAATACCAGAATTGAATTCTTACACAGAGTGATGTTCCACTTAAGTCTACTAAATAATGAGGACACCAGAAACTTGTAGGTTGAACCAGAATGTGAATGTGTGCCATTGTTGGCCTCAGCGCCTCCCTCCCTCCTACCAGTGGACTCCCCAAGGGCCCGTATATGTGGCTGGCTTCTTTCCTCCCTGATTTTGTTATGTCTACAGTCCCCCCAAATACACTGCACTATTTCTGGCATCCATTCATTTTAATGTACATGTGAAAGGCACTGCCGAGTGAAAGGGGCAAGAGAAGAGTGAAAGAGGGTAAGAGCGGAAGAGAGTCAGGCAGCCTGTTAAATTCTAACAGAAATAAAAGAGTGGTGAGGAAGTTGGTGAATTGCAACTAACAAACTTTGTTTTTAGCTTCTGTATTAAAATAGAGACTTGCCTTATGTGGCCATAAATATCCCAAATAAATTTTTTTGGGCTCAGTCGCCAATCTGTTTCCACTCTTTTTATTTGCTGACTGGTGTTTTATAGCGGCTGCCTGAGTGGAGGGAGCAGCTGTATTTGGATGTCGCCAAGGGCTGTACCAACTCAAACATCAGGCGTGTGACCTGCGGGTTAGACCAACTGTCCATGCAGGAGGGGTGTATGAAGTGTGCCTTGCTGTTCACTCCCTAGCTTGCATACTTGTACTTGATTGGTTTGTTTCTTAGAAACAGTCAGGTAACCAACAACAGGCTGTGAAATGTATTGAGTCAGGGGATGAGGATATATTGTTTTATTACGTATGTTAATATCCAAAGCACTAAAGCAATAATGTTGTAAATTTAGGAGGTAACCTATTCCTGAGAACTACTCTTGATCACCAACGCGTGTGTGCTTACGTAAAGGGTAAAGGACAATAGTTTTGATGCTCTTAGAGCAGCAGAATAAATTTTTACTGCTTTTATTTTATGACTATGCAATCCAGTAAATCAAAGCAAGTGTAATTTAGTTTTATAAATAGATTGAAATTAAGGTTGATGAATGATTATGGATTGGATTATTATGTAAAAGCAGAGCATTGATTTAGGTCTTCCTGAAGGAAGCACCAAGCACAGCACAACAGGGAGTAGGTGGTGAGAATAATAACTTATAGAGAGAGGCTGGAGTGGAGGTGGATCTGATGAAATGCAAGATTTATTTTTTTACTTTCCCAGCAAGGTCAGCTTTCAGTTGAGCATACTGGCAGCAGGCATGCACACCATCATGATCAACGGTTATATTCAGTTCAATTAACTTATTTGTATTCCGCCAATTCATAACAAAAGTTATCTCAAGACACTTTTCAAATAGATCCATCAGATCCCATAATGAGCAAGCATTTGTTGAAAGCGGCGAGGACAAACTTCCTTTTAATAGGCAGAAACCTCGAGCAGACCCCGGCTCTAGGTTGGCGGCCGTCTGCCTCGACTGGTTGGGGTGAGAGAGAGAGAGAGAGAGAGAGAGAGAGAGAGAGAGAGAGAGAGAGAGAGAGAGAGAGAGAGAGAGAGAGATGTTGGAACGACAAGAGTATAAGAGTATGTGTAGCGGCGGTCTCACGTTGACTGACGGAACCTTCTTCCAGGCTTCGCTTCGGTGTGTTTAAATTCAATTTTCTGTCTGTAATTCGCTTGTACCCTTAAAGCAGCTAAAATCAGTGTTTTTATAATTGTGCTCTTTGTGATGACCCAGCAGAGAATTGTCACCAGAATCTGCACCTCAACTCAGCTTTACAGAGCTTTGTAGCTGTTTTCAGCAATGAAAGACAGACAAACTTAGTGACAAGCTGGTGAACATAGTGGAGCATTCACTCAGTAGGTGGTAGAGACCAAAAATGAGAGAGAATATTCTGTGTGAATTCTCCAGTTGGCCAGAAACATGACTCCAAATGAAGATAATGTTGCTGTGTTGGATGTTGATGTAATTATAAATACTGTTTGCTCTCAAGCTCACCATAGGGTCAATGTTGTGTTCACAACTTGGTCCCTTTGCCCCAACGTACCCAAAAGAATCAGGTTTAAAGATTAATATCAAGGTTTCAAAAATGAATTTCTGACATCTCTTTGATTGCAAACAACACAAAGAGTCTACAGCCATCTTAGCGGCTTTGTGACACTGTACTGTTCACAGCCTTTTACAAATAGCAATTTGTTTTGCTATTGTAGGTTTAACGTCTTGATAACACATTTCGTTAAGCAAAACATTTCCAAAACCATTTAAAAAATATATATTTTCATTTAGGTGTTTATAGCCATGTTTTCCATGTTTGGTGTATTGCCATCTTTATCTACTGATCCCTGGAATAGCGTAAAATCATCTGTAAGAATGTATATTATGTTTCCCGCGTGGTCATTTTGAGCAAAGCCAAAACATTGCCAAAGCAGTGCTCCATAGCACCACTAGTGGGCAAAAACTCCATAGGGTACTTTTAGGGTTTAAACTCTGACCTGTTGAACCTTGTCTCTCTCTCTCACACACACACACACACACACACACACACACACACACACACACACACGCACACCTGGCCAGCCTCCAGCTCTTAACAGTAGCTCTTAGTTTTCAACTCCATCCCTCTGTTTTGCAGATCTGTCAGCGCTCTGCAAGTCTGGCCATGGAGTGACACACTGATTCTAAAAAGGAGGATTCCTCAGACATTGGGACAGGACGATCTGTGAGGCAAATATTCAGCCTGTAACTGATGAGTGTGCACACATGTTAGGATGCCAACAGGTCAGTGTGGCGAAGCTTTCCAAACTGAGCCAATATTGTGTAGGGAAAAGTATCCCTATAAGCTGTGTCATTGTGCACTTGTCAATTTTTGTATGCCTAAAGAGACCAGAGGGGGGTATGAGGTGGAAGGGGGGAGGGTGTCCTCACCCTAACGATAGCATGGCCTGAACAGGCCGCAAACATTAAAGTAATTTATTTCACTGACAAAAAGAGAGAACTTCCCCCTCCTTCGTCCAGCTTTCTTTTTCTCCCGTGCCGCCCCCCCTTCATCCAGCTCTCCCACTCAGCAGCTGTTCCTCTCACTTTCCGCCCTCCCTCCATCCCACCCGGCACCCCTGCATGCTCCCCCACCTCCCCCACCAGCCCCAGTGTGATGGCTTTGTTTTATTGTTGAGCAGTGTTTGGCAGGGAAACCCCCGTCTGGAGTTGGGCAGGGGTCCGACTCCCTCTGAACGCCGGGGTGTAGCAGTGCGGATGCCCGGATAAGCAGAGGATTAGGAGAGGCAGTTGGACAGTTGGTTTCTAAATGAGCTCTATGATGTTTTTAAGCTGTTAGTTTTGACCCATTTTTAACACCTGTTTAAGATGTGAAACTGAATTTCTGTGCTGAGATTGCAGAAATATTTTCAACACTTCTGTGCTTGTATTAAAATTATGGTCCAACTGATTTGTTTTACTGTGTCGAAAAGTGTTAAACGTAGAGTCAGTGTGTTTTACACCTCTTTATTACCAAGACCGGTTTGTTCGTGCGATAATGGAAAAAAAATCTTATAGGTTTAAATTGCAACTGTTTTAGCTGACTTGCTGAAACGAAGGTGTGTTTTACATTTTCAGGAAAAATCAGCTCCAACCCATGTTTTTAGAGTTTGCTTGACTTAGAAAAACACGTATCACATGTCAGATCCACACTCGCGGCCAAGATCGGTCATGTTGCTTCCAAATGACCTGAAAAATCCCCAGTCAAGGACAGGAAACAAACAACATTTATTTGCGGTGTTGACAAACGACTGTTTCCTGTACAGAGAAGAAAATATGTAGAGGGAGCGAAAAATCAGGAGCAAGCCTCTATTCTTACATTACCAGCCAAAAAGTACAGCACCCTCATGAAAACACGAAGGATGTTATGTTTAGCCTCTAACCACCAATCAGAATGAATATGGTCCTTACGGAGATAGGAAGAGCTCCAGGGTGTATTCGTGTGTTTTTATTGAGGAAATGCTGTGTACACTGCAGTAAAGATTATTCTCTCCTTAGATGCTCCATTGCTCATGTTGTTGTGGATCCGACTTAAGCTCATACAGTAGTCGTCTATAGGTTTCCTAGATAAAATGTCCTTTTGAAAATAACTTTTGTTCTTTTCTTGACATTATTGCACCTGTACCCTTTAAACTAACAGTTTTAGAAAAAGCCTGTAAGTGAAGTCACAAATTTGCTCACAGTTTAAGAAATGAAACTTGTAGAAGGTGAAAAATACCCTAAATTGCAGCCTTTTACAACATGTTACTGTGTACCTGGATCAGATTTATGGATATCTGTGGTGGGATTGTTGGGTTTGTGGTTTGAAAATGAAACCATACTGGTTTCCTGTACCCCTCGTCTTCCCCACCACTGTACCCCTGTGGTTAGAGAGTTGAGAAGATAATGATCTGAGATGTTTACCCCGTAGGGGCCATTTTGGGCAGCTCCTGTCCTCGTAGGAAATAACTCAGAGTAAATGGCTAAAAGGAACAACACTGTTTTTTGAATTACGGGAATTGAAGGTCATTGCATGTCTAAGTGTGTGTTTTTTTGTTTTGGAGCTGAGTTACAAGAGGAGCTACAAGATCTATGCAGCATGTGTGTAGTTTTGTGTATATGTGACTGTGTGCACGTCGTCTGCTGTGCTTGACTGTTTAGCTACTGTTGTGAGCCGACAGCCTCTGGGCCATGACGGTTATGAGCTGTCCGGTGGCTTTTTAAAGCCCCTAACTGACTTCCTGTTGTATTAAAGCTGACATGAAACAGACAGGCTGTAATGAGCTGTCATCTCCAGCACTTAGCCAAATGTCCGACTGCGCCAATAGAACTAACATAGGGCATCTGTGTGTGAATTAATGCATGTTTGGATGTGTGTGTGTTCGTTTGTGACGTTGTGAGTGCTTGTGTGTGGGTGTGAGCTTGTGTGTGTGTGTGTGTGTGCAAGAATGTCAGCCTGTGTAACAGGTGGTATCAGCTCTTGGAGTTTGTCACTCAGACCCAGAACAAAAGATATTCTGAATGCTGGCTTGTGTCTGGCTGCTGCCTTAGTCTGTGTGCTGCAGGGCCACACTGTGCGTGTGTGTGCGTGTGTGCGTGTGCCCGTGTAGGCTTGTTGTGTGGTCAGCTATATGGACTGGCCATTGTGCCCATGGCCCTCGGCAGATGTGGTCTGAACAATGAACTGGGTAAATAAAAGGAAGTGGTGTATAAATAGCCTCTTACGTCTGCATGAGTGGAGTTTGTGTGCTGTGTGTGTGTGTGTGTGTGTGTGTGTGTGTGATCCTGTTTGATGTGAAGGAATTGTACTTTAGGAAGTTGCACTGTATTGAGCACTCCACAGGTGCAGTTTGCTAAACTATCAAACGGCTGTAAATTCCCAGCACAGCAATATTTTATATGTTTTTGTCACTGGTGTCTGTTTTTCTTTCTTTTTATTCTGAGTTGAGAATATCATACTCCATAGCTCTACTTTCAGATTTGCAATGAATGAATGCAGTGTAAAAGCTCTACAGTCTTTCATAAGCACCACGGCAGGTCTTTATGAGCAGTGAAGCTCAGTTAGCAACTTGTCTCTAAATCACATCCTGGTGATAAGTGCGCAGGACAATGCTAAAAATAAAGGAGCCTCCTCCCTCTTCCATCCAGCTCTCTCCTTAGCTCTCGTGTATCCAGGCCACATATAGACCTGAGCCATACATTCTCACCCAGTGCACATCACGGAAGTGTACGTCATCTCACATCTCTCACATGTTCATACTGTACCACCTGTGTTTTTTTGCTCAGTCACTTTTGCTGCCTTTATAAAGCATTTCCTGATGACAGTCCACTATGTGTAATACTTTACAATGGGCAATATGTGGAATGAAGCATTACTGTATCAGGGTCAAAACATAACCATCAAGAGGAGATATATGTGTATCCAATCATCCATTAGTGCTGAAATGACTAGTTAATTGACTGAAGATAAATGAAGTGTTAGTTTTGTGATTGATTAATAGTTTTAAATTAATCTCTCAAGCAAAACTGCCAAATATTATCTGGTCCCAGCCTTTCAAAGACTCACTTTATATAATTGTAACTATCTTTGGTTTTTGTGCTGTTGGTCAGACAGAATAAATAGTTTGGCTGTGAGTATTTCTTTACTATTTTTCTGGCATACTATAGACTTAATAATTAATTGATTAACAGATTTAACAGGTTAATTAACCAACAGTGTATACAATAATATATACTGTATATATAATATGTAGTCCATTTGTACGCTTCATAGTTTTAAGTACAGTGCAGTGTGTTAAGCTGTGGTGTTTATCAGTGGTGGAAGAAGTACTCAGATCTAGTAAATGTAGCAATACTACCGTGGAAAACTACTCCTTTAAAATATTCTCCATTTGACTTGATGTGATGGTTTTAATTTCAAGCAATTTTACTCTCCCTCTCTCTCGCTCTCTCTGTCCCCCCTCTCATCCTAGATCCTGAGTTCTGTTACAGCTCCATGGGGACACGTGTGTGTGTGTGTGTGTGTGTGTGTGTGTGTGTGTGTGTGTGTGTGTGTGTGTGTGTGTGTGTGTGTGTGTGTGTGTGTGTGTGTGTGTGTGTGTGTGTGTGTGTGTGTGCGTGGCAGGTTGGGGGTCCGGGGCTGGGCTCAGGCAGCTGGGTGTTGTCATTGAAGTCACTGATGGCCTATATTAGCAGCACACTTCAGCTGAAACATAATACAGGTGGTGAACACTGCAGTGAACCTAAAGGCAGATAACAACAGAAAGAGAGGGAGGGAGATAAAGAGAGACAGAGTTACAGTGGAGACAAAGTGGAATAAAAAAGACGTCAGGATCTCATAATTTATAATTGTGTCTTGGGCCTGTGTGATCTTTTCACATGTTGAGTAATGATGCAGATCATCGTTAGATGCAGTTTAAACTGTGTCAGCAGCACATAGAGAACAGTTGTGTATATCAGTAATACTACTATTTACCCCTTAAATGCAGTTAAAGAAAAAGACTTCTTCTGGACAGGTACGCTAGATCATTAGTTCTGACTGTGAAAGAACCAAAAAATTCCTGCACACTGTCAATGACTTGTGCTCACTTATGATATTTCTGTCTTCAGATGCAGATTTTAACTGATGAAGATCTATGAAAAGTCATAAATAAAGTGATTACAGTTGAGTAAATATTGGTTGGAAAACACTGATGTGCTTTCAGACGTGCAGTCAATCTGCACCAAATCTTCTGTGTGTGCTCTCTGGCAGTGAATTGCTGAAAACCACAAATAATATAGTTCTCCAAGAGTCCTAGTTACCGCAGTTAAAATGCTCTAATGTCTCGGTGCTGTTTGCCTCCACATTTTCAGCATGTTGGGTTGGAGACTGTGGATGCATTGCATATTATCTTCTTTGTTCCTCTAGGGTATAGAAAGTGCTGTGTCAGGGTGTCTGTGGGTGTTGAAGTGTTTATGGGGCCCATCTTCCTCTTGGTTACATCTGGCTCCAGTTAAGACCTGTCACTAACATCTGCATTTACTGTAAACACTGGGGCAGGAACTTTTTCTAGGTCCAGAGCCTTTTATCAACTTTATTTAGATGGACTGGAGACATATATCTAGTCTTGGTGTCTAGCTGTTATTACAGCGACATGTGACGGTAACATAAAGCCATCAGCTGGACCACAGTTTGGGCTACTGTTTGTACAGTAGCTTCCAATGTAGAGGCTGCAGCAGGCTGCTGTGTCCATCAAACAGATTCTTGAAAAAATACAGGGATCATGTTGCTAGGCAACTATTAAAAACCTGTACTGTTAATACGTGAAATGAATATCACTGTGTAGTTCTGTCCTCGTATAAGCCAGACTCACACTTCATCTGTAAAATATTCAGTTTAATGGAAACAGCTACTATGATGCCAGTATAGCAGGGATTTTACATATGTTATCAATTGACATCTATCAACACCAGTTTTCTGTGTAATGTGATTCATTAATAAAATGCATTGATCACAGAAACTTCAAAGAGTGCCAGTAGAAAGCAGAGCAATGCAACATTTGCTTTAGTTTATACTGGATAGGGCAATCAAATGCATACAACACCTGCAATGTAATAGCATGGAAACTCTCAGACAGATTACTTTTGAAGTTTGTAATTGACCTCATCTCCCCCTGTATTCACTTTCAAAATTTTGTGCTGTGTCATGTCTGCATGTTTAGTTTGTGTGCAAACATGTTTTTGTGTGCAAATATGAATTCCCCTAAAGGAAGGAAATGTAAGGCTGTTAAAGCTTTTATTTATTCATTTTTGTTTCTCCTCTCAGAGGGACTTATATGATCAGTGTGGATATTTCTGCCTGTTTTTAAATGGCTCAATGAAGATCGGCGAAGCCACGGTTTAGGGCTTACTCCTAATTTTGGGCTTACTGGTTACAAAACCCACTATTTACTTTATTATGGTGGGGCTGAGGGGGTTAGAGAGAGAGAGAGAGAGAGAGAGAGAGAGAGAGAGAGAGAGAGAGAGAGAGAGAGAGAGAGAGAGAGAGAGAGAGAGAGAGAGAGAGAGAGAGAGAGAGAGAGAGAGAGAGAGAGATGATTGGAGGAAAGTGAAGCTAGTGAAAAGAGTTGGAAAAATGAAAGGAAGAGATTGGAAAAGGGCAAAATAGGGGAAGCATGGGGGGGTTACTGTTCGGGAGAAGAGCGTTTTTCTTTTGGTACTGTAAATAATAGCCCCTGCTTGAGTTGGATGGCTTTCACGGCTCCTTTTGTGTGCAGTGACATCTTAGGTTCCCTAAAGAGAGGAGAGGGCCGGGAGAGGGCTCGGCTTCCAGGGTTTTCACTGGCATGGGAAAGGCAGAGTATTAGTCCAATATGAATATGAGGGAAAATAAAGCCTCCACAGGTCAAAGGGAACCTGCCAACACGCACTCCTGGCTCTTTATCCCACTCAAACCCACATAAGCAGACATGCAGCAATACACACAGACACACACAGTCATACACAGAGTGTGGCGCCTACACACCGCATCAGCACTTCACCCCTGCTTTATCTTAGTCTGAGCAATAATGTGTTTTGGCTCCTACTTCTGTCAGGAGCAGCCCAGTGGTTGAGTTGTGGCCTCTTCTCTGTTTCTAACTATAATGTAAAGCTTTTAATCTTAATGCCAAACACATGCACTCACTAAGATGCCCCATTCATATTTATAGCAGCGGGTACAGTATCAGTTACACTTTTTAAACCACACCAAGAAATATTATTTTAATCTAATCTGTGTGTGTGTGTGCGTGTGTGTGTATTCTAGAGCTGCCAACATGTAGTGATGACTTATTCACGAAGTCCCTTTAATGATGGCAGTGTGAAGGCTTTTGTACAC
Organism: Dicentrarchus labrax; assembly: GCF_905237075.1. Classification (NCBI taxonomy): domain Eukaryota; kingdom Metazoa; phylum Chordata; class Actinopteri; family Moronidae; genus Dicentrarchus; species Dicentrarchus labrax. The sequence continues at coordinate 17,187,686 of NW_026136708.1, forward strand.
TGGCAACACTTAATCAAAAGTCAGCTCTCAGTAATTGTCTCCCACCTTTTGTTAAACTGATTATGGTCCATATTATTTGATTGTAGTTTTATTGTAGAAAAGCTTAATATTACATTTCTATGCTAGATTTTTGGCACAAATATGCGTTGTATGTGGTCTTCAGACATTAAGATTTAAGATTCAATAATTGCATCACATTTACTAATCTCAGTAACGCTTTGTTGCTTTCACAATTTGGCATTAGACTTTTTTTTTCTCTGTGTGCTAAGAGGACAGACTGCTGAGGGATGCTGTTAATTGTTGTCTTATGTCTTAGTATATGACAAATATATGTAAGAACCGCCCCACATTTTCTCTTCAGGTAAAACATTGAAATATTTTGATAATTTATCTTGAACTTGGGGCTGGTTACATACATGTATCCTATCAAATGTGGTTTGAGATGACTTCATCATCAAATAAAACTACATTTGATTAGCTGTATTTCATTTCAGCTTGTGGATCATCAGGTGCGGTGGTAAGAAGACGATCCTTTACAGCTGTTAGTATCTCACCATGGCTCTGGAACTGGTATTCGCCAAGCCACGTTGAACCAAAACAACAGTTAAATCCTGTACTCCTTTTATAAAATTATTTACAGAGACCCAACAGTTCCCTTCATGAGCAAGCACTTGGTGAAAACAGCAAGGAAAAACTTCCTTTCAACAGGCAGAAACCTGACCCCGGCTGTAGGCAGCCATCAGCCTTGACTGGTTGGGGTTAGAGAAATTAGGTCACTGTAAGAATAAATGAACAAGAAATAAGTCATTAACGTTTTCTGTGCTGTCAATTTGATACCACCAGGAAATCCTTGGGTGGAGGAGATAAAAGCCTAATGTTTGGTGACGCTGAAATGACCGAGCCATCACATGAGTATGATTCACCTGCCTGATGATGTTAAATCCTGTTTGATTACGTCATCTGTAAACAAGACATTGAAGACAGGCAGGAAATGGTAGTGGGGGAGGCAGGCGTTCTTCCTGTTGTTACTTGGGGAGGTCCAAAGCTGCTATCCAATAGACATTTCCACTTTTATTCAGTCTTTTCTGTTTTCCTGTTGGAACTTGAAGGATCCCATGATAGCAACCCGTGGCTGCAGACTAAAATATAACGACCGCTTTCCTTTTTCCATTGCATAAAGCTATTTTATTCTGAATTTCAGGCAACAAACATGAGTTGCCTGTCCACAAAAGGAAATGGGATATGACTGGTTTCCTCTTAATAATCACACTGTTGAATGCAGCTCATGACATCAGTGCAGGGTGGACTGAAAGGCTGCAATTAACAAAATCATGAGTGATCAACGTTTTGAATATTTTATCAATTAGTTCATTAATAGTCTGGTTGGAAAATAGTGAAACATTTCCATTACAATATACAGAATGCAAACAAACTGACCTTAAATTTGCCTGAAATAACATTTATATTATTTTTTAAAGGTTTTATTTTCAGTGTCCAGAGCTCTCCTGTCCATATGCTACTCATCTACTATTAATTGCTTGCTGTGTATACGCAGATTATTCAGTCACATAATAAACAAGATATTAAGGAATACCTTGGCCATAAAGGGTTGTCATAACCATAAAACAGTCTCAAACAATCACAGGAAACCATTTAAGAGTCAGTTTGGTTTCCTATTCTGTGTTTGACAAGCTACCTGACACTTCTAGTAAACTCCACCCATTTTGTCCTCGAAGCAGAATAAAAGCAATGATAAGAACGACCAGTTGGCAGCGGGCTATCAGCTTGTTTTTCAGAAATAGTGCTATCGTCTGTCATTGTCTCTGTGCTTTAAAGTGCAAGCTGCGGCGTTCGGTTACAAAGGCTAGGCACTGTGTTTGTGGGATTTATCCAGGTTAGGATAATAGCGGCAAGTCGCTGACCCACATTGGAGTTGTTTGTATGGTCACTGGTCACTGCTACAATAGGTCACAGACAGCAGGGCTAAAAAAGGTCCTCAAGTTGATTGACATATGCTGAAAGTCACTGCATGCTCTATTGTGTGAGTATGAATCATGTATGTTTTTAAGAAGATGTAGGTCATTTTTTTATAGTTAAGTGTATCTTAGTTGGTTTCTTATCAAAGGTCAATGTTTGCTACTGTCTACGTTTGCACAGTACCACGTGCAGGTTTTTTTTTTCTCTGGAAAAACCTAAGTCCGGTGAAAACATGGAAGTGAGAAAGTGTGTGTGGTGACAGGGCCAAGAGCCGCTTTATCAATCCCAGGAAGCCTTGCTACCAGGAGGCAGGAACAACAGCCACTGGCTCTGAGAAAGGGGACTTTCCTCCATCCTGCTCTGTTAGGATGCAGAACAATGACCAAATTACTCACACACACACAAACACACACACACACACACACACACACACACACACACACACACACACACACACACACACACACACACACAATGACCACTGGCTTGGATATTTTCTGTGTGTGCTCATCAGACTTGCTCACAGCAGGTTGAGATCTAAGCCCTGTGATCTCTGCTCTCTGGCTGTTTTTGGGTTGTCTAACCTTTTACCCTGACCCGGTCTCTTGTATCCAAAAAGCTCTGATATTGAGAGTGACACTGCGGAGTCAAGACCAAGAAAGAGGCAGAAAAAGAGACTCCAAACTGATGCCGTATGTAATGTGACCCACTTGTCGTGTTTTTTGGGGTTAGACGAGACGGCTCGTCCTTGCACTGCCCTCTTTTTCTTTCCCTTTTCTGCATCAGCTGTTCTCTTTCTGTCTCACCCACCCACACCCCTCTGCTATTAATCACTATTATCTCACATTAGCTCTTGATCACCGTCTCTCCCCTTGTCTTCAGTCTCTCGTCACAGTTTTCGCACACGGCTCCTCTCGTTTTTTTTTTTTTCCCAGTGTAATTTCTGTCACCCGTGTCGCCTGCAGTGCTGGCCACTCTCCAGTTCTTGCGGTGATCCCACACCGCAAAGAGAGAGAGGAGAGAGAGGAGAGAGAGAGAGAGAGAGAGAGAGAGAGAGAGAGAGAGAGAGAGAGAGAGAGAGAGAGAGAGAGAGAGAGAGAGAGAGAAGGGCCCAGTTAGAAAGAGAGGGAGAGTGAGGCTAGTCTTGCAGCAGTAATTGGTCAGGAAGTGGGCTGCTTGGATGTGTGAGCTCTTCTCTCCCTGTCTCTCCCCCTCCCCTCCCAGTGGGCAGTCAGTTCAGTTGCGTTTTGCTTCCATCTGTTCCCCCTTCTCTCTCTCTCTCTCTCTCTCTCTCTCTCTCTCTCCGTCTTTCCTCCAAGTGTCTCTCTGTCTCTCTTTTTGAACTGACCTCATAGAGGGGTGGACCACGGACCGGGCCGTCTTGACACAAGCCCTAGGTACCTCTTTAAGTCAGTCAGCTTTTCTAAGACTGTACATGTAGTGTGAAACCTTTCAAATGCCTGGACATGGATCTAACCTCTGATAGGATACTGGGATACCAGCGGCTGAGGAAGGGCTAATTGTGGGGATGGTCTCTCTGAGGTGAGTGACAGGTTGTCATTGTCTTTGTATGGCACTGTACGAGGTCACGTTCAGCATTTCTTTCAGTTTTTGATTTGCAAACTGGTTTAATTTTCGGTAAATGGTTCTGCTCTCACAACATGTTCAGATGTCAGAGTGTTTATTCCTTCTTAAAAGCTCTTTATTGAATCCTAATTGCAGAGGTCGATCCCACCAAACCCAGCCTGACCTCCAATTACCCGGTCCAAACTTTCAATTAACTCTAATAACCTTTGCCCACTCGTCTAATTAGGAGCCATGACTAACGGTTTGGGTTTAAGCTTGGTAGTCAGTGCTTGACATGATGCTTTCAGCTTTGTGTATCTCAGAGCATAATCAACATTTGTAGGTGTGTTTGTTATGTCTTGTCTACAAATTTAATTTTAAGGGACACATTAACCTGATTTAGGAGTGTTTTTAGTGTAATTTTACACACTTTCTTAGACTTAGAGGTATCACAGCTGTAACAGATGTGACCTACCTTCACAGGGAAGGTTTGATAATGAATACTGGATACAACAGAAATCAACCTGGTCAGGTTTTTTTACCTGAGACATAGTTATTTTATAGTGTAATTTTCATAATACTAATAACAGCCTCACACTCCTACCCAAGTGTTTGGTTTGTGTGTGTGTGCACATACACGTGTGTTCTCCTCTGTGGTCTGTCCTCATTCTGGAAGCTCTAACTGGAGCACCCAGCTTCTGAGGGACACAGATTCACGGATAAAATGGGATGGACTCATTTGTTGTCATGTGTGACTTTAATCTTTAAGATTTATGGCATGATGGTTTCTTTCATCTGACTCGTTATTTTTTTAAACTGTGGTCTGTTTCTTGTATGCTGGTTGTATGTTGGGTGAGACTTTATATATTTTGGGTGTCACTTGTACGCCACGTATGGTTCCAGTATTTTTAATAGTGAAGTTGGTGAGAATATTTTTGCTACTGCTGATGATTACCTCATGATAAAGTATTCATAAAGTCAAGGATAGACGTTCTCTGATATATATTTTAACTGCTGTTATGTTTGGTTACTTCAGAAAACATGAATGTGTAATTTAAAATCCACCTTTATCTACTCTTTTGGCCTTAAAAGTCTGCGACATATGTGCATGCATTACTATGCATTTAAGAAAGAATAAAGATTTTTTTATTCTCATTATTGTAAATATAGTATAAGTAGCCTATATATGTTATTTTAGTATGTGTCACGTGTTTCCCTAATGGGAAAAAAGTCCCTCTGTCTCCACTCTGCTGGTCTCCTTTTCCTGGAGCGGGACCCTCGTCCTGCATTTTAATCAGAGGCCAAACACAGCTTCCTCCGTATATCCGCCACACATGCTCACATACTCACTCAACACACAGTAACTCTGCATACACACACACACACACACACACACACACACACACACACACACACACACACACTCACACAAATACATGAAATGAAACACAGTACTTTCTTTTCAGTCTCACACTTATCTCAGATCTATTGTATGTTACACAAACAAAAAGTCTGTCACTAAACGAACTACAGTGCTTAAAAATATATTTTTTTGTGTAAAAAGAAAGAAAAAACTAGAGATCAACAATGTATTGCTTTATATACTTTTGACATGTAAAGGAATATCTATCTACAATCTCCACAGCCAAATAATATTCACTGACAGGAAATGAAAGTTATAATTCCTGTAAACCACCTGTTTTTCTTCTCTTTCGCCCCCTCTCTGCTTCTCCTGACGATTGGCTTCTTGTCGTTTATCCGCATCCGTTAATGTGAATACCAACTCCACTACATACTTGAATACTGACATTATCTCCTATCGTAAATACTTTTCCTGGGATTTTGCTATGGCTGTGGTGCCACCCTGCTCTATCATTAGCTGCGGCTGTTGTTGTTGTTGTTGTTGTTGTTGACGTAGCAGCTGTAGTTATTTTTGTGTCCCTGTTGTTTAGTCTGCTGGAATGGCGAAGACGCTCCTTGTTTTCCTGGATTCTCTCTCCGGGCCAATTCTGAGGGATCCCTGCTCTTATATAAGCTGAAACTGCTGCTTCAGTCAGATTTCTGGCCGGCAAGAGTCCGAAATTCCTGGACTTGTCCTGGCACTGCAAGCTAGACTGCTGCGGCCCGAGGGAATACTGTCTGTGAATCTGGAAACCTCATAAATCCGGGAAAGGGAAAATCAATATTACAGAGTTAATCAGGATTGTGAATTTCACACAGATGAAATTATCCTCGGCAAAGGGAATAGGCTCCTTACCGGTAGTAATTGGCCAGGAATCTGCTCATGATTTATGGACTCTGATGATCTAATAAGACAGACTGAGGTGCTGTAACAAGTGAACTGCACTACACCACTTACTGGACAACAAAAGACTACTTTCTTACATCAGCATGAAGTTATACCTACTGTAGATATGCCACTAAATTAAACACCCCTTAAACCTCACTGACCAGCTGGTTTCATTGCTCTGTTTCACATTAAAGGCCTGACACTAGACAGTGTTGCCATCAACAGGAATACCAATGGGAATATCTTACTTTCCACATGCCATAGTGGAGAGACACTAACCAACTGATCTTAATAGGCAGGTTTAAGAATGAGCTACCTGGCTACATTCATTAAAAATAGCGACAAAATTGGATGAGATCAGTGTAGCTGTTAAAAGTTGGTTTATGTCTACTTTAAGACATAACAACTCCAAACAAAAAGGCTAATTGCACACTTAATTGTATGTACATGTTAAACACACAAGATATAACATGTTCATTTGTGAGCTGGTAGAGAGATTTTTTTTTGCTTTCAGACAGAGTCAGACTTTTTCCAGTCTTTGTGCTAAGCTAAGCTAACCAGCTGCTGGCTGTAGCATCTTATTTAACAGACAGACAGTGGTTTGTAACAGATTTGAAAGTCACTAATTATGTCAGAAAACGTGTCATTCTAGAGAGCATGGACAAACAATGGATTTTGTCATTAAATTTGGCGGACTTGATGGATATAGAACATATATCTATATCTATGTCATATATCTGTGTCATATCTATCTATGAAACTGTCACATTGATTATTCCAACCTAAAATTCCTTAAAGGCGGAAAAAATGGACAAAACTGTGTATTAAGGGGTTAATGAAGAGCTCAGGCGGCAAGAACAAAAGCTTTAAGAGTGTGACACTTAAATAATCTTTGTGTGTATGTGTGTGAGAGAGAGTGTGTGTGTGTGTGTGTGTGTCTGCAGATGATCCATCTCACCAATGACAAAGACAGACAGGGTCACAGAGGGAGGGGGAAACTGTATATGAATGACCCCTCCACCCACAAACTCCTGTCATTAGTCACAGTCTGTCTCAGTCTGAATCCGTTTCCCTCTGTATTCTCTCGGTTTTCTCCTCCATGTGCTGTATACGTTACCACAGAAACGTCTTCACTTTAAACTGTGGACAGCTGAGAAAATGAAGAAGCTGTCAGGCTGTCTGAGCAAGAGATTGGACCTGATTTCACACACACGCACAGACACACACTGCCCGCTGCAATAACAACCATCAAATAAGTTCTCCGCCTCTCACCGCCTGCAGCCCTCCGCCTTCCAGGACATGCTTAAGTGGTTGGGGACAGTTTTTTACTTCTGATTGCACACACACACACTAAAACATTTTCAAGAGGCTGTGGTCTTTTAAGTTTACAATGCCATTGGAAAACAAGTGATTGTGTGTGTGTGTGTGTGTGTGCGTGTGTGTGTGCGTGCATGCGTGCATGCACCAGTAAAAGTTGAATAGAGTGTGTATGAACCCTGTGCCCTGATTCACTGTTTGCACTGCCCGAGTGTTATGAGGAACGGAGTGGTTTATTGACAATAAGCATTTTCCTCTCTCTCTCTCTCTCTCTCTCTCTCTCTCTCTCTCTCTCTCTCTCTCTCTATCTTTCCACACGCCACTCTGCCTTGGTGATAAATGCCTCGCTGTCGTCATAGTGACCACCACAGCGCTATGGCCCAGATCATCTTGGCAACCCCACAAACTCTCAAACCATCAATTCTGACTGGGTGCATGGAAGGACTTTGAGGGAGTTGATTTAAAGTTCTTACTGCCTTGTTATAGCTTCCTGTTAGCCTTGAAAAGGACGAAGATCTGTTGGGAAATCTGTTCTCTGAGTGGAGAAGGGATGACATGCCCTCGCAGGAAATGACATTGGAGCAGGGTCGAGTGAGGGCGGTGGTGTTCAGGAGGATTTAGGTGTGGAGCATTGGCTGCACTCCAAGTAGAGCAGAAAGTATTAAAACTATTAAGTGGGTTTCAATTTTGATAATTACCCCAACGATGTGGCAACACACTTCAATAAAGTCTGTGAACTTGCGACAGATTTTAAAAAAGAGCTATGCAAATGATGAAACATCAGATCCTACATTTCCCACAATGCAGCTCAGTAGCATCTTTCGTCAGACCCTGGAAAAATACTCCTATCAACACCTCTAAAGCTCACAAAGTACCTCAATGGATCTTAGATCTTAGATTAGTTTACTCCCTATGGACAGAAGAAATCAACAAATAATTGTTAGAGAGGGACCACAACATTTGTTGTTGGGTGTATTCAAGAAAAGAGATATATAATATGTTAATTAGTAAGTTTTAGAGGTGTTTTAGGACTATTTTCTTACCATGCCAGGGTAGCTGTTTTCTTCGTTTCCTGTCTTTATGCTAAGCTAGGCTAACTGTCCTCTTGCTAACTTCATATTAAGCCTATGGACATGAGAGTGGTATCAATCTGTTTATCTAACTCTTGGCAAGAAAGCAAATAAGCATATTTCACAAAATGTCTGACTACTCCTTGAAGGCAAAACCAAGGAAGATGTCGCCGTGGGTTCTGGAAAATTATGGCAAACGATCAATCAATAATGAAAATGATCATCATTGGAGCACTAACCACAAGCTGCTGTTTGTTTCTTCAAGAAAAGACATTTCACACTACCACTAAAGGAAGTTTTCTTTTGCTGGATCAAATCCACAGCCAAAACATTGAGCTAATCTTTGATTTTATCAGCATCCTCAGCCTCACCGTCTCCGCTTTCACTCCCCTTTTAAAGCTCTGTGTCTGCATGTTTTGCTGCTTTATATAGTGATTACCATATCTAGTAAAAGAGGAAAAATATTGTTTCTCAGGTTGATATCCTGCAGTGAGTGTTGTTGAGGCCGTCGGAGCATGCAGGGGGCATCAGATAAGCCGCACTGCTGTTGTAGGTTTCTGTCATCAACAGGTCGTGCTTGGCTGAACCGAGGAGTTTAGCTAGAGGTGCTCGTTATGGACGGTGTGTGTGTGTGTGTGTGTGTGTATGTGTGTGTATGTGTGTGTGTGTGTGTGTGTGTGTGTGTGTGTGTGTGTGGTGGAGCTGGCAGGGGGACCGTATTTAGATTCGGAGTGGAGATTTAGGGGCTTCGTGGGTCAACGGACCCTCAGACCATTAGAGAGAGGGGTCGTGCTTCTTGGGGTCTGGTCTGTATGTGTGTGTGTGAGGGTAGTCCAGGGGTCTCTATTATTGTATTGGTGTAGAGAAGGGGGTGGTGTTAGCAGGACCCCATGCTGCTGGGACCAGTCCCTGTCTTTAAAGAGGGACGACAAATAGTCGACACATTTGCTTTAGTGAGTTAGACTGAGGGCCTATTGTCTCACGTGTGTCTGCCTTATGGGACACATGGCCTGTCCTGAACTATAATTGCTTTCAGAAATTATACACCATAGAGCTGTGGTGCCCAGCCAGAGGATCACGACACACTTGAGGGGTCACAAGACCCGAGGGGTCCTAAATTAAGAATATAAAGGTCATAAATCTGCTCCTTTTAGTTCTTTAGGCCTCTAAAAAGTATTTGATTAAAACAAGGAAAACAAAAATCACTCGTCGATTGAACTGGTCACAGCCCTAGTTTGGGGAAATGTGAGAGACAGATTAAAATTAAAGACAAGGTCACAAATGAAGGTGCAGAGGCTGAGTCATCTTGACTTTAACTCCCTAACTCCCTAGTATGAGTCAAGCTCCCAAAACCATCCTACAATTACCACAATGCAACTCAGTGTCTTTAATAAAACCCTCCTCCGGCTCCTAAATGCCCCCACACCTCCATTTTGTAATTTTGTGAAGCTCCCCCAGAGCCACAGAAAGCCCTGTTGAACTTAATTTGTAACATCGGTGGCCTTTAAACACAGGTGCAATGAGAAGTTTGACATGTCAAATGAAAGAAGTAGGAAAAACATGTTCAAAATTATTTCCCCAAAGTAAGGGATAACCGAGGATAACCGGCCTTATAAGTCATTTAAGGGATCAGAGGTTAAAAAGGCCGGGAACCACATTTTTACTGATGTTCATATACGTCTTGAATCCCACTTCTGACATTTTGTGCGCTCATTTCAGTCCAGCTTTCCTCTGATCTGGGACACAATGAGCGGTGCCATGTCTTGCAGTGGATGAGGAGCTTTTGTTCGAGCTGGCTCCCAGCCTATTGATCAGCCTAAAAAAAAAAACCCCCTCCCTCTCTCTCTTCCTTGTAAAGTGTGTGTACGTGTGTGATCTCTGGAGCTGTGCGCTAAACAGCAGCAGTTCAGCTGCCTGCTGAGCGTGCAGCAGACGAACACACACAAAAGGTGTCGCCAGTCCTACAGGCATTATGGGACCGAGCAAAAAGTTTGATTTTGGAAGGAGGGAAGAAGGGGCAGAAATGAGAGAGGGAGAAAAAGATAAAAGAAGGGAAAGAAAGAGAGGAAAAAGTAGAGGAGGCACTTAATGTGGAACTCCCAGCTCCTTGTAATTTGCTGCGGGAGAGAGGGAGGAGGAGTCAGGGGGAGGGGAATACCCAGCAGGGAGGGAGCAGTAGAGAGCAGAGGCCATTCACTCTGACACACACACTCACATGCAAACACACACATGAACACTTTTAGACACACACACATGCAGGCAGTGGATGTGTTGCCACAGGAGAGAGGGAGGGAGAGAGGCATTCGGAAAGAGGAGCAGACAGAGGAGATCCTCAGCAAACTAAAGTGAGAGAAAAGCCAGAGGAGTGTGTTGGTGTGTGTGTGTGCGTGTGTGTTCAGGAGAAAACACAGCCTCTGTATATTTTGGAGGAGCGGACCTGCATGTTTGCTCCCCCAGAAGAAAGGATTCACAATGACTGGGAGAATTCGGGAAATCTAAGGGAATCTTTTCCAGGCTTTGCTGGGAATACTGTTTGGAATACTCTGGATATGTGACCTGCTCGAGGGAAATCCTGTGTTCCTTTAAACCTGCCCCTCATTTAAAAAACAAAACAAAACAAAAAAACACTAAGCCTCATTTACTTCTGTTGAAGGGGAACCAAGCCACAATGCCTACCGGTAAGCAGGAGCTGTCTCTTTTTTCAAACATATTCAATATATTTCCCTGCATGTTCAAGTTTTTCCAGAGGCAATTCTGTGATGTTGTAGGACCAGATATTGCTGTCAAAGGTGTTGCATGTCTACAAACCCCTTCCAACAGGCTGAAATCATATTAAGGTAGAATCATTTCCTGTTATTTTTTATATGTGTGTTTGGTGAGATGAAGAGTCTATTGAACCCAGTGGTGAATATTTGTTTGAGCAATCAGAATAAGATATCATGTATAAAAAGTGTTTCTTTTCAAGTGGCATCTGTTCAACCTTCCAACAGCAACTTTTAAATACAAGGCCTGTTTACTATGCATTGATGGTTTAGCTGTTTGTCTTAGTGGCTCTTTTGTGTGGTGTGTGTGATATTTTTTCCCCAGCTGACAGCGCTGTGTGAAGTGTCTCTGCAGCGTCCGTCTTTCAGCAGTACAGTTGTGTGAACAGCGTCCTCTGGTTGTTTTCTCACCCCTGGTGTTGAATGGAGCATGTTTGCTTTCTCGCAGGCGTTGCGGGTTAAGTTCCTAATGATGCAAAGATGACGGCGTACACAGCTTTCTGCTGATCTTTCACGATCCTGGTGGTTATAAATTATGATGGTTTGACTTTGAACTTTGATGGTAGTAATTTAAATGCAGACACTGCAGAAAACTAAAAGACCTATGGTATGTTTGTGTTTATCCTCTCAGGGACTGCAAGAACAGAGCATCCCCTTTTACTTGTACATGATCATGAAGAAAATAGCAAATAAAATAGACTTATATCTCGATTGTGCTTTTGTCTTCTATCTCTGACATGTGTCAGTTCCCTCTTGCTGGGTGTAGGTGTGACTGAGATGCCATTCTGCAGCCTGTGACCCAAATTAGAGCCTTGAGGGCAGCAGTTGGGGGTTGGCTACAAATGGGGATAGAGGAGTGCAGAACAGAGAAGAGGAGGGGGGAATAATTACTGTTTAGAGCAAACTCTTTGGTTTAGAGGTGCCGGAGACAATGGACCCCTCCGTCCTCCTCCTCCCACCCTGCTAGCCGAGTCCTCTGGGGAGGTGGAGGACATCTGCCCCCCATCCTGAGCACTCATGTGCAAGGAACTGCTGCCCTGGTGAGGGTAAAGCAGGGTGCTGAGTAAGGGGGGGGAGTCAGGTCCCTTTGGAGTAATCTGTCTAATATAGAAAACAAATTAATAGTTTTCCAATATCATGCTCCAGTGTCCACCCAAGTGTGTGTGTGTGTGTGTGTGTGTGTGTGTGTGTGTGTGTGTGTGTGTGTGTGTGTGTGTGTGTGTGTGTGTGTGTGTGTGTGTGTGTGTGTGTGTGTGTGTGTGTGTGTGTGTGTGTGTGTGTGTGTGTGAGCTGTAGGACTAATGCCTTCATAGAGTGACTGGGGAGGATGCAGAGAGTCCAATGGCAAGCTTTTTCTCTCGGCTGAAATCCAGAGAATGAGGCTAGTGTGTCACACTGAGAGGGAGGGCAAGGGTGTGTGCAGCAAGGGTCGCATGGGTGTCCCAAGGGTGGGTGTGCGAGAGTGTCTGAAAATAGGGAGGTGTAAGTTTGCGGGTGGACATTTTTTTCCCACAGAGGCTAAACACTGGTGCTGTCAGCTACAAGTATGCTGTACATTCCTCACTGATGTCCACCCTGTTGATGACAAACAGAAAATCTAGACTAGAGGCTTCAACTCAAATCCCATAAACACAGCCTGAACATAAGAGGGTATTAATCTGTGTATATAAAACACGTGCTTGCGCCTGTGCATGGTGGATGTTTAATTGTTTCTCTGGTTTTTACTACTTACTTTCATGATAAAAAGCCAGATGTTGCTAATTAGCCTCCCGGCTGTGTGTGTGTTTACTTTAACCTGGTTTTGTGGGGCAATGAAAGCCACAGGAGTCTATTAAGTCGCACATCAAGTTTAAACTTCTGTCTTTACCCGTCATGACGTGTGTTGAGATGTTTGAAATACTGTCTTGAGCTTGTTCGGCGCTAACGCGGTAAAGATGGAATGCTTATTTTCTCCTTAATTTTTTTCTTTTCTTTCTCCATCCGTCCTCCGAAACCTCTCCATTATAATGTATGTCTCCGGCCTATGCAGCTCTTTGTTGGTCCAGTGATAAGTTGCTCAGGGGAAACCCCTCCTCCAGTCTCAAATCCCATCCTTGGCCTCTCTCTGTCTCTCCCACCTCTGCCCTCTCTCTTCTCCCGCCTCTGCTCCTCCGCAGTCAGTCGGCTGCGGTGTGAAATCCTGAGTGACACTTTAAGGTCCTTAGCGTCAGTTGAGATCAAGCCTGCGTCTCTATCTGAAACGGAGACTGACCTTAAGTGGACGCAGCGGAAGATGTGAGGCCGTAACTAAACAGACAGCAAGGGCTTAGATGCTTCATTGTGCTGCTGGTCTTACGCTCGGCCCGCAGGGAGCTTAAAGCGCTCCGAAGTTTGGATTTGATGCTTTGAAGGATGAAGGTGCTGATGAAGGAGAGAAACTGGTAGATGGGTTTGAGACAGAGAGAACTTTTAAGGGTTAAAGTTGCTACAAAAGGCGGGATTCAAAATGAGCGAGTGGGAAATGAAAAAGAGAAAAAGCAAGGAGGGTGGGTGGCGTTTGACCTTCGGCCTTTCTTCTCATCTCTTCTTCCTACATCCATTCCTTTGGGTCCTCTCCTCCTCATTTCTCACTCTCTCGCAGTCACAAATGTCCTCCTCTCCCCATGTTTCCCCACTACGTTGTCTTTTTAAACCGTGATGCTGAAAGCTGAAAGCTGAAATGCCTTCACTTCCAACTTGTACTTGCATAAAAACAGATTTTCTAATTCTTGGTGCCATCAAAACAACCCCTGGATTCAGTTACATCTTAAAGGCACTAGGACTGTAAAGTCAGCAAACAAGCTGTATGGCATTGAACTCCATTGCCATCTGGTAGGCCTGTTGCAGCATAAACAAGAACACACACGGACAAACAAGGTTGATTAAAGGATCCGTGAGCTGTACGAAGTGTGTGGTCAGGGTCTGTCTGGTTAACTGACTCCTCTCTGGGACAAAAGCTTCAGTCTTTTTGGTCATTTCCAGATAAATTCACAGCTGTTTTATTCAAACTATTCTAAGTAGTACTTAGATGTGATGTTTTAGGTGTTTTAGCACTTAGCTCACTTAGTCTTTCAGGTAACAATTAAGGTACATTAAAAGTTTCAAACAATGTATAACATTTAAAAACGCCCTTTGTGTTATCCTGTTAGATGGTCCCTACAGATGAGACTCAGGAATTTGAGTGTGAATAGGGAGTGTTATGAACACATGTGCTCCGAATGCAAATATGAGCCCTGGTGGTCTGTAGCCATACACACAGGCCGGTCAATGTGTATTTTTACATAGTAAAGTATATGCTTGGAGAGGGATGGTCTGAGCCCATAGGAATGTCCTGTGGAGCTCATATGCACACAGCAAACTTGGAATTACTTTATGAGCTGCCAAACATATTCCGAGTTTGAATGTATAATAAGAAGAGGGAAGAAAAGAATGGCAGGAAGAGATAAAGAAAATGTCATGAAAATTTGATGCATGTGACAAATGCTCTGTTATCCTGGTCTCTCCTCACAGATGTTGTGTTATAAATGTTATAAATATAAATTCATGTGTGCATCCTCACAAAACAAGTGGTTTGGAGGCTTGGTAAAGTAGTGACAACTTATGGATTGTGCAGTGGCTACCTTTGGTTGTGGTTAGTTTTGTTGGTGGCAGAATGGATATGAAGAGTAAAAGCTTCATTGGCATTGTTTCTCATTCGCCAGAGTGGAGCAATATAAAATTGGATGACGTAAAACAACTACAGCTTCCTTCATTTTTGACCCCGCAGTTCTGTTTATCTCCCCCCCCCCAGTACCTTTGTAAATACTCCTTCCACAGTTTTTGTGTTTGGAATCCTGTAATTGTTCCTGGTGATTTCATTAAAGGTTTAAAGGAAGTCCCAAAGAGTTAAAGACACATACCTACAGTGTTTCCATAATCCCAATGCAACCCAAAACATATGGCTGCATGGACTTCACACCTACATGCATAAAGCCAGTGTAGCATAAAGTACAACTGCATGCAAGTCTGTGGTCTTTGAACTCAGCATGGCCTACTCCCCATAGGTCACTAATCATTCGTATTCTCCGAATTGACCCTGAAATGCCCCCCCCAATGTAATACATAGTCCTCACTCTGTGCAAAAATACCTTCCAAAATTCAGCCAAATCTAATGTGAGCCTGTAGAGCTAGCCAAACCATGTGGTCATTTTCCAAAGTTGGAAACTTTTCAATATGAAATCCCCACTTCGATTTTCCTGGAGCTGTGGTTTTAAGGATACTCCCTGGTAGTTGCATGTAGGCTTTGTTGCTGGCACCGGCATACTACACATTGTCAGTTTATTACACTTGTTTTAAACCCAGTGATTAGGGACACCCCGCAACTTAAAATACACGCACTGAAGTTTTTTGAAGCCGTTCTGTATCCAGAATCTGCATATGACATAATACTTGGAAATATTTTGAACTTGTTTATAGTTTTAATATCCACATAGGACGTTCACATGCCCATTACAGAACACTCAGAGCTGTTTGTGCGGTCCGAGCTACTTGTGAGGATCATCAGGGCCGTAAAGAGACGAGGGTGCTCACAGCTGTTTGCTGACCACTCCAGAATAAGGAGCACTTCAGGTGACCAAAAAGTGTGCAGCTGAAGTGGACGGGTTAAGTGTAGCAAGAGTCATTAAACTTGGCTGGACAGGTAGTGAGGGCTTGAGACTGACTGCATCGATGGAGGGAAGCTATCAACTCTCAGCCGTAGCGGTTTGTCATATACGTCCACATGTATGAATGAACCTTTAATGCTTTGATTACACAGTGTTTTGACGTTTGATATATAAGTGTTTGGCAGTTCATTCATTGTTAGCTATTTACCCAAGGTGGTTCAAGTGCCTTTTGCTTTTATTGTTGAGGAAGTAAGCAATGAAAGATCCAATATATAAAAACAAGCAAAAAAGCAGATTGTTTTAAACCCACTTTTCCCTCATTTGGAAAAACAATCTAACCACTACGTGCTTTCAGTGGCTGTTCTGAGGCTTTTAATTGTATCACAACAGCTGGAAATTAAACATCTGTGTTTGCATGGCAACCAGGCAACTTCATCAGCTGAGAAAGTTTGTGGTGAGATTGTTTGGTCAAAAGGTTGAGAATTTTCTTTCACTTTCAATCTAAAACATTTTCTGTCAGTTTTTATATTCCTGAGCATTCGAAACTGATGCATTTCCTGTTGCAAGAATATCACTGCATTTTACCGTAAATTAGGCTTTATCAAGCTCTAAAAATACTTCCAGTAATCAAAAGAAGAAAAATGTAGATATAAACCAGATGAGCTTCTGAAAATGAAACTCCATGAAACTATTTGAGTATTTACTGTAAGTGTTTCTACTTTAAAGATCTAGTTTCTGTCCAGATTCTTATTTCTATCCATTTGTCACCATATATTGAATTACCAAAACAAACAAACCTTTACAGGTATTTTTGAATCTAAAAATGAATCCGGAGAGTTTACTTGTTAGAACTCCTGCACTCTCCAAAAGAGTAAAACACCATTTGACTCTTAGTATTTTGTTTTCCTTTCGTTTCGTACCCTCTATTTACATTTGTCTGCCCAGACCTCAGTCTGGTTCTTCCCGGTTCTCCCTGTTTGCCTTCCAGACAGACCCGATGTCCAACATATTAAACTTGGCTGAATACTAAAGCGCCCCAGCTCTTTGTCTTTTTCAAGTTAAATGAAAACCAGAGATTGAAGCCAGGTTGTTCAGGCACTCGCTGATTCACTCCCTCTCTAGTCTGGCAGGAAACACAGCCCTCACACACTATCCTAATCCTTGCATGCATGGACACACACACACACACACACACACACACACACACACACACACACACACACACACACACACACACACACACACACACACACACATACATACAGAGGAGAAACAGTCCCAACCTGCATGCTTAGGACCATAATTAGAGATCATTTACAAGGATCAGGTTGGACATAATCTGGACAGGAGGTAACTAAAGCTTGGCCATCTTCACTCTGTGTGTGTGTGTGTGTGTGTGTGTGTGTGTGTGTGTGTTTGTGTGTTTGTGTGTTTTTGCGTGCGCACAAAGGCCAGCTCACCCAGGAAACGGCCAGGGTGTGCCCCAAACATGAAGCTGGAAGGTGGGAAGGAGGGGCTGGGCAAACACACGATGGAGCAATCTTTCTCTGTGATGTTTGAATTTCACTGCAGCGGAAACACATGGCTTCTCTGTATTTGCTCTCCTTGTATGTTTGTGCGTGTCTGTCAGTCTGTGTGTGCATGTTGCACGTGTGCATACTCTGGCCGCTCATATCTTTCTGCAATAGCTGGTGTAAGGACCATTAAGTTATTAGCTCAGTTAGTGTTATCTTTGGGGTGATAAACTTAATGCATTTTGTGTGAAACAAACACACAGCATAGATTTACATACATCACCTACTGTGATAAGGAAGTATATATCATAGATTTGTCAAATGGTCAGTTACCTATTAATCTCCTGGTATGTAATATAATATAACCCTTTGTGCATTGTGTACGGTAACTTGAAAGCAGTGTGTTGCTTATCAAAAAACCAAGGCTGTTAGTTTATGTGTGTGTGTGTGTGTGTGTGTGTGTGTGTGTGTGTGTGTGTGTGTGTGTGTGTGTGTGTGTGTGTGTGTGTGTGTGTGTGTGTGTGTTGTTTTTGCCTGCCAGATTCCTTCTCCTGTCTGATCTGTAATTGTTAAAAAGTGGGTCAGGCTCTGGAGAGCAAACATTTGGATGGCCACAAGCATGGTAAATCAGCTCCAAACTTGTCTGAGGAAAATACACTTTTATGCCACTTCAGTTTTTGGACGCTCCAGTTCCTTCCTGCTTTTCTTGGCACGGCAGTGGAGCAAAATTAAAACTAGAGAAAGCTGTGATTCAGCGCATCAGACTGTGCCTTCGCTCTTGTTTTATGAGACATGTTTTTCAAAACCTTTCAGTTTTATTGTTAGGAACAATGTAACCAGGAATTGACTTCATTTCATTTGCTTGTGAAAAACATGATGGTTCAGTGAAGCGGGACGGACTTGAGGTGTTGTATCTATCAAACTGCTACACATGACTTTTGGACTGTAATATGAAAGGTAGTAGAGACCAACACCACAAGGAATTATAACCAACCTTTGCTGTTCCATCAGCTTCACAGACCTTTTAAGCCTCTTTTAGCTAATTATTTTGGTTTACTTGCATCAGACACTCCTCCCTCATCAACTATGTATCCAGACGTAACAGGCAGCAGAAAAGCTATGATAAATCAACTGTACCCTACCTGCCAGCATCAAACTGCAGTTCAACAAAGTTAGCGACTAGCTAGTGAAGAAAGTGGAGCATTTAGCTGCTCAATAAATAATAATTCAACATTTTGGGGAATATGCTCCGTAGCTCTCTAGTCCAGAGTTAAAGGAGGAGAATAATCTGTGATTAGGTCAGTGACTGCCTGCACCTTTAAAGCTTAATAAATAGCCAGGAAATAGTGCTGATACATAACTCCCTTAAGAGTACTGTTGGTGTACATGACCTGGGGGCTAGGTCCGTACTAGCACAGACATGACAGTGGGGTCAAACTTCTCATCTAACCCTTAGTAAGAAAACAAATGTGTTTTTTTTTCACAAAATGTTAAACTACTCCTTTAACATTAATCAAGTGGTCAGAAACTCCTAATGAATGCTAATAAATGTCTGCTGCATGTACAGTATAAATAGGCAATTATAACATGTTCGCCATAACAAATTTATAAGTATATAATATGTCAGGTGTGGTGTTTTAAACTGGATCTGGCCAAATATTAAAACTTGCTGCCAAATACATAAATACGGTCCCAGGTAGAGTGGGATCATGCCGGGTCAGTTGCTTGGTATCAGTACAGTAGTGGTTGCCAGTGTCAAACCTGTGTTCTTTGCATCACAGACCAGTCTAACAAGCATGCTCGCTGCTTAAGTGCTCTCAAAAGAGGTGTCACCATGGCAAAAAGACCTCCAAGGTACCTATTTGAAAGGTGAGAGAGTGGCTATGTACCGGGATTCTTTGTGCTTGTTCTCAGTTTCACGTTTCATGTTTTTGAACGTGAGTCTGTGATCTTCGATGCTTTGAAGTGAGACGGGTTTAGGCTGAACCGGTGCTGCTGGCAGCGAGAGAGCTACACCGTCCAATAGGGCACTGAATCTCAGTGTTGCCACAACACCGGAGCATCCGGGTCACCGGTGTATCGAGCTTTGATGATAAAGACGGGTGTCAAACTCCCACTGAGCAGGTATGAGGCCCTCTCATGTAGTCCTTCCATTACTTTTTTGTTCTATTTGCTCCCTGTTCTGCCTGTAAGAGCTGGCCTTTCTAGGCAAGACCTTGGAGTATGTTGAGGGAAACTTGGAAGGCTTCTGTCTGATACGCTACATGTGTGGTTTCACTTCAGCTGGCCTGACTGGGGCCCAGGGAGTCGGTAATCATATCCTAACGGATCTCTCCACAGACACAGGGTTGTGAGCCAGTTTGGCACCGGCTTGACGCCAAATAGACTCCTGTAGTTGCACACACACAACACACAAACCTGTCCCCTGAAATAAGGCTTTCATTCATTGCCTCAGTGTGAAGTGGTTCTCAGTATTACACTGTTAATCTCATCGTTAGACTCTATAAAACTATGTGTGTTTTCGCTCACTGTTCAGCTTCTTGTACATGAAACGTCTCTTTGGGTGGAACTGAGGACAAATCTTGGAGAGCTGGTGGTCCCTCATATGGCGGGTGGTCAGTCAGACTGTGGTCAGCTGGAATGTCAGGAATTGGGAAGCTAAACAGATAGAGACTGTAAGACTATATGAAAGTGGTATTGTGTCAGAAGTTACATACAGTGAGTCTTTTAGCACTTAGTTTGAGAGAGTGAAATAGTTTAACTTATTACACTTAATATTTTAGTTTATGTACTATTTGTACTCTGTGTTCTGTCTGCTTTGATTTATAACACTTATTGTCTGCCCGTTTGTCTTATCCAAAGAGAGTCTTTTGTTGGGAAAATTTAAATAGTAATGAGTTCTAAGGGTCATAAAAAAGCAAAAACTTTAATAGTTTCTTGCAAAAAGGCCCAAATCAAGTAGAAGCGTCATTGTGACAGACAGCAACAACATGCATATGCAACCATTTATTTAGCAACACTAGGACAGCAATTCTGTTGGCGTGTATTAGAGATACCAGTTGTCTAGACCGTGGTCTTATTTTTTTGCTGTAATTATACCCAGGCATCATGATTAATATGGCACCCATATATTTAAAATGCAGTAGTCAGAGCCATTGTTCAGGGGACATTCATACCAACAATAGCACTACAGCACAACAACACAAGGGGCTGCATGGCTGTGGGCGTGTTGCCATAGATTTGTACAGATACTAGAGGAAATACAAAACAAGAAGTCCAGTAAGAAGCTATACTTAAAAACCAAGACAGAATACAACAGTTTATCCAAGTATGAGCCCAGATTGTGCAACTTTGAAAGGATCTCTTGGCAACAAGCAATAATTGCATGCAAAGTAACCAGTAAATTATACCAATTCTACACGGTAATTACAGCAAGGCACACCACTATTTGCACATTGACATTGCACACAGCTTGTGCCAGGAACAACTTTTTTGTAAGACTCATATTTTGCTGGAGCCCTCTGCAGCCTCACAACCCAGTGGTTTCATTGAAATGAATGAGGAAGGTAGTGGGTGCATTGACATATTTGAAATAAAATTGACTGACGAGAATCTCTTCCTTTCTCTCCTTTTCCTCTCTAGACGATTACAACTACCTGCCTGATGTTTTGCCTCCTCTTCCTGAAATTCCGGACTCCGGCTCAGTCCTGAGCTCCGTTGACATACCGGCCCGCTGCCTTCGCAACCCAGCCTTCCGACATACCTCCTCGCGCTACTGCTCTGCCCTCAGCATGGACTCCTCTCCCGACAGCACCGAAAGGCCAATCAGCTACAGCTCCACCTCGTCCTCTGCTTCCTCCAGGGACAGTCACTGCTCGCTGGGCAGCCGCTCCACCCTCGTCCCTGCCCCTCACTGTAACCCGGTGACCTCAGACCGGGACTCCGGGGCTATTCGGTTGGAACTGGTGCCGGCCCGGCAGCTGGGATGCCGGGAGGAAGATGACAGAAAAGATGTAGGGATGGACACAGGGAGGGGACAAGGGAGACAGGGCAGTGCGCAGACTCTGACAGAACATTCAGAACCTGAGCTGAGCCCGGAAGGAGGAGAGCGGACAGGTCAGGTGCAGGGACCCAGGACATATGTAGACCGGGTGGTGCAGGAGATACTGGACACAGAGAGAACCTACGTCCAGGACCTGCGTAGCATTGTAGAGGTAAGGAGCACTCAACCACAATAATATGTTAATTAAACACAACTTGTTTAATAAATTAGAAACAGAAGGATCCTACATATTGGCAGCACATCAAATATGTGCTTTTGCAGATTTTATCAGCTCCAAATGTGACTTCTCTGCAGGACGGATATTAAAAGGTTTAATGAAATCCTGGTTGTTTCCCCGAAGAATCAATGTTGTTTAGTGGTGGAAGAAGTAAAAGTATCAGTACAAGTTCAAGCCCCACATTCAAAATATTACTTAAATAAAAGTGCAGGTATTATCAGCAAATATTCTTAAAATATCAAAAGTAAAAGTACTCATTCTGTAGTAAAATGGCACCTATTGTGTATGATATTATCAGATAAATCAAAATGTACGCAGCATTTTTCTGTTGTAGTTTCATCAAGGAGCTACAGCTATATTTAACTACTTTATACACTGTACTTAAAAAAAAAAAAAGTAAATGCTTAGTTTATTTCCACCAGTGACTTTAAATGATCAAATCTCTCATTTTGCGTGTAAAGTTTTTATACCTCTTCGGCTTGTGACCCCTTAAAACAGAGAAACCCCTCTTTTCTTGTTGCGTGTAACCACTTATTGTGGCCAGTGCAACCAAAAGAGGAATTTGTCAGTTGTTTTATATCGGAATGATTTTTAGAAGCCAGAAGAGACGAAATTCAATCAAAGAGAACATTAAAGTTTAAAAAACTAGACAATTTTATGTACTGTTCCACGACTGTTCTTATTAAATAAATGGAGGCAGAAATGGGAGTATATAGTTGGAAACCTTTTGAAGGTTCTAACTATGTTTGCCAGCTGACCCAGTTAAAGTCCGAGCAGCAGTGTGACGTCATAAATGTTTTTCAGTCCAGCTCCTGCTTGACCTTTTGTCTTCTCAGGAGGAATACGGGGCTTTAAATCACCAGATAACACACATCCTTGAGGTCTTTGTGATTTTCCTCGTGCACGTGACACACACTGCTCGTTGCCTGCTGGGAACCTCTAATACAATAAGGTCACCTGCGCTCGCAGGCGGGGTTTGGCCGAGTTACACGACACCGGTGCCTTTGTCCTGCAGCCACAGGCCCACATTCAAAAACTTTTTTATGCACACAGACAGATAAATACACTCTTTTTGTGAGGTTGGCTTTGAACTGGAAGGATACACATTGCCTCTAGTCAGTGCTTTAGTGGCTTTGTTAAAGATTGGGTGTAGTGGTTTGTATCAAAGGTTGCTCTCCTTTCTCTTTCCCTCCTCTTTGTTTTTGTATTCAGTTCTTTTGGGTTCTCTATGAAACTCAAAATTCATATTGTCTCTGCTAAAATATGGTGCACACATGTGATGTGTGTTTTGCATCTGCGCTCTGCAGTTCAATTTAAATTGACTGAAAATGATAAAATGTCTGTATGGAAATGTTTGTATTTTGCATGTGTTGGCGCTTTGCCCACCTTTTCTTATGTCCTCCCTCTAACAGTGCTTCCTCCCCCACTCTAGGCTGTGGATTCATGGGCCAGTTTGTGTGTGCGTGTGTTTCTATGTGTATGTGTCTGTAATTTGGGGTTAAAAAGGTTCATTCGAGGAATCACTTGTCAAAAGAAAGCAGGAAACTCATATTCCCAAAAGACAGGGTAGGTGGGGGGAGTGAGGGTTAGTTTTGTGGTTTAGGCCTGTCACCCCTGATTGATCCCACCCTGTCCTGCTCCTCCTCCCTTTCCTCCCCTCTTCAGGATGCAAAGGTGAGGAAGAGAGAGAGAGAGAGAGAGAGAGAGAGAGAGAGAGAGAGAGAGAGAGAGAGAGAGAGAGAGAGAGAGAGAGAGAGAGAGAGAGAGAGAGAGAGAGAGAGAGAGAGAGAGAGAGAGAGAGAGAGAGAGAGAGAGGAAGGTAGTTAGAGGGATTTAGCCCTGAGATAACAATGTCTAAAGTAGGTTAGGAAAACACTGAACAGATCTTAGGAGCTGTACTTAATAACCCTCTGCTCTGCAGACCACCTATTGGCATTAGAGAAGCAGACCACCCAGCCCTGGAACACCACAATTCGTATGGCTGGACAGCTAATTCCTCATCAGTACTTTGGAAAAAGACACATGCATTTAGTCTTTCTTCACCCATTTAATGACAGTTCCAGTGAGTGCACAGAGGATGGATTGCACTAATTGTATCCATATGAATAGAGCTTTTAACATGACGGTTTACCTATACTGAGGACAGCTGCTGGACAGCACAGGCACCGCATAGACCCATCTATTATCAGCACTGTCCTATGTGAGCTGGTCCTGCAACCTCTGTTTCAGTAATCCCTTTGCCCACGATGCTTCCTGCAAGGGAAGAGGGTGTGACAGCCTCAGCACAAATATTTACCCAGACTCCCCTGGGCTCACCTGTGTTTCATCTGTCAGCTGCAATGTTCTGGTCCACACACACTCATTGACTGCCTGTGTGTGAACTGAATGTGTGTATTTAGATTACTCACAGTGCATGTTTCACTATCACAGGGTTTGTCGGTTGGGGCAGGAAGGAATACATTTCTACAGGGGCCCTGAAAGCTCAGTGCACTGCAGCGTAAGAAAACACACACAAATAGACCAAAGACTAAAGAAAATATCAAAATAACAAAACGCTGCAAAGTGAGAAAACACAGCCAAATACAGAAACGCAGAAGTTTCCAAGGGACACTAATATCTGATGAATAGGCCTGCCATATTTAGTGTTCCTGGAAACATCAGTTGTTTTCTAACTAATTCCCATTGTGTCTCACTCTGCAGCCTTTGACAAAGATGATGTTTTCTTTGTCTATTTTCATGTATTTTCTTTAGTTGCAGTGTGTTGAGCTCTCTGGGCCACCGTACATTTCTGTGTGTGACTGTTGTTTGGTTTTCTGTGTGATCCCTCTTCCTTGGCTCGATCAGTGTGTGTAATGAGGCCAGTCCGTTATCCACAAACAACCTCAAAGACAAAGCTCTCGTCATTCGCTCCCTCCTCCCCCTCTTCTTCCTCTTCTTTTCCCCCTTTTTTCCACTCTGAGACCTGGAACGTTTGGAAATAAACATCACTCAGTTTGCAGAAACATTCAAAGCGATGAGATTTGGATGTTTTTTGCTTGGCATTGTCTGGAGGAGTGACTTCCTACTGCGGTGCAGAGTGAGGGATGTGTTTGGAGTGTGTACTTGAGGTGGTTAATGGTTAACACGAGAAAATATCAAGTTTGTACATGTTATGCCTGATGCTTAGCAGGGAGTGTACCTTAAGGCGTGTAAGTTTGTGGATGAACGAACTGAGCGATGCCCATTGTTGAGCTCGGCAAGGCTTTGGCTGAGTGTGATGAGTGAATGGGTCAGGCCGGGTCAGAGCCGTGACCCCGTCGCTAATACCGCATCACATTACACATTTCCTCCGATAGTCAACAAAATCTAAACATGACCCTTTGACATGACCCCAAACATAACCGCCAAACCTGCCCGCTAGTCTTATTGTGTAACTCAAATCCTCAAAACCAAAATCTTGGCCTAAAGCTCTTGCATTACCTTTAAACACTAAACATCCAAGATGGCACTCACCCCATAGCTCGAATAAACTATCCAGTCTTTGTTTTAGCTGAGACTATTTAGCCTCTTGTTTACATCCCCCCCTTCGCCTAACCAAACACAATTTAATGGACTGTTCAGGCTCAGCCCATTATGATAATAGTAGCTAAATACATAAAACCTGGGCAGGAACAGAAACTACCACAGCAGTAGACTGGAAATTAGGCAAACAGAGACTCTTTCTCTCTCCTCTTTGGTGTCTTGGTGTGTGCTGAAATGATCAGTGGGTGTGTGTTTGTGCATTGGCAGCCTGGTACTTTTCTCAGTGTTGTAATGTCTGTCCTGCCCAGATGCAGGTTGAGGTCTGGTTTAAAAACTGCCACCAGGATGCTTCCTCCTCCCTAACCCCCATCCAGACCTGCTTCTGGTTTAAAGTCGAATACAGCTGCTTTTATATCATTTGCGGACACATGCATTCATGTGTGCAGGTGTTTCCAGTGTTTTGGGACGCTGGTTATCAGAGCTCAAGAAGCTTTGTATGAAGGAGCAGAGAGACAGCCACAGAGACAGCAGTAGATGTAATAGTAGTCTAGTTTTACTACTTTACTCATCTCACAAAGACAACCAGTAGTGCTGCAGCATACTGAACAAGTATAACCAGCATGCAGAAGAAGCAGGCTTCCAGCAGAGAAATATACAGTTAAAATCAGTACTATCAGTCTTTCTCTCTCCACCTCTCACTTTCTTCCTGCAGGGGCAGACTGAGACCCGAGGCTGGTGTTTAATCACGCAGAGTCGTATCAGCAACTCCTCACTAACGACAGTGATAGAGGCAGTGATAAGAGCCAAGAGAGTAAAATCCTCTTGAATAGACCTGTTTTTTTTTATTATCAAGGAGCCATGTTAAACCTGTATTTCCCAGCATTTGTCTGACTCAGGGATTCATGTTCTCTAAACCTGATGACCTGTGTTTTTTTTCCTTATCAAGCTGTTTACACAAAACAGTAATAAGGGGTTCAGGTAGTTGTTATCTACAGTTGGACCAAATTTTCATCTTGTCTCTCCCACTTTAAATCTAATTAAAACTGACATCATACTTAACAACAGTGTTTTAGTTTTGTTTTTGTATGAGGAGAGTATGTATTTCTATAAAAACTGCTCTGTATACATTACTGGGTAATATAACCCAAACAAACAATAAGCATAGAGACTCATAAATGATGAGTGGAATAACCTTTCTTGTATGCAGGAAAGTAAAAACAACAACACGATAGCAGCTGTGTACAGTGTACAGGGCTTCAAATGATATTTGATTTATTTTGAAGAGACTCAATTTATTGACGAGCAATTATTTAAGTTCACATTTTTATTTGGCTGGGACTGGGAGACATTCTGCTTCTCTTTAGAGCAGCGTCAGAAAATCCTTTGTTTGCTGGATAGAAATCTTTAAAAAACACATTTCTTAAATCCCAAAATCATACTGCTATTGCTTCATTGCTATGAGTCTTAAACAAAAGAAATGTTACTTAAGGAGCTCTAAAAATGGGACTATTCATAATTTGACATACAGATTATCAAGTGGCCCAAGAAAGTAGTGAGCTTTGAAAGCTACTGGGGTGAAAGTGTAGGAGGCACAGTGTCAGTTGACTTTCATAATCGAGTGTGTGTGTGCTTGCCATCAAAATGTCAGCCATGTAGCTCTAACATGACCGTTTTCTCTCTTTGTCTCTGCAGGACTACTTGGAGTGTATCAGTAACCAGTCTAGGCTGGCCTTGAGCTCTGAGGATAAAGGCTCTCTGTTCGGCAACATCCAGGACATCTACCACTTTAACAGGTACAGCGCACACACGTTATATTGGATGGATGGTAGAGATTGGAAAGATTCCCATGTGTCTGACCAGCGAGCACTCACATCACTGGGACAACACAAGACAGTTGTATGATTACAGCGTTGGTTAAAAAAAACTGTTTATTGGCAATAAAACACAATATCCATTACATTTTATTGGGCTTAATCACCTTTAACAATGGGCTGATGTGAGATGTCTTTATTACCTTGCTTGGTCGGATATATCAGAAACTCAGTTTCCAAGTTGTAATTTGGACATTTGGCTTGACTCCCGAAAGACTTGACTGTTTTCAAGTTTCGAGCTTTGACCTCAAAACATTCTTGAACAATAAAAACTAAACAATATAGCAACAAGCAGACCTTAGGTTGCTACATAGCTTTAATACTTCCTTTTCAATTCATATTACACCCAATCTCAGCAATGCAAAAAACAGTATCAGCACAGTTTGAAAGAAAAAACGTTCAAAATGTCTTGTCGGTAAAGTTTAGTGAAAAACATGGCGTCACATAAATACACTGACAGACTTTCTCAGGCTTAATGAACAATGTCCTGTAAATAGTGAAACTGGGCTGAGCTACCTGTTGATTTCTGGGAAGGGCGTTGTCGTGGCAGTCAGGTGTGTGTGTGTGTGTGTGTGTGTGTGTGTGTGTGTGTGTGTGTGTGTGTGTGTGTGTGTGTGTGTGTAATAAGTCCCCGTCTGCATATTTGTCTCCTTCGGCACCACTCTAAACTGTGTGTTTGTGTGTGTGTGTGTGTGTGTGTAGTGTAGACGAGATGGCTAGTCGAGCATCATGGTGGTCTGCACAAACACACGTACTCTTTTATCCCAGACTCCCACCTATTCATTTCTCAGCTGTCATGCACGGACAAACTGGCCTGTAAAAGGAAGCATTAAAGCAGTTTAAAGTGGTCACAATGACCTCATGCTTCAGCCATGAAACAATAACTCCCGACAGTGGCCATTTTTTTTCCAGAGTATGGGCTTACACACACACATACACACAGCTGCACACGGGAGATGCCTGTTTGAATTCATGGAAGTTTCTCATTTTGTTCAGAGCCAAGTGCCCTAAGACCTAATTTCTGTACCCAACAGTGACTCTTGCTCCCGAAATTCCCTGTTAGGAACAATGTATCATGGGAGAGTAGTTTATATTGTCTATTGTCTATGGCATTTTCACATAAAATATTGATATTCTTTGTGTTTCTTTTCATTTCTGGTCTGTAAAGCACTTTGGTCACAATAAGGGTTGCTCTTAAATCAAAATTTGATTTGAATTTGATTGTTTCAGGGACCTTCTTCATGATCTTGAGAAGTGTAACGCTGACCCCGTGGCCATCGCAGAGTGCTTCGTATCCAAGGTAAAGATGGCCACCCACCCTCCCCCTTTTTTCTCCATCTCCTCCCCATCCTCCCTCTCTCTGTCTCAAAAAGATTAGAGAATATTGAAAAAGTCTAGTCATATATCATAATAATATATCAGTCACAGCAGCCATTTTTTGCCCAGTGAGTACTTTTACCTTTGTACTTCTACTTTAGTAGGTTTAATGCAGGACTTTTACTTGTAATTAAGTATTTTTGGAGTATTTTACTTAAGTAAAGACTTAAAGAGTACTTCTCCCACCACTGTCTGTCTTTCTGCCCACATGCACACTCCTCCTCTTCTTGTTGAAACTCGTCCAAACAGCTGGTTTAAACACAAACACAGGACGGAAAATGAGAAACAGGCAGTGCGCTTTAATATAAGAGATAAGTTCACAAAAATCAGGTGAGGACGCTGCACGAAGTCATGAAGTTTATTGGGGCTAGTAGCATTATTTTGGTGGTTGGAATGTTAGTTTTAAGTGCAAAAGGAGGGCAGGGGGGGAAGGACAACAACAGAGGAATTTTAAGGGCCGTCCAAATATATAATCACCTTTTACAGGAGGGGCATAATAGCAGTGCTTCATCAAGAAAAGCTGGACTCAGCAACTCTGGTATCACTGTTAGTGCTTTTATTCCACTCCTGCTCCTCACCCGTCTGTACCCTAAAAAAATAAATGATTGCATGATTATGTCCCATGATAATATGCTGCATTCCAGCACTTCCTCTCAAACACTTTACATTCCCTCCCTACCCGACTGCAATTACACCCAATACCACAGAGCAACTGTCTGACCATGTATAAAAAAAACAAGTCACAGTCAGCGTCACAGACTCCCTAAATACAGCAGCTGTTGTTGAGACAAACCTGTTTTATAGCAGCCCACAGCAGGGCTCTGCATAATTAACTGAGATCCATAAACAAACCAGCATGATGACATCTTGTAACCGACTGATTCATGTTACAGTCTCAACGGAAAAAGAGGCCAATTTTAGATAATCCCCTAATCTGAAATACAGACAACCTATTGTTGACTTCTATTCTGTGCACAGTAAAGCATTTATTATAAAGACAGTATAACATCCTTTTGGTACTTACTGTGTGGTTTATTCAGGGGTTAAATTGGGTCAAAGCCAGCTGACAGCAAGGCTCTACCTCTTGAAGTCCAAATCACATCCTGCCTGGAGCCTCCTGCCCCTGATTGCTTCTCTCTTGTGAGGCTGGTACTCATACTGCAGATGTTCATTAAAACCATTAAGTTTTCCTAATTTTTTACTGGAAGAGCTCCAGATCCTATCCAAGACACACACACACACACACACACACACACACAAACAAACACACTTCACCTGTGTAGTGTTTTACAGCCACCTTTGTTCAGCACAGATTCACTTTTTGCTCTTAAACTAAAAAAAAGAAACGTAAAAAAGTTTAGCTACAGTACACTGATCTAATTTGGTGCATAAATGGTGGCCATGATTTCATTCATTCAAATGTAGACTAAAACGGATATTTATATACAGATTCAAACAAACCAGTATTACACAACCTGAGGTTTACTTTACTCCACTGAGACTGAAACTTCATTCTTGACTTTGGAAATAGCAGTTTGTTGCAAAACAATCTCACCAATATCATAGACTTTTAGTCCATGTTGGCTTAAAAGTTGTAGTAAAAGACTGAAAAGTGCGCTTTTGAGCTTGGAAATAGCACAAGAAGTCCTGGAAAATGGAAATGTAGACATCTAGAGTCACACTACAACTCTGAAACTTTATTTGCTAAGGAAGATATGATTTAATGCTCAAGAGCAGATGTTTCCATGCTTAAATATCCAAAATAATTCATTAAATTACTTTATATAATCATATTCATGTTACATATTAAGGATGTTAAGGTGAACATACAGTAGCTGTATGATATATTTGTCAGTGAGTAGGTTTAATATGAGGCTGACACAGGCTGACTTCTGGTAAAAGGGTTGTAACCAGAATAGTAACCAGGGTTATTTTGTATTGCTGAAGGTTAGTCACGGTTGCTAAGACTCAGAGAAACCACAAAACTTCTCTTTCACTATCTGCTGTGAAATCCACACGCACACATTTGGACACACACGCAAGCTTGCAGCTAATACATTTCTAGTCTGAGCAGCCCACAGTCACAACCCAGCACAGTGTTTGAAGAAGAGACAGATCTTGTTGTAAATCTTGTCCTCTCTCCCAGATAATTGGCGATCTATCCTCATGTTCCTCCGTGTTCTGCTGAATCCTGACTGTGCTATGTGTTGAGTAAGCCTTTAAAGTGTTTTATGGGTTGCTACATGCTGACTGGAGCACAGAGGGCTCAATTACAACTAGAGCTTAAGTTTTTTTTGTTTTTCTCGCCCCTAGTGATCTGTCATGTTCAGTGCTTACCTGATGACTCACTGTGACCAGTCTAGTCTCAACAAATCACAACAAAAACTGCTGATTTAGTAAAACTAAAAAACTTTCTATGTAATTTGTATGTTGATATTAGGGAAAGGGATATTTTTGCTGCCGTGTTCTTCAATGCTCACATGCCACATTTGGATATGCTGATTATATGATGGACATGGCTTGTATATATTTCTTAAAGGGAAGTATATTATAAATCTGAGCTATTTCAAGGTCTGCTGGTTTCATGGTTGGGTTCAAAGAGTGTGTTTTAGTTCAGTTTAACTCTATAGAAGCATTTATGTATCTTGTGGTCTTGTGTTCACAGTCCAGACGGATATTAAGAGTGTGTATTAGGAGTGTGTGTTATTGTGTGTGTCATCCGAAATCGATGGTGGCACATCTGGTTGTGTTTAGGCCTGGTCTGTGGCGGCAGACTGCTGGAGACGAGGAGGAGAGCTCTGCTCTTCAATTTAGGATGGTTCCCACGGAGCACCTCGGGCTAACAAATCATGAGAGTCTGTCTGTGTGTGTGTGTGTGTGTTTCAGTGTATTGGGTTGGGATGTACTGTTTGTGTAGGTAGGTTGAAATGTTTAATGTGGCTTCAATAAGAATGTATATTTACCTACAGCAGGAAACAAAACATTCACACACATGCTAGTTTTGCCTACTGTAAGTTTACTATGAATCATATGTGTGTGAATGTCCACATTTCTCAGTATGTATGTGTGTGTTTGTGTGTGCATTATGAACCAGGACAGACTTCTCATCTGCTCTGTGTGTTTATGATGTCGCTTCCTGACAGCTGTCCCCATCCTGTGACCCCCAAGTGTTTATGGACACAAATAGAGTTTAATTAGACGCAGTTATGCAACAGTAAAGGTTTCATCTCCAGGCCTCCAAGAGAGCATGCTGACCAGAAAAAGCTTTAAAGGAGGAACGCAAGATTATAAAAAAAATTGAAAAATATCCATAAAAGTAAAACAAATTGACGAAGAGATGGCATGGAAAATACGTTCTGAGAGAGAAAGAGGTTCATTCTAGCTTTGATAAGTCATGCTTTCTCTGATGTCTTTGATGTTCACAGAGGCATGCAAGGTGGGAAAAGTCTCAATTAAGGGGGCGGCGATAAAGTATGAGGGGATATTTAATCCAAGTGCTCAGGGCTGTTGGGATCAACAGAGGCTTAGAGGCCAGGACGCGGGCTAATCATAAGCTACAGGTTTGACTTTCAATTAGTAGCAGTGAACAGAGGAGAGAGGATGCCTTGTCTGTGGCCTCAGAGTGTGCAGAGCCATAAACATGAAATAACCGGCCAGTCATCAAAACTGCACAGAACCACCGCAGAGACGGTACAGCCAGTGATGAAAGAAAAAAGGACGATGAATCTTGACCTTAAAAGGATCGTACAGTACGAGTGGTTTTGCATGTTCCAGGCATCCGTTGTGTTTAAATCATTTCCGTATGATATGAAAATGTATTAGCGGACACATGAAACTTGCTTTGATGGTGTAACCAAGTTTTGTCAAAGGAACATTATTGTTGTGAGGAAAGAGACTTTTCAAATCAATCTGATATTAAACTGCGTTACAAGGACACAAAAGTTTAACAATGACAAAAATAATATAGATCTGATGTTCACTCTGATCAGTACTAAGTCTGCGAATAGATTTTGTCACCATAAAGAAATGGAGAGAAATAAGGTTTATTGCATTCAACAATAATAATAATCATCATAATCAAGGTTACAAAGTGCTT
Source organism: Dicentrarchus labrax (assembly GCF_905237075.1). Taxonomy (NCBI): domain Eukaryota; kingdom Metazoa; phylum Chordata; class Actinopteri; family Moronidae; genus Dicentrarchus; species Dicentrarchus labrax. Next base: position 17,219,968 of record NW_026136708.1, read on the forward strand.
TACAGGGAAAAAGTCAGTATAATCTTAGTCAATATACCTCATACAAAAAAATATAAACTATACTATACATACCAACCTGCATATATAGGCCTATACATCCAAACAAATTAACCAAATAAGTGATTTTTAAAGCGGATACTGGTTTTACAAATCTGAGTTCTTCACCAAAAAAGCAAAACAAAATGCTGTCACAAATGCATCAGCATGTGTAGGATGTTTATCAATTACTACACACCTGCATGTACCATCACATCTCACACCTTTTCTTCTCCGACAGTTTGTCCTTTTTCCTGACACTTAAATGCATCTAATTTTTCCCTGTTGTGTTTTACAGAGTGAAGAATTCCACATTTATACTCAGTACTGCACCAACTATCCACGGTAAGACAGCCACAAGTGTGTGTGTGTGTGTGTGTGTGTGTGTGTGTGTGTGTGTGTGTGTGTGTGTGTGTGTGTGTGTGTGTGTGTGTGTGTGTGTGTGTGTGTGTGTGTGTGTGTGTGTGTGCTACACTGTCTACCGTACAAAAAACCCATTTTCTTGTTGTCATTGTCATCCTATCTCGATCTCACCTCCACATAACGTCTTCCCAGCGTCTCACATGGCTCCATTGTGTACATTGATCAATGCGTTACCGTTTTTTTCCTCCCTCCCTGACAAACTGACACGCTCCATAGAAGCCACCACAACAGGAGTCAAAGTGTCTACCTTCAGTTGTGCCTCAGGGTGTCTTTACCTCCTTCCCTCCCTCCCTACCTCCTTCGTGCTCCATTTTTTTCTTCCATTCTTTTATTCTCTGCCTATTGACAGAGTTACAGCTCACTCACTGACAGATGGGGTATTACACTTGTCACCTTATCATACCCAACGCTGATAATGTTTTATTAAGCTCAGTGTGAGTGTGGTCCTATGGGACACCTGTGTGGATCACTTGGGAGGAATGATGTTTTGTGTGTCAGTGTGTATATTGTGTGTGATTTAAATAGACTGAAACGTGAGGCTTTTTTCTTCCTGCCAAGACATACTGCACACACCTTCTCCTCCGGCTTTTTTTCTTTCACAGCGTTTGATAAAGAAAGGCACGTGGGGATGAAACAATTTACAAGCTAATGAGGACTAATTGAATGCTGATTTTGTGTGTGTGTGTGTGTGTGTGTGTGTGTGTGTGTGTGTGTGTGTGTGTGTGTGTGTGTGTGTGTGTGTGTGTGTGTGTGTGTGTGTAAATGGGTTATTGTCAGCTGTTTGAGATAGACCTTCTCCCACATCCACACCACAGCTGGTGACCCCAACCAAGGTCACACACGACAGACACACACACACACACACACACACACAGGAGACACTCACACACAAATACACACACACACACACACACACACACACACACACACACACAGGCTGCAGATGTATCATGGTCATGCTGAGCTCTAAGGTCGGGTTTCCTCCAGAACAATGTGAGGCCTGTGTGGAGCTTCACTGGAATTTAGGCATGCAGACATGCACATGCATGCGCACTCACACACACACACACACACACACACACACACACACACACACACACACACACACACACACACACAACGCAAAGAAAGTTTTGGGACTTTCTTTCTCAGTCTATTTCCACAGTGCATGTGTATGCACACACACACAAACACACATACAGCCTACATTTGTTTGTGAAAAAGGTTCTTTCTTCCTCAGTAGGTCACACAGCAAACTAGCTCCAATGACCAATACATTCAAGTCTTTCAAGGTTGTACAGTGCTGTTTTATATACCAAAAACCAATTAGTGCTGTCTAGGAAATTAACAAACGCTCAAATGCAATTTGAGATTGAGATCTGAGGAAATATAGAAATATTTAGAAATATACAATCTACTATTGGCTTCAACCATGAGTGGAATAAAACAAGTAAATTAGAATAAAAAATTAAAAAAGTAATTTTTTTCTAATGTAATATACCCAGCAGTGAAATATAGTTCATTGCATTGAACATTAAAGGATAGATTCACCATTTTTCACATGTGCCCATATGAACAAGTTTTGTTTGTCATTCTTCCTGTTCATAATGGCCTGGTCCTGTGTGAAATATATTCCAAAGTTCATCTGAAGACAATGTGAGACTTCCCTCTGTGTGATTTCTGTCCACTCTGTGATGAATTTTTCCTTTTTTTTGTATTGTTTGCCAGGACATACATTACAAATCTCATCACTGTCAAATTACGGTTACTATAAATGCCTGATATCTTATTCGCTGTGTTTTGTCTCCACAGGTCGGTGGCTGTGCTAACAGAGTGCATGAGGAACAAGGCGTTGGCCAAGTTTTTCCGCGAGCGCCAGGAATCTCTGAGGCACTCCTTGCCCCTGGGCTCCTACCTGCTCAAGCCAGTGCAGAGGATCCTCAAGTACCACCTACTGCTGCACGTACGTCAGACTGTCGTCACACAGCACACTCTTATTCACAAACAATTTTACCCACATACATGCAAGCACAAGACTTTAATGCTGTATACTAATACAAATAGATAAATAGTTAAATAACATTTTCTGACTCAAGGACAATCTCCACCGGAGAAGCCAAATGTTTAGCCATATGGTGCTCAGTATGTATGTTCCTGTGTATGTACATGTGCTTGCATTAGAGTGGATGCATGAGTGTGTGTTTATGTGCAGGAACACACACATGGGTGCCTGTATTATGAGTGCACCCCTTTGCACGTGTCTTCATGTGCTGACTCCCAGCATTGTGTATGTGTGTGTCATCTTTGCAGGAGATAGCCAACCACATGGAGAAGGACACAGAGACCTACGAGGTTGTGCAGGAAGCCATAGACACCATGCAGAGAGTGGCCTGGCACATCAACGACATGAAAAGGAAACATGAGCATGCCGTTAGACTGCAGGTACAACAAGAACAAAAAACCTAAATGAGGAAGATACAAAAATGTCTGTCTATTTGGGGCTGTCAGTACAAACAAGTGTTGTCCCAGTTGCTCAAAACGTTGAGCGTGTGATCTCCTCCATGATGTATCCTGTACACTTTCCATGTCTCTCATTATTCCTATACCTAAAACAGACACAGTAGTTTCAAGCCTTTCAAGGAGCCGATTCTTTTATTGTTCTGCAGAACAGTTATGTGAAGGTTTGAATCAGCCAAGGCTCTGATCCTCCCCACGTCTTACGCAAGTCACTGCGTTTTCCACTGGGCTAATGATGGCCTTGCATAAGGAGGACACATAAAAGGGATGCTTGTTTCTTTTATCAGCTGGAAGCCAGAAGGGTCAAATGAATGCAGGAATGTGTGTGGAAGTATTTACTCCGTGTCTGGAGAATGGATTGGCTCAATTGAAATTTTTGTTGTTTTGTCCTCTTCATTTTTCCTCATCCATATGCCTTTTTTTATTTTTTTTTACTTACTTTTCCTTAATCTTTTTGTTTTTTATTGTCTTTAGTGTTTCTCCCCCCCATCCAGTTGCACAACAGACATCCTCTGTCCTCCTCTTTAAAATACCAATTATTATTGTTTTAACTTTTATCTATTAAAGGTTTTGTGTTGCTTCGATTTCTCATACTGTACAGCATTTGGTAGTTGTCTTTTTAAAAGTGCTATACAATTTTTTTTTTATTATGATTCATCTTGCATCCTCCCTCACTACCTTTTTCACTAATTTGTTGCATCTTTTTTCTGTATTTTATTTAAGTTTTATTGCTAATCTAGATCAATTTAGAATGTTTATTTTTATGCAATATTTTTTTTTAATCTTCAATTTTGTATTGCAATTGTCTTTTCTGCTAAATAAAATATACAGAATTATTTGACTCCCCACATTCATTTTTCTTTTTTGGTGGCTTCTGCAGGAAATCCAGAGCCTGCTGACCAACTGGAAGGGCCCTGACCTGATTGGCTATGGAGAGCTGGTCCTTGAAGGAACCTTTCGTCTGCAGCGAGCCAAAAACGAAAGAACTCTCTTCCTGTTTGACAAGCTTCTGCTCATTACCAAGAAACGAGAAGAAACCTACACATACAAGGCTCACATACTGGTGAGTCCGGCTATTCGAAGCATGACATGTCCCAAAGTGACACTAAATATACAAACATTTCTTCTCAGTAAAAGCATTTTTAACACAACTTCCTACCTGTCTTTTGCAGTGCTGCAACCTGATGCTGGTGGAAGTTATTCCTAAAGAACCACTCAGTTTCAGCGTGTTTCACTACAAGAATCCCAAACTTCAGCACACGGTCCAGGTATAACAACATTGAATAGCAGAGCACACGCATCATAAAAGAAGTCAAAGTCAGTGTGAATGTAATTACATGTTATGGTTCAACTATGCTGCTACCTGCAGCATTGAGCAAGAGTGGAATCAGAAAGTGTGATGATTATTTGCAGGTGTCTGATTGTTTTGTAGAGCGTCCAGGCTCACCTCAGTGAGTTTGCTCAGACATGTTGAGTGCTTAGAGGCTATTGCGGCCATCGTTGTTACATAACCTTTGTGTTTTGGACAAGCGCTGAAAAATCTAAGACGTAAGAAAGTCATGTTCCAAATGCTTAAAGGTTTACCCCAACCCTCTCTTTAAAGTTCATGTCTGATATTATCTTCTTTGTGATGTTTTGCCCCCAGGCCAAATCACAGCAAGACAAGCGCATGTGGATCTTACACCTCAAAAGACTCATACTTGAAAACCATCCTGCCAAAATCCCTGCCAAGGTAAGAGCAGCTTGTCTCCTGACAGCTCCCTCTCTGTTAACTGATGGCGTAAACACAGACTTTGAGTGGGATGTATTGTAAATGTCTCCATCTTTCATTCCCCCTGATTTTTCTCTGTTTTTCCCTTCATGTGCTCTGATTTCTTCCACTCATTTATTTTCATCAAGCCACAATCACTTCTCTGTCTTTTCATCTGTCTTTGGTCATGTCCAAGTGGAAAGTTAGGATTTGTCTCAGGGGGTGAAGGTCACAGAGAAGTTCACTGTGATTACATAAAGGGGTTGCTTGTTAAGTGTCAAACCTGAGCAAAATTGTTGAGCCAGGCCTGTAATGTGTCGCCACCTAGTGTCAAAGCTTATTTTAATCAATAGTCTAACTGGTTGAACTCACCCTTTTTTTTTATTACTTGGATTCTAGGCTAAGCAAGCAATTTTGGAGATGGATGCAATGCGTAAGTGCCAATTTACATAACATTATATTTTACTTAAGAATTACTTAGAATTACTTAATTAAAATAATATTCTAATATATATTTATTGTTATGTTCTTTTTGTCATAGGGTTTTACCATATTTCAAGCATTTAAATCATCATGTATTTGTTGTGTGACATCTATTCTATTGTTTCTCCAGATCATCCAGGGTTTCATTATAGCCCTGATGGAGACAAGAAGGATTCCCATCAGACCAAGGAGGGTCCTACCCCTCGTAGAGGACGCAGGAAAGGTAAAACACTAAAGAAATGTACACACCTTTTTCCACACCTTGCAAGGCTCAACTTTTAAGAATTCACCAATAATCCATTTGTTTGACTTGCCAGAACCTCTATCCAAATTACTGAAGAATGCCAGGCAAAATGCTGCCAACACAGACGGTGAAAAGGTGAGTGATGCCCAGAGATGATGAACAGTTGAGAAGCATGAGCGCAGACTCATACACACACATTCAGACGGACGTCGTTTGACTAAACTCTTGCAAACCTGACCCTCTCCAGCGAACAAGTCTGGGAGCCACCCTGCTTTCCCCAGTGTCCCAGCTGGCTTTGGGCACTATTGGTCGCAGCCGCAGCCTCATCAACCAATCACAGGAGTCCCTGGACCCCGGCGATCACTATGACCACAGTGACCGAGAAGAAGAGCCACATCAGCAAGATGCTGATGATGAAGATGACAGTGGCCTGGTGAGTTTAAAGTGATATTCATTACATATTAACTTCGCTTGAAGATTGCCCCTTCATCTTTAGTCCTTCAAACATGTTGTTAATGTGGAAAACTCTGCATTCAGGGAGGTGGAAAGAGGCTGCGAGTCCCTGGCAAAAGCAGCAGGAAGAGGCTGAACCCTCAGGCATCTGTCGATAGTATAGAACAGTGGAAAACCTTCAACATGAGCCCTTCAGACCTACAGGTATTAATCACAAATATACCATGGTACTTTAATCTACTTCAATTTATGTTTTTAGACTGCCTCAACTACCTGTAAAACAACAACTTCTCCTTCCCTCTCCTACAGAGAGCCAGAGAATCCCTAGTGAGGGAAGGAAGTCACCACCCACCACTTCTCAGGACACCTAACGTGATGGAGGAACCTCCAGAGACCCCCATTCCCTCTGTTATAGTCACAGAGAGTGACCATTCTGTGAGGAACATCTGGGCAGATCACCGTGCTCGCAGGGCCATGTTCCCCACCCGCCAGCGAACCATGCAGCCTGATGACGAGGATGAAGACATCTACCAGATGTTTGTCCCCACAGAGCCAAGTGGACCGGAACCAGAGGTGCCCTCGGAGAGGTCAGAGGCCACCTCATCGCCAAAGACAGCTCGGCCCTGCAGCTGGCACGTGGAACAGGTGCCCACTGTGCAGATTGACCCTCCACCAAATGGGAGCAGAGTCCTGCGGAGGGCGAGCAGTGCTGGGGAAAAGGGTACGGAGGCTCGACAGAGTCCTGATGATGACCAGTCTGGTCACAGCAACTTGGAAGTGATCCACACTGAATCATCCAGCAATGACATATCTGGATCATCCTCAGCCGAGCAGTTGACGATAGACGATATTGAAAATGTGTATGACAACATCAGCTATGAGGACCTGAAGAGCATGGGCCTCGTCAGAAGAGACCCAGAGGAAAGCCAGTCACAGAAAGAAACTTCTACAGATGCACAGAGTTCCCAGGGCCAAGCAGCAAGGGTACTAAATGCTCCAGAGGTTCCTGGGGTCACAGAGCCTATGATTGAACCTGAGAGTTCTTCGGAAAGCAACAGGTCCTCGACACAAGAGGGGAGGCCATGTGGGACATGTGACCTGAAGATAGTTGAGGAAAACGTCTATGACACCATCTGTTTCAGGGAGCCACCACCAACAGAGCTTAAAGGAACGAATGAAGGCAACAAACAAAAACAAGAAAGGGACAGTCCACTGGCCTCTGAACAAGACCTGACTGAAAGCCTTAGAGGGTTTGTATCTGAGGAGAGCCTCCACTTTGGAGAGGATGAAGGACCAGACACCAACCAGCCAGATTTTTCCTCCTCCTCTGCCTCCGAGACTTTCTCTCAGCGCTCACAGAAAGGGGATAAGATGTCAGAGCAGGTTGATGAGATCTGGAACGACCTGGAAAACTACATCAAGAGCAATGAGAAGAAAGCTGATAGACTCCCTGCTGCTTTCCCTGTTAGTGCCAGTGAGTCGCCTAAGAAGGCTCCCTCAGTCAAAAACAGTCCTACAAAGAGCCCCATTGTAACTACAAGTCCTCAAGCAGCCAGCCCTCCAACCAAGAGTCCCCCAACACATCAGTCTAAACCCCCACCTGTCACCTCCACACCGTCATTCACCATCCCGGTCATCAACCTCCCTGACGTTCAAAGTGAAGGCACCACTGCAGAAGAAAACCTTAGCCCTGTTCCTACATCACGCCCCCTTCCGGTCACCCCAGAGCCCCTCCCAGGCACAGTGAAGAACATTCGTAAAAGACTGGCTCGCCTCAGCAGCGGCAGCTTCCGCCTAGAGGACGACGACCTGGTGGAACTTCCTCAACGAAACACACCTCCAAGGGACAATTCCATCAAGGACATTCATAGCTTGTTTCCAGGGGAGCTGGCAGGTCTGGACTCCCCCCTGGCCTCCTCCTCTCTCCTGCTGAGTGAATCTGTGGACTTCCCCCTGGACCTGATGGATAAATCAAAGAGCCGAGTGTTCCTGATGGCACGGCAGTACAGCCAGAAGATCAAGAAAGCCAACCAGCTGCTCCGCATGAGGAGCATGGACCCTGGAGACTCTTGTACTCGGGCCAGAGCGGAGAAGAAGCAGAAAGATCTTGCAGCCATCTTGGAAGAGAAGAAACAAGGGGGCGCAGCTATAGGTAACTCAAAACATTTAACTCTCAGAATGATAGTTTCTGACTGTTGATAGTCGCAATTAGGAATGTACTGTAAGCTAATATAAAGCTTTACATCACATCTTAACTGTAAACTGTAAACTTTTACCAGACCTGGACCTGGGCCTCGACCCTAACCTTGGTGCAGACAAACCATGTTTTATAAATACATTAACAAATAAAATTTAATTTACGTGAATCTGTCTCCTCTGGAAGATACTCAAAACTGCTTAATAAGGTCACTGTTTGTGCCATTGACAATCTTGCAGATCAGATCAGTACATCCCTACACATGACTATATGTGGTTTCATGTTTTTAAGACTAAACTGGATTGTTTTTTTTTTTAATATTTCAAGTGGCTCTAATCCTTATCTTTATAATGACAATGGATCAAATGATTAAAGTGTAACATGAAAGGGGTTGTAGTGATGAACACACGAGAATTATCACCCAACTCTGCAGTTCCCTTCAGCTCTGTGTAGCTTTCTAGCATCTTTCAGCTCATTGTTTTGGTTTTTCCAGGCCACTACTGTTTTACTATGTTGTTTTATGAAAAAAGCTCTGATAATACCCACTGCATTCCACCTGCCCAGCAGACAGAAAGAGTTAGCAACTAGCTGGTGAAATACCCTCAGGAGTTGGTAGAGACCAAAAACGGAGCTAAAAATAGAGTGAATCTTGTACCTACAATAGCAAAGTTGCAAAAAAAACCAACAACCAATGATTGCCAATGTTGCTCTGTATCTGCTGGCTTTGTAAATAAGCAACTGTATACCAATAAGTTCAAATTATCAACTACAAATGTGATAGTATGTCAAACTCTTTCCTGCTGATATTGCAGGTTTAAGAATAATCCTAATACAAACAAACCCTACTCACACCTTCTTTATGTCCTCTGTGTTCCCTCTTCAGGTGCAAGGATAGCAGAGTACTCCCAACTCTATGACCAGGTCATGTTTAAGGATCCTCCTGGTTCAGCTGGTCAGACCTCTGCTACCCCACATCACACCCATCCAGGGCTGCCATATTCTCCATCAATGCCGGAGACCTCACTGGAGGAGGACTGGCTCCACTCCACTTACAGCAACGGAGAGCTGGCCAGCTTCGTCTCCTCATCCAGCGAGGTGGAGGATGCTCAAGGGTCTTCTGCCCCACACCGCAGGCTTACCTCCTCATGCTCCATCCCTTCTCTCCAGACCTTCCCTCCCTCTCCCACCAGCCCACCGTCCCAGAGGTGGAGCTCGTGCATGTCGGCGCCAAGCGAAAAAGAAGAGCATGTGTACAGTTCCATTAAGAGACACCCTTCATTTAACTCTCCATCCTTGCCCTCCTCAAAGTCCTCCCCATCCAGTCAGTGTCAGTCAGTAAGCTCTTTGGGCAGCCAGGTGCAGGAGAAAAACCAATCTGGACTCAAATGTAACGGACCCACTGTTGATCGATCCACAGACAGACTCCATGGCCCCAGTCTGGGTCGTGCTGGTCGGCAGAGTAGCCTCCCAGAGCGCTCCACTCAGGGACAGTCAGACCTCACTTTACACGACGGTCAACAGGTGGTGGTCCTGAACCGGGCTTCAGCACTGAGCATTCTCAATGCCACCCAGAACTACCTGGCTAATTTTAAGGACAATGGGGAAGATGATGATGACTATGTAGAGATCCGCTCAGAAGACGAGTGCGAGCAGGAGCAGGACAGGTTGGCGCAGCGAAATGACAGCTCAGCCCTTTCCAATCAGAGCCGGGGACTTGTCCACTCCCAGAGTCTGCCGTGCACACCGGTGCGCTCCTGCGACCCGCTGAGGTCTCTGGACCGTGAACAGCTGGAGAAGTACCTGTGGAACGAGCCGCAGCAGAGCCAACCCAAAATCGTCCAGTCTCTGAGGGAGAAGTTTCAGTGTCTGAGCTCCAGTAGCTTTGCCTGAGTCTATACGACAATTACAAGCCAAATATATACAAACATACAGCATATAGCAACAAAAGGGACACTGCTGCTTTGCCTTGAATGCCCTACATCATTCAACATCATAGTTCACGAATAAAAACAAACATAACCCATCTCTTAACATAGATCAGAAGCACATTCTTTGATCGCAGAGATATTTGCAACAACTTATGTGAACACCTAAACTCTCTGTTACAGGGCTTCAATGTAAAATACACAATAGGTTACTGTTAATAGTCAAAATGCCACATCAAAGCCTGCATGTGAGCTGCCTTAGCACTTCCAGGTTCAAACAGTCTTCTCATGTATGTTTCAAAGAGATCTGGTGGGGAAACATTAGCAATAAAGGCATTCAGTGTGACTGAATGGGTTTTAATGTTCAAAGGAGTTCAAATTATTTTATTGCTTTACATGTGAGCCTTGTAGGGATAATTGGAGTTGTAAGAATTGATTCTGCCGGAGGACTTGTGCCAAGAAACTGTTGTACAGATACAGTAGTTCAGGATATCTGTTACCGATTGTAAGGAGTAGAATCTCTTCTGTGCCCAACATCTTAAACCGAAGTGCAAGCCTAAAAAAACTGATGATCTTTGGTGGATCTTGATGCACCACGTCAGGAGTACCTCTCCATGCTCTTTCTTTTAATTTGCTGTTAAGGTTATTTTTAACTGCATTTTACAGCACTAGTTAATCTTAACCTGTATAGGAGTGATGAACCACAGTGATAGCTAGTGTTTTTAATTGTGCTTACACTTTTAAACAGCTCTGAACAAGCAGCAGTTCAAATTTGCAGTCGTCAGATTTGCTACTCGGGCTAGATTGTCACTTTTAACTGCTTATTAGCGATAATTGTAACACAAGGATGCAATTGTAAAGAAAACATGTCGGCTATTACAAGATCCAATAGGTTAAGTATAACTGGACTTAGACCTGTAAGTCTATTTGAAGTTATTGTATTTCACTCTACCTACCACCTTTGTCATCAATAGGGTATCACGCTTTAAAATCAAGAGAAGATGCTGATATTTTAGATAAACTATAAGAAACCGTAGGACTTCATATTTATTTTGAATCTATGAGTAAATCGGAGATGTTTTTACGCGTTATGGTCTGGGGGCATCCATCATGTAGAGTGAAATGTGCATCTAAATAAGTCAATTATGTTTGTTGGTTTCTTTTTTTTAAATCACACTAATTTTAAAGTTGTTTTTTTTTAAGAGGGACCACGAAGGAGAGCATTAAGGAGAGATGGTTAAAAGACTACAGTACTGTATTTGGTGTATATTTTACTGTTTGTTTACGTTATGGGGAACTGTCACACTACTGATATCGCATCCACAGTCACAGAAAGAAAGCCACAGTCAGATAGGTGTCACTCACTTTGATTAAAGTTCATACAACTCCCCCCTTGAAACATACCCAACATTCACCACACACTTGTTGAAACTATCCTGAAAATAATCACTAAATGTGTTCTATTTATTTGAAAGCATCATTGTTATTTTGACCCTTATCACTATTACTCCAAGTCACAGACAAGTTGTAAAATAAAGTCAAATGTATTTATTAAAAGATGGTTTTATTCAGATTTAGGGAAGCAGACAAAATTTGAATCAAATACTGTGAATATTTTCATAAGTGGGTTTTCTATCACGCACTGCTTAATACAAGTTCCAGATCACAATAACACGTGAAAAGTTGAAAAGCACAATATCACGGGCCTACTGTTCATATCAGGAGATGTGCGTCAAAAACAAGTTAGGAATATGAAGTATTGTTTTTCATTGTACATTTTTGTCCTTTGTTTCGCTGGTGGGGATCGTCAGTCTTCATTGACTCTGTTTTGCACTTTTCTGTCTTTTTTTACATTTTATTTGTAAACACTTTGTAAAGATGTACATTTTAGGAAAGTTATTCTTGTATGCCATAGTTATGCTTTATAATGCTTTAATGTTTAAGTTAAGTGTACTGTATTTTTTTAACTGCCTAGTTGTCATTGCTCAACAAAACAATGTATTGGAGGTAATAAATTCAGATTAAACTCATCTCTGTGTATTTGTGGTTGTCATTGAGTAAATATGTCGCCATATTGAATATAGTACACAACAGCACCTGATTACCATTCAGAGGTTCATGCTCACCAGTATGAAATATTCATGCATTAAAGCAGAGCAGCCTACAAAATAGGACACAATTCAAGATAATAATCATCCTATTGTGAAGAATATGCTCAGTGAACAAACATAAAGAATTCCTGCTTTATTTTATAGCATGCAGATATGTTTGTCTTTTAAATCACATTATAGGGAAAATCAGTTTATATTGCAGAATAAAATATGGAAAGCATCTGACTCCCTTGAGGTTTCAACATAATGCTTGGTCCCCATTACATTCTGGTAGATATATCAATGCCCTCAGTGATCAGGAGTATAGCCAGACAAATAAAAGGCTACGTTTTTTTAAAAATGAAACCAATATCTAAATATGAGAGTTTAAGAAATCTGATAACAATAAATTAACCAATAATATTCATTTTTGATCAGGATAAGATTTACTGTGGAGTACACTTTATGTCTGGAAAGAAAACTCATCAGTGCTCTCTGGTGGACAAACTAATGGTGACAACTCCCAAATTACCTCAAACATATTTTTAATATTTCCATAATGATTTTTATTGTTACTTTGATAGTTTTGACACTGGAATGTGAGAAGCTTAAATTATTATATGTGTAGCCTAATATAGATAGATACAGTAACTATGCATAGATAGACAGATAGATAGATAGATAGATAGATAGATAGATAGATAGATAGATAGATAGATAGATAGATAGACTTTATTAATCCCCGCAGGGAAATTGGGTCATCATAGCAGCCAGGTACATTAACATACAATAAAATACAACAATAGAATAAAATACTTAGAAAAGATTAAAAAAAAGATAAATAGGTAGGTAAGGTGCAAAGAGTTGTAAGAGAGATGCCTGAGCCAATTTATCAGGAAATAAATAAAACCTCAGTTCTCAAACAATTCCCCCAAAAATAAAAACAAGAATAATGCCTCTCACTACAAGAAGAAAAAATATATAATAACATCACATCTATCTAATCAACAGCAGGGGGCACACTAGCAGCCCACAACAAACTAGAGATAAACCAAGAAGAAGAGGGTGATGCATGCTGGGAAATGCAGTTTACAAGAAATAACATTACAACACGCTGTTTTATAATCTATTAAGGGGACTGGCTGACGTGAAACTTAACCACCAATGTAGAGTTGATATTCTTTACATAATCTAAAGCCCTCATACTTTAATTTCCCCTTTTTTCCTCCTTTTTAAATCAATTTTCTTCTCGAACCTTCTGCTTTTAGGTTTACCGGTTTACCCACAATGCACTGCGGCGCCTCCCTTTCTTCGTCGTTGTGCGGTGGTCCAAAATGTCGCTGTTAGAGGGTCCGTTAAATGTGCTCGGCCACAGATCAACTGGCGAGTCCGTTCGTAGTCAAAATGGTGAGTAGTGGTTGCGCTTCACCTGGCGTTTCATCTGCACTCCGTGTGTTTAATCTGCGTCGCGAACAATCGACCGGAGAAGAGTTTTAATGTACCGCCGTTAACACACGTGTGGCTAGTGCTAACGCTGGCTAACTTTGTCTGGTCACTTTTTAAATCCTCCTGGGAGATTCTGACCAAGCGCTGAAATGTCGTCTGCTAGTTTTACAAAGTGTGCACTGTTACGCCAACAGCGTTCATTAGGAAAGTCCCGTTTCAGTACCTTCCACTCGCACCACCATGAATGGACGGCTATGCTAACGGGACAGAAAAGCACTGTCACGGTCTGAAGGTGTGGCTAACATACTGTGTACCGCACCAAATAAGATGACGGGACATGTCGATGTTTTTTAAGTTAAGGATCTACTAGCTGTTTTTAAAATGAAAATAAAAGGTTTATTTTTTTTTGAGCTAGCTGCAGTTTGCTCCTTGTCTTTGCAGTCTTGGCCGCAGCCTCCATCGCCAACATCGTCAAGAGCTCCCTCGGACCCGTCGGCCTCGACAAGATGCTGGTGGACGACATCGGGGTATGTGACACATTCAACATGATCTATCCCCTTCTTTTTTTTTAATCAATCTGTTTTTATACAGTAGCAAACATTGTAGTCTGAGTTGCTCATGTTGTCTCATGGGCGCACTGACAGGACGTGACCATCACCAACGATGGAGCGACCATCCTGAAGCTGCTGGAAGTGGAGCATCCAGCTGCCAAGGTCCTGTGTGAACTGGCTGACCTGCAGGACAAGGAGGTCGGGGATGGGACCACGTCTGTGGTGAGTAGGGTCAACAGCTGCTCCTATGTGGTGCTGCTAGCTCATTTGTCCTCTTGCATGGAGAGTGGGCTGTGTTTGTTGGTGGTAATTTGTAGCTGCACACACATAATAAGTTAAAAGTGAGTGTCCTGTTATAGTACCAAGCGTCTGCCTTTTCTTTCGGATGTGTGGCTATGCTAACAGGAGAGAGAAACTGTCCATCAGTGTCTGAAGGGGTCGAGCAGCCTCATTTCTGCCACCCCTAATGAAACGATGGTACAATATGATGTTTAATTAGGGCCCGAGCACTGACCGTGCAAAGGCCCTGTTGTAATGCAAGGAATTACTATTTTCTGCCGAAACGATTGCATTTTTTTGGAGGTTGCAACATGCTCGAAAGCTCATGAAACTCTGCACACATGTCAGTTGCGGTGAAAAATGTCGTATTCTATGGGAGTCCAATATGACCATGGCGTAAACTGAACCACCCTTTCACCAATATGCATAAAAATTGGTAAACACGTCGATCTTATCAAAAAGTGAATTGGTCAGAACGACTTTAAAATTGGTGAGTACGATCAATAAAAAAAAAAAAAAAGTTTAGGTCAGATGTTACAGTACAAAATTCTTTACATTCAGTCAAACAGTGTGTCCGTGGCGTGTCTTAAACAAAAATCAGCCTTGACATGACAATAGAAACCCCAAACCTAACTGCAGTACAGATTCTCCATTTGGACCCAAACTTCACAAGTTTAAGAGCCCTGGCCTAAACACATCTAAGAGCCAATATTCAGTCGCTGTCATAGCGCCAACTACTGGCAACAGGAAGTAAGCCCTGTGTGGCGATTGCGATGTGTTGTGTAGCTCGGTGTTGTCATGACGTACTGGTGCGTGACCCGACAGCGGCACACCCTGACGTGCGTCGAGTGCGAGGGCCCATTCATCACTGCTTGCAGTTTTAATTTTAATTTTTCATGTAACAAAGTACTTTTAGTTAGATGACACCAGCTGTAGTTTTTCACCTTTTTAACATATATCTTGTGACATCCTTTTTTTTTAGGTAATTCTTGCTGCAGAATTTCTAAAGAGTGCAGATGAGCTGGTGAAGCAGAAGATTCACCCAACATCAGTCATCAGCGGATATCGTCTGGCTTGCAAGTAAGATGCTAACGAGAACTGCTCTGTTTAGAAGTGTTTACAAACAGACACCGATCGACCCCTGGGTGCTTCAAATATTCACATTTTTTGACACGCAAACCTGCTTTTTTGTCTTCCAGGGAGGCAGTTCGCTACATTAATGAGAATCTCACTATTGGAACAGATGACCTCGGCAGAGAGTGTCTAATCAATGCCGCTAAGACATCAATGTCTTCCAAAATCATTGGAGTGTATCCTTTATAGCTGTGCAGTGCATTAATGTTTTGTTTTGATCTAACCCTCATGCCTTGAGTTTGCAGGCAGTTGGCACAATTTGTAATTATTTACATTTTATGTATGTGAGTAAAGCCCTTATCTGCCTTAACCCCGAGCTCTCAGTGATGCAGACTTCTTTGCTAACATTGTGGTGGATGCTGCCTTGGCTGTGAAGTTTGTGGACGGCAAGGGAGTGGCCAAATATCCCATCAACTCTGTCAATGTACTGAAAGCCCACGGCCGCAGCCAGAAAGAGAGCTTCTTGGTTAATGGATATGCCCTGAACTGCACAGTTGGCTCCCAAGGTATGTTAGTTACATTGCAGATCTGAAATTAAATGTCTTTGTTAGGATTTAGTTGCCTCGTACATTACGATCGCAGCTGATCCAAACTCCCATTTAAATTTGCTGCTATGTCTCCCCTGATGGCGTAAGCAGTGATACGCGTGGGAGACAGTATACTGGCTTTGAAAGGAATTTAGACACAGTAGTTTGTAAACTGTGGCACCTCTTTTCTAGCCAGACAATGGAACAGTAGCCCTGAGTTAAATGAAATGCATTTTAATATCTTTGTCAGTTTGTCCTCATGCTGTCGAGTTGTAATGAAAAGTCAATATTTCTTTGGATATTTCCACTGTTGAACATACTGTTTTCTGCTTTTCCAAAGGTATGGTAAAACGTGTTGTCAATGCCAAGGTTGCTTGCCTGGACTTCAGCCTGCAGAAGACCAAGATGAAGATGGGAGTCCAAGTCCTCATCAGCGACCCAGAGAAGCTCGACCAGATCAGACAAAGGTAGATACAATTTTTTTCACAAATGCATCCTTAAGAATTATCCCATTTAAATTTGCTGTGATACTAAATCAATAGTTTACACAGTGATACGCGTGGGAGAAAATATCAGCAGCCCAGGTCAAGGCAGCAGCTTCTCTCTGAGCTGTTATACCACTACTATGGGCTGGACAATTTTGTATTATATTTATATTTTATTTTGTCTTATTAATATTATTTGTGAAACTGAATCTTTATTTGAATTTGTTGCTCCAGGGAATCTGATATCACAAAGGAGAGGATCCAAAAGATTTTGGCAGCAGGGGCCAACGTTATCCTGACCACCGGTGGGATTGATGATATGTGTCTTAAGTACTTTGTGGATGTAGGAGCCATGGCAGTGAGAAGGGTTCTGAAGAAGGACCTCAAACGCATCGCCAAAGCAACAGGAGGTAGGGTGGAAGTACTCTGGCGTTTTGAACTGATTGGATTTGTTTTTACTGATCCTTACATCTGTGTTAATGTCTTGGTCAAGCCCTTATGAGTGGATCAACTAATAAATATTACCGTGACCATTCTCAGCCACCATCTGCCCTTCTCTGACCAATCTGGAGGGAGAGGAGACTTTCGAGGCCACTATGCTTGGTCAAGCTGAAGAGGTTGTGCAGGAACGCCTCTGTGATGATGAGCTCATCCTTGTCAAGAAGTAAGAATTATACTTGGTACTTCTAACAAAATGCTGATTCACGCAGTTATGTCAGTACAACTGTAGGGTTGAGATCAACTGAAACGATGAAGAGTCTACAGTCTGACACACATTAACTGTACTGGTTCTGTTTCCTCCTCAGTACCAAAGCACGCACATCAGCATCCATCATTTTGCGCGGGGCCAACGACTTCATGTGTGACGAGATGGAGCGTTCGGTGCATGACGCCCTCTGTGTGGTCAAGAGGGTGCTGGAGTCAAAGTCTGTAGTTCCAGGAGGAGGCGCTGTGGAGGCAGCTCTGTCAATCTACCTTGAGAATTATGCTACCAGCATGGTGAGACATACCTTTATGGATTATACCTCTTTACCACGCATGCAGCTGTTGGCTCCTTCTCTTTTTAAGAGATGATTTGCCATGAGCATAGTGTTTGTTGTAACCCAATATCACCCAATGCTGAAACGTTGCTCATTGGTTTTGTTTCTTCAGGGTTCCCGAGAGCAGCTGGCTATCGCTGAGTTTGCTCGGTCTCTCCTCGTCATCCCCAAGACGCTGGCTGTGAATGCAGCACAGGACTCCACTGATCTGGTGGCCAAGCTTCGGGCCTTCCACAATGAGGCTCAGGTTAATCCTGAACGCAAGAATCTGAAGTGGTGAGTCTTTCCTTCCTACACCAGTAATGAAACTGTAAGATCTGTTTACAGATTGCTGAGTTTGACTTTTTTAGTCTCACTCCCAAAGTCCTCTGTCATAGTAAACTGAAAATCTTTTGGTTTTGGACTATTAGAAAATGCAATTTGACTGAACAATAAATCAAGAAAATAATTGGCAGATGACTCCGAGTTTTTTTGCGGCCACGCATCAACCCCCTTTTTGCACTCACCCATTACAGACTATAACATGGATGCAAAATTCTCAAACAAAACTTTAAAAATGCCAGATTTTGCAGTTGATCGTACAAGTTTGACAAATTCTGACTGAGAGCTACATTAACTTTTATGGCAATTTGTCTATTATTAAGTTTTACTTTGTCTCAGGTGTTGGGTGAACTTCTTGTGTTATGTAGAAGTTATGAGTTAAGTATTTGAACACTTTGTCTTGTAGGATTGGTCTGGACCTGGTGAACGGCAAGCCTAGAGACAACCGTCAGGCTGGCGTGTACGAGCCCACCATGGTTAAAACAAAGAGCCTCAAGTTTGCCACAGAGGCCGCCATCACCATCCTCCGCATTGACGACCTCATCAAACTGTTCCCAGAGCAGAAGGAGGGCGGGCAGTCATACCAGGACGCCGTGCAATCAGGATCTCTGGAGGGTTAAAAGGCTGTGATTGGTCCAAATAGGTTCAACGTCTGTATTTATACATAAGGAGCTCTTCATGGCTGTTGCTCTAGTGTAGGCCGTGCACTTTGCCTGTTTACTGTTCTCCCTCTCCCCTTCAAGAGGAACTGTAAGTGATTTGTTTGTTTTTTTGGACACTTAAATAAAGCTCCAATGGTTGTAAATGGCCGTTGATTTGTTAATTCAGATTGGCTAACTGTGGTTATTCTGCAGGCACTGATGAGTTTTAAAGAACTTCTTGACTCTATGGCTTATAATTCTTTATTGATATGTATAACAGCTAGATTACAGGAAACATCTTTGTATGTACAGGAAGCACGAGGTTAGAGAAGCCTAGCATACTAAAACCTTATGGCACTTAGCTGTGTTTCAAGGCTGCTGTCTGCACAATTGATTAGAGAAAGTGGAATGTTGATCAGTATCCATTTTTAGAGCAACGTAGACCGCTTGAAGCATTTGTCAAATCAATTACACCACAAGTTTAAAAATGATGCTCTAAAGAGAAGGTCTCCCAAAGCCTGCCCATACTGGACACTAATAAAGCCCTGCCTTTGCAGTTTTAGTGTTTCACTTTTTCAGTCGTGCAGGTCATTTTAAAGAACCAACCAACAACCACAACTACAGTAGAGTACCTATTTAGCACACTACCGGGTTGTACCAACAGTTTTAGTTACTGCTGGTGTGTATTTAAGCTTTTAGCATACACTAGATTAACATCATTTAGACATCTGAAATCCTCTAACATTAAGTCACATGCTACACAGTTAGAACCTGAGGAAGGGTGAATTTAAGTAAAGTTCACAGTAAGAATGGCAGGATATTGTTGAAGACCCAACAACCACAAAACATACTCGTCACTTTTCCCTCAAGTACAGTGATTTGGAAGAACCCAGGTAAACAATTTTATAGCGTGTTCTGCAATGTAAACACTGAGTTTCAGTATCCCTTATCCATTAAAAAGACGAGATCAAGTGCAATCTGTGAAGCAGCGTTACATTTTCGTCTCAAACCCTCTCCACGCACATCGCGATGCCCATCCCTCCTCCAATGCAGAGAGATGCCACACCCTTACGGCCTCCAGTCCTCTGAAGCGCGTGCAACAAGGTCACCAGAACTCTGCAGCCGGACATACCAATGGGATGACCCAAAGAAATGGCACCACCACTCACATTCACCTGAGGAGAGGACAAAAGGGACAACACATTAGTGTCGCCCTGCTCGCGTAGTTGGATTCTAGAGTGAAATTTGACACGTAAACTTTGTACCTTGTCTACATTCAGACCAAGTTCTTTCACCACAGCAATAGACTGGGCAGCAAACGCTTCATTGATCTCAAATAAGTCGACGTGGTCCAGCTGCCAGCCTGCTTTCTCAACCTGATGGGAGAAGAAACAAGTAAAAATAAACACAAAGCATTTTCTCAATCATTGTTACATTTAGGTGCTTCTGATTTCTCACCGCTTTCCTGATGGCTGGTATTGGTCCCGTTCCCATCACAGATGGGTCAAGGCCAGCTTGAGCCCACGATACGATTCTGGCCATGGGTTTTATGCCACGCTTCGCAGCCTCTGATTGGCTCATTAAGACAGTTGCTGCTGCTCCATCATTAATACCTAAAGTTAAAAGAAACTGCTTTATACAAAAAGCTGGTACAGACAAGAACAGCAGTGGCAGACATCTGTTTGGTTAGTCATATAGACCTCATGACATAAGCTCTAGTTTAAAAATAACAAATATGGAGCACCAACTCTCGAACCTGAGGCGTTTCCAGCTGTGACGGTGCCACTGCTGTCCTTAATGAAGCAGGGTCTGAGTTTGGACATGCTGCTCATGTTGCTGCCGGGGCGAGGAAACTCATCCACCTTCACCTCCACTGGACCTGAAGACAAAGGTGACAAACAGATGAGACAGTTTCTCGCAGATAGAAGAATAAAATAGATCATAACTCACTGGACAGTTCCTTGCCTTGTCTGGATGGCACCATGACCGGGACAATCTCTTGATCAAAATGTCCCGCTTTCTGCGCAGCCTCCGTTTTGTTCTGGGACTGAACGGCAAACTGGTCCTGCTCCTCTCGACTGACGACCCACTGCTTCGCCACATTCTCAGCTGATAAAATACATTCCAGATGTATCACAACAATAAATACTTATTTAGTGGCGTGATATGATGGCGTTTGCCTCTGTATATTCTCAGCCATGCACACCTGTGATGCCCATGTGGTAGCCATGGAAGGCGTCTGTCAGGCCGTCGGCCACCATGGAGTCTTGTAGGGAGGCATCGCCCATCTTCACACCTGCTCTCATGTGCAGTGTGTGAGGAGCCTTTGGTGGAAGAAGGAAACAAACAGTCATTAGTCATTAAGGAAGTATCACTTTTCACCACTTGACTGCTGAAAAACATTGAGCCCCATGCAAGAACATTTTCGTAATCGTATCCTGAAGCTCCCTCAAATTTCTGAGCTTTTTTGTTCAAGTATTCCAAGTCACCAAACTCTCTGATCTGCACAAACATGTTAATCCCTTGTTTCAACTTCAAATCTCGTGAGATTAGATTATTAACATTATCGCCCTATAAGGATGCCTGTTTCTCTCCGTGTGTAGGCGAGTTAAAATTCCAAAGTTTTCCATACTAGAGCCATTTAGATGAAAATAATGTAAGATAAGTTCACTACAAAACCTATAGTTCTCAAATGTTAAATGTTGTATACACACAAGCAGCCAGACTTTGCTAAAGCAAAAAAAAAAAAAAAGTCTAAAATTTGTCAAATGTTTATATAAACAGGTACTATCTGATCCATTAACTGATCAGACAGGATTATGAATCTGGACAGACACTTGATTTCCGTTTTTGGTCTGTTATAAATACACAAACATACCGGACAGTAAAAGTAATGAGATTTCATAACTTCAGTATTATTGTTTTACAATACGTTTTTAAAGAGACGCCTTGTGTCTTACCCTACCTTGCTCATACTCTCCATGCCCCCTGCCACCACCACTGTGGACTCTCCGGACAAGATGGACTGAGCTCCCAGACACACAGCCTTCAGCCCAGAGCCACACACCATCTGGCAGCTCCAGGCCGGGACAGGGTAGGGGATCCCTGCCCCAACACTGGCCTGACGTGCTGGGTTCTGCCCATGACCTTGAGGGTAGAAAGGGAAAAATACGGTGAACACCAGTGAGATAAAGTCAAATCAGACACATATTGCCCAATAGCTGTTAACATGACACATGAATATGGGACCTCTGACACACTTTTATCTCAGTGATTTCCTGAGCTTTCACCTGCTGTTAGGACATGTCCCATGATAACCTCAGAGACCTCCTCTGGCTTCACCGCAGCCCGCTTCAGGACGTCCTTGATCACCACTGAACACAGGTCACGCAGAGGCACCGTGGACAGGGAACCGTTCAAGGACCCTGTGTAAAAATCAAGTAAAGATTTTGTGCCATGAGTACACCAAGGTGCATACTCATCTTTGTGTCATGGTGCCAAAAGTGCTCTGATTTCATCCCGTCTAGATTATTGTAACTACATTGTCTATGTAAATCTTTTGACCAGGTCCTCAAGAAGGGCTCTTGTAAATCAGATCTTAATCTCTTCTCATTGGCTCCCCATCAAATCCATCTTGTGATCACTTTCAGACATCTGCACTATCAGGCACCTGCCTACATTAGAGATCTACTGCAGGTTGTTTTCTTCAGAGATTTTCCAAACAGTTTCTGTGATTTGTGAAGTTCAGACCTCTAGTTTTTTTAGATTTAATTCCATTTTTATTTTATTAATTGGCTTTATATTTTGTCTGTATTTTATGTCTTCTTTTATAGTTTCCTGAGGAGCACTTTGGACCCCTGATCCAGAAAGGTGCCTATACAAAGAAACGTATTATATTATTATTTAGTTTCTTAGAATAAAGTTGCTATTTGTCCTGCTCTTAATTAAACTAATCACATTTTAGAGAAGAGACACGCCCCATCTTGCTCTGACAGAGTGGGCATGTTGACGGCAACCAATGGCAGGACGCTCGAGCTCCGTGGCACTATGACCAGCCAGCCAATCACAGGTCGCAGAATACTCCGGACACAAGCGCGAACCAATCAGAGCGCTGCGAGAGCACGCGTATTTAATTGAATGGACATCAACCACTTTGACTAATTAAACAAGACAAATGATAATATGGATGTAAACGTCTGTGGCTACGAGTCTGTACAAAGAGACACAACCGCTACCATAATGATTAATGTAAACACCTGTTAATATGAACGAGCAGCAGTGTAGCGGCAGTAAAAGTAGCAGCGTTAAAGACACTGCTTCAAATATACAGGATATAATATGCTACTAAAGAGATAGTAAGCCTTACCAATTGGCGTCCGAGCAGCAGAGACGATAACAACAGGCTCGGAGTTCATTTTGAGAGTCCTTTCCTTCAGAGTGCAGTTCCTGAGTGTCCACACTGCAGTGAGCTGATAGTGGCCGACAGACAGAGCACTGAACAGGATCTGTACCGGGCGGGAGACGCACCACAGCGACCCCGTGTGTGTCGGAGGTGTTCATTCATCATAATATTTCAGGGGCAAATATTTAATCATCCCACTGCATTGTTCCTTTCCTGTTTATATTATTTTTTTACATTATGCCTTCCATATATGCTGTATATATTATACTGTATCGACAGTGCCACCTTGGTTAGGGTAACATAACTTTGATTTATCAATAAGATTTCTACTTATTTGTATTTTACTTTCTTTCTACCGCTCCTGTCTTCTCTGTGTACCACAGTAATGCTTGTGTTCCCCCCTGGGACTAGTAAAAGTTATCTTATTACATGTCAGACAAATCATGTTCCAGTTTTTGTATATGTGCTGCCGCAGTAACACCTACCAAATCATGATTATCTTAAGATTTATGTAAAAGGTTTAAAATTAAGACACAAGCTAAACCCCACTTATTTTTATAAATGTTCATCCTCTCTTCATAATAAACTTGAAATGAAGTAGAATACTTTTATTTTGGATTGACAGACCCAGCAGGCTAGGTTATGTATTGAGGCCTTTTAAATATTTATGCTTCAGCTTCAACTAATTTATTGTTGTGTAGTAATAACGGGTGTCACTCGGTAGTATTAAAAATCTTTATTGGTATTTGGTCAGTACATGAAAAGGACTGAAGTCAGAATAATATGAACATCGCATATAAACTACTCACAATTTAACATAATATTTTGAACAGAATTGTTTGTCAATGAAAAATTAAAATTGCATTAAAAAAAACAAAAAAACAGGCCAACATCTAAAAATGACCTTGAATATTGCGAAGCTACTGTAATTCAGTGATTTTACTGACTTTTGACGATGAGTTACAACACCAGATGCCTGTTTCAGTGTCAAGAGCTCAAACAAGAACAGCATAGACGTGCTCAAATAAACAGCAGAATGAAAAAGGTACTAGTTTTAAATCATACATCCACTCAATTCAAATCTAACATTAACCCATACCTGTTATATCCCTGTTTAGCAACACAAATTTGACAGAGGCATCACGATAGGCAAGGGGAGGAAGGTGAAAACAAAATGTCTTGGACAGCAGTGCTGTGTTACAGACTATGCAATTTGTTGCCTTGTTTGTATATTGTATAAAAAAGAAAAGACAGTACATGTCAAAGTACATTACAAAACCGCACTGTCGCTCGTGCTGGAGTCCAGGCCGTTCTGAGTGTGCCGTGACCCTGCAGTCCTGGTGCCCTTGGTCACCAGGGCAGCCTTGTCCTCGTGGGGGTCGGTGGTGGAGTCTGTGTCATTCGAGTGCTGAGTCAATGATGTCTCGCTGCCAGTCGGAGAATCCACGCTCTCATACCCTGCGCTCAGCTGGCTCCCGAAACCCACAGGTCCTCCAACTCTCCCAGCAGCAGTCTGACTCCCTGACGCCTCCTCCGAGTGGTTGGACAGTTTGGTCTCAGCTTCGCCGGGGCTGGAGACCATGGGGGACATGGGAAAGTCTTCCTCTGTGCTGCTGACCTCCCGGTACAGACTGGGTGTAGTGGTCTCGCTCCTCTGTGATGAGTTGCCATTGCTTGGTCCATTGGAGACCCTCCCGTAGTCTTTGCCCATTGGCTCAGAGGGTGCACTGGCCTGCTCAGGTTGGGTGGACGGTTCAACGGACGAGCTGGAAGCAGCGGGTGAAGTCCTGCTGGGTCCTGCTCCGGCCAGTGACCCCTGATTTTGAGACAGCTGCTGACGAGACTCCTTCAACTGTTGCTGCAGGACGAGGATGGTGCTCTGCATCCCCTCCACCTCCTCGTCTAGCTGGATGATAAAGTCATTCAACTCTGGGAGAGACGGAGATCAGGTACAGACAAGGAGCAACGTCAAAAATCCACTCAACAGTAGCATGTTGAAAAGATATACATATGACAACAAGGTGTCACACTTGGTGAAGGTAAAATGGTCTGTAAGATGTGGATGCTGCTCATGTTCTCACCGTCTTGACTGCTCTTGAGCTCCTCGCTGTACTTCTTCTGCAGTGCCAACTCGGCCTCCAGCTGGGCGATGCGTCCCTGGGACAGCTGCCTACCCAACTCCTGGTTTTCCTGAATCAGCATTCGACACTTGGCCATCAGTTTCTTCCCCGTCTGGCTGTAAGGGAAACAAGTCTCACATCACACAGTGAACCAGGAGACAAACACGACAGGCCATTGATCTCTTCCAACTGCCTGATCCACAAGCTAAGGGTCAACAGAAAACTCTTCAACCTGCCCATCCCTAAATGACTCTCTAGTCACAACAGGATTTTCATTATTATATCCATTAGCTTTCAATTCAATATAACATTAGCAATAGGAACCCCACATCCCACAAATCTGTTCTGTACAAATAAATGTAAATCATTTTCTTGATAAAGACCCGAAGTACGAACTCACATTTTTCTCTCTGAGTTAAAAGTTAAATTATGAGTATGCATTTAAAATCTAAGGTCCTCACTGTGACTGAAAGCCAAACCAAACTATTTCTATGGAACTAAGCAATTCTGCCACGACCAAAGTCTCAAATTTAAAACACACTCGCTCGCTACATTACTGAGTGTGAGGAAAAGGCAGAATAAAAAATGTAACAGTAATATTAGAATGACAAGAAGAACTATAATTTAAATATCAACAAGTACCTATGGGTAAAAAATGGAAATGTGCACTGCACAACCAGACACTAGTTTTGTGTAGTCATCACTTTAAATACACAGGAGAAAGTGTTTCAACAGTAAAATCACAGCAACAGCTTAAGGCGCTGCTTTCTCAGCTTCACAACAGGTTAAGGAATACTCCAACAGTCCAGCACACCTGTTATTTTTACATTAGCAGTTATTGCGTTTGTGCTTTACAAAAGCCCTAATCAAGAAGCCAAATTTACAAAACATAAGACAGGCATACACGTTATTTAAAACCAAAATTAACTGACATCTATTTAGTCTATAAATGCCTATGGGAGTCATCTTCCCAGAAGGAAATTAAATATTAACAGTAATGGCAAATAAACTCAGCAACTGTATCCTATAAAAGTAGAAGCAGTCATTAAAGTCTTAACAGCTCAGAAAACCATGTGTTATAAGAACTACACATTATTTAGTTAACTGCATTTCTTCTCAGTAGTTTAAATAGTTATCATAACCAGTAATTTCTCTAAATGACTGAAGACAAATGCCTTCAGCTTTCAAAAGGCTGTGTATACACTGCCAGCTTAAAGCTCACCAGGAGTATAAATTTGTTTTTTTAAAACACAGGAAAAGACAAAACAGATTCCATGTGTGTTTCATTCTGAAAACAGTGGCTAAAGATCTGTGCCACACAGGTGAGAAAGAACAGTCTAATCAGCTATGAGCGTAAATGGCTGAGGGAGAGATTGTGAGGTCAATAACAAAAATACACAGAAATACAATAAATACATTCTCATCAACTCATAACATGACTTGTTGAAGACATTTGCATTCACAACTTGAAAACAGGACTCCGTGCACTTACAGCAGTGTGTTTTGGTAAGTATCGGAAGAATTAAGCAAAGCTTAATTCTTCATAAAAGTGCAAATGTTATACAAGTGTAAACAAAGCTAATGGTGCTTCTTGGTTCACACACACTGCAGTAAGTGTTTGTTTCAGAGAAAAAAGAGAAAGATCAAATGAAATGCCAATAAAAAGAAACAAGTCACAAAATAAAACATGTAAATACACTCTACCGTGAGTGGGCCCATGTTCAAAGACACAGGCGACTGGACCCTCATGCCTGAACCACAGTCCTCTGTGGACCGAGGATCTGGCTCCGCTCACAGTCTTAACATCATTTCTAGTGTCTCTTCCCCCCAAAGTCTTACTTTTAAATCCTAGAAACTTTCCTCATGTTACTGAAATGTATCTAGACTGTCCAAAAGTCTTTACGTTTCTCAGGCAGACTAGAGGGGTATGTGTGTGGTGTAATCCACAGTTAAATGTCTTTATAGTAGTATGGGAATTGTAAAATGTTCAATTGCTGTTTTAGGCTAGGGATGGTCCCTGCCTGACTCACCCTCCACCATAACCCCTCTATTTAATATGTGAACTGTCTGGTTTGAGCTGAGGGTGCAGGGAGGGCATATCCGTGTTGGGAAGTGAGTGACCACCTCTTCAGGAACAGTCCAGACTCCTTCAGGCCCTTGGACGGTGAGGGGAGAGAGCTGAAACACAAGTGTCACCTGACCATACTGTCTTTTCGCTTTAGGTTATGTGATATGTAGCTGGCACAGTGCAAGAGTACAAAAACAGTTTTGTTTTGCAGTGACTGGCTTTCTGTAAAGTCTGAGTCTCGTGGTGAGTACAGCATTTGTCAGCCTTCCCCCCACCATTGTTCCTGCATGCCTGCAGTGAGAGTGAGGGTGGGGGGCATGAGGAAGTCTTGACTTTTTTGGGGGGAGGGGGGTTATTTTGATTGTCTTTACCTATCAGGTGTAAATTTCCAGGCACTCAGTTCATTTTGGGCCTGCTCCAGTTTGTCTTTAGTCTGTTCTAGTTCAGCCTTCATTTTGAGGAAAAACAAGTTGATGGCTGGGTCCACCATGGATGACCGCAGTTGGGCCGCACTCGGTTGTTGGACTTGCTTGAGGTACTGGATCTGGGTCTGCAGGATAAAA
The DNA here is from genome assembly GCF_905237075.1 of Dicentrarchus labrax. NCBI lineage: Eukaryota > Metazoa > Chordata > Actinopteri > Moronidae > Dicentrarchus > Dicentrarchus labrax. The sequence goes on from NW_026136708.1 coordinate 17,247,663, forward strand.
CAAACAGGTGTTACTGACCAGTAAAGTGTAGTATATCACTACTAATGATGAACTTAAGATTTTGACTGTTAACTTGTTCAATCTCCAGTCGATGGAGCCACAATAGCAATTCTCCCGCAATCAAAAGAACTAAACGTCTGGTTCATAAATCCAGTGATATTTTTAAAGGTTATCTGATGGCTTTTCAATCAGGAGAATAAACTGGGCAACAAGAAAGCAATTTCGAATAATAAGATCAAACACCTTTGAAATGGATCTAGATTTAAATTTAGACTGCTGCAAAATAAAAAAAAAATACTTGGTTGGATGTTTAGTCATAGCTATTAACTAATCTTGGTTAATCTTATATTACATTTAAACCATTTAAATTCTATAATAAATGTAACTGGTACATATGAACTGCTTTCCTGGACACACCCAGCAAAGCCTAGATCAAGGTAGATCAAACAAGCTCAAAACAAACAAAAACTCACCTTTTGAAGTCAGCTATGATGACCTCAAATTTCCACAGGACTTATTTGAATATATCTAAATAATAGGCAAATGTGCAACTAATAACTCAACAGCCAGCTAAGAATTTAACTATTTCAGTCAGAAATTGTCCCCTAGCCTTCACAGCTCAGTGGTTAACAGCAAAGTAACAACCAGAGTTTAAAACTTCTCTAAACGCTACCTGGCAGTGTGTGTTGTGTTTACCTCAGCTGCCCTATAAGAATGGCATGTGCTGCCATAAAGCCACTGGGTGATCCACTGAGATGTCAATCTGATAAGAGCAAAGGATGCCGTACTCAACACTATTTACCTTTATCAGACATACCATAGTAATGAATGAATACAAGGTATAGTCTAGTGCTGAAACAATGTCAATTAGTAGACTTGACAGATAAAATGAGATGATTCAATGATAGCTTGTTCAAGTTTTTCCCAAGTAAAAATTACAAAACATTACGACGAACGATTAGAATTTCATAAAATACAGTGTACTTTGGTTTTTTTTTGGCCATTTATTGGACTAAGGAAAAGAGTTTAAGCGTGGTAACTTGTGAGTATTTATCAATAGCAGGCATTTAACCCACAATCAATGTATTTTTAAAAATGAATCAATAATAAAATTAATGATTAGCTGCAGCCACAGAGTAGTTGGACTTTTGTTGGCACAGCATAATACATTATAATATAGCAGTAAGAATAGGGAACATACAAGTTAAGCTACACTTTAAGAGGTGCTGGGTGCACCAACAATTATGCATCTACACTCTCTCTTTTAAGACAAAACTAAGTTTCCCACAGTCACATAAAAAACATTAAGTAGAGGAATAGATACATACTGTGCACTCTTGCATTTCCTGCTCCTTGGTGGCAAGTCGCATGACCAAGATGTTCTCCCTGCGTGCAGACTCCTGCTGTTGCTGCTTGAGCTTCTCCTCTGACTCCTTCAGCCCTGTTACATCATTGGCTAAGACGGTTGAAGAGGGAAGGTGGAAAAAAAAAAAAAAAAAAAAAAAAGAAGCGCATCAGAAGAAACATCCCTTTCAAAAAGCAGCCAAATATGGCGTGCAACATGTAGTGATTATCGCTGCCAGAGAGGCTGGCAGAAGAAACAATATCTGTGTTGTACTGGATCACATTTATGTAACAACAGATGTACTTACAACATAAATCTGCATATTTTGCCTCCAGGACCTGGACATATGCTTCATGCTGTTTCCACCTGAGGAGCAGAACATGTGTAAACATTAAAAAAAACAGTGCAACCTAAAATAAGATCCACACAACATAATTCATCTCCAATTGCAGAGCTGTTATTTACCTTGTGCACAACTCCTCCCTGGTCAGGGTCTTCATATCAGATTCACTGAGGCGAACCTGTGGAGAGCAAGACCAAGGACCGGTTAGATAAAAAGAAGCCCCCACCCTCCCCCCTCCCCATCCCCATCCATTAATTAAGCTTATATTTAGACATGAAAAGGGGGCTCACGACACGTGATAAATAAACACGCCTGGACTAGAAGAAAAAAAAGACGCTCACCTTCTTGGGTAGAGGCTCCTCGTTGGTCATTGTGAACTCTAGAAGTAAACGTGAAAGAAAACAACCATCATCATTAATCACAACCTGGTTGTCGTGTGTTGAAGCGACTGCATCATCGTTAGCTGTAACGCGCTGGTTGTCCGCACGCAGTAAAAAAAAATAAATATATATATATATATATATAAATATATATGACATGTATGACAACTGGGCTAAAATGCTACAAATACTACGGCTTCCCGACCATTAAACTGAGTTAATTGTGTGCGGTGACTAACTTAACTACCTGCTCGACCAAGTAAAAAGTTAACATTACCAGTCAATAAGAGCTGTCGAGCCTCCTGTTAGCTGTGAGTGTGGCAGGCAGCGACCGATGTAGCAGGGAACAGAAATAGGGCTAACCAAGGTTAACTCCGGCGTGCTAATAACATTTTAGCCTCGGCCACCGGAATAAACACAGGCTGTGAAAGTACCGCGTTACAGCCGCGATATTTCTCTGTATGTCCGACCTGGCAGCGTGCAGTTCTTGGCTCTGTTTTCGGCTCCTTGTTATCACAAAATGGCGGTGAAGGAAATGACTCCCTCCCTTGCGCTCCTTTTCCTGAAACTAGCGGGCTCTTGGCTTGCAGATATCAGGCCTCTAAAGCCGACGCTGAAACACTCACCGGACCCGCTTTCCTCGTCGATGTTACCGGAGCCTCTCGGCGTCACTGGCTTTCTCTACGTAAAAAACGGCGACTACGCTATAAAAGAAATAGTAATAATAATAATAACGTGCAAGATTTATATGTAGTTAACTCGCTTCGCCGTAATCACCATCATCTTCGTCACTGAAGGCAGAACAGAATGGCTCTGGCCGTGCTGCTGCTGCACTCGCGTTGCTGCAGAGTACAGCCAAAGATTGGGGAAGACAAAGCAGAGCACTCACTCCGCAGAGATTTCTGGATCCTAAAAACACGTCGCTAGGACGCACAGTACTGGGAAACATGCTCCTTGCCTGTTAGTAAATGGCTTATGGTTATTTATTTATATTTATATATATATATATATGTGTGTGTGTGTGTGTGTATTTATATATGTTAAGCTCATGAATACACTACACAGTGTATAAGAGACGCATTCATGTTTTGGGGCGTAATTCAAAGCTGTGTAGTTTAGAGATTCAAGATGTTTATTGTCATGAAAATTAAAATATATTTTCATTTTTCATTCTATTTGTGTGTTGTGTAAAGGGAGTCGGCGCAAAGTAAGATTTTCATTGTACGTATATAACCACTGTGTTTCTTACTGTACATATTTAGAGCTGAAGTAAGTTAAATTAATTAATTGAGCAATAATTTTATCCAAATTTGTTTTAATTATCAATCGATCATTGCCATAAACTGGCTGGTTACAGCTTCTCAATGTATATTTTCACAAACTTACCTTGTAATAAATGCACATGTACACTATATTTCTTTATTGCATACTGCTTACAGTGTATATATTTACATTATAGTTTTTATATTTTCTATTATATCTTAGTATATTTTTATTTCATTATTCTCTGTTGTATTTTTACTCTTCTCTTATCTCATCTCCAATCTCTTATATATTTGCTGATTTCCTCTCCTCTGTTAATAAATTCAATATTATTTTAAATTTGGAATGAAACAAGCTTATACGAAGACATCACCTTGGGCTCTGTGAAAGTTTGTTATATTTTTTCACTATTTTTAATAATGTCATTTTAAAAGAATAGAATAAGCAGATTAATCTATAATTATAATGATTAGTTGCAGCCTTGGTGTAGTGGCAGTGGTTGTAGTGCTGTGCTGTGACCCGAACAGAGCTTTTTCCCCCCGTTGGAGGCTTGTGTTCACTGGTTTGTGCATGATGGAAGATGATGGATGGTTTGTGTGTGACATTTCTCGAATGAGAAGTGAGAAAGATCTGTGCACCCTGATTTATTTTGGAAAATGTGTTTGTTTGTTCTCCTTCAAACAGACCAACAGAAAATGGCTAACTTACAAGAACATTTTCTTACTTGTCTATAATATTATGGTCTATGATCCAGATGAGTTTCTTGGTTAGTTATTCAGTATTTATTGTGAGAACCCACCAAGAATAAAAACTATTGCAGGCTGTAAATTGGTTGTTGGTGTTTTATCACAAAAGATGAGGTCTCTGGTTTTATGCCTTAGTGATTCATTTGCCTCAATATAGACGATCATTGCCTCTGCTGTGGTACAGTTCACGTGATTCTGTACTTTAATTCTGTTATTTTAGATAATTTGCTAAATTGTGCAGCCTACTTGTACAAATTATTTACAGTTTTTATGTTTATATTGCATATTATTATGTATTATTTATCTATTTGCTTTAACACAGTGTGTGTTAATACCGAAATGTAATATAAATTAAAATGTAATGATATGAGCACAGTATTTATATAACGAAATATACAATGACACTTAATCTACGCTCCTGTATTATACTTTTATTAAGTTCACAGAAAACCAACAAGAAGGGTGAGTTGAAAAATGTCATAGCAGAGGGAGGAGTAAAATATATAATCTAAAAAATTTAAATACATGTCAAAATATCACGTTTTTAATCACACATTTCATTATATAATATCTATCAATATTCATGAAAGGAGAAGTGGCTTTAACCGTCGCAGCTGAGGGGTGTCTAATTATTGTACACTCCCGTCAACACCCCCCACGGCATGACGATAATGGTACAGTCCTCGCTCTGTCAACTTGAACTCGCACATTTCAAGGGCAGTAGTGAACCAGCGTGTCTGCTCTGTGTCGTCTACCTTGTGGGGCACTATCATGAACATGCTTTGCAGAGTTGGTCAAATGCGCAGGTAAAACTAACAATATCAACTTACCAATTCAGTGCCGATACTCACGTTCAAAGTGCACAAAGGGGTTTTCGGACAGCCGACTCCTGCTAGCGGCGAGGGGCTCATGAACTTGACAGCCATTTATTCAGAGCTAACAGTTAGCTAGCCAGGATGCTAACTTTAGTTTAGCAGCTCAGCAAGGTTAGCTTGTGTGGCGCACCAAATAAAGGGTTGTGTTGAATTGTCGCCTGGTCCTACACTCATGACACACACGTTGTGTTTTTCTTTAAATTGTTACATTATAGTTAATAGCTAACTCGGTGCCACAGGCTCATTCAGATAGTCTAGTTAACCCCCTAACTACTCACTTGACTCAGAGTAAACACCAGAATTTAGGTCACTTCGAGCCAGTTGGTAAAGCTTATCATACTGTAACTAATAAACCTACCAATGCCACGCTGTCTTAGCCTAATGTTGTCAAATTTAACCACACAGCTTACTCATTTGGAGACCCATATAAAATGTGAACTGCTTATGCTCAGACATGTGGTTGGTATGTTTTGTTTTTTCTTTGCTTCAGGTCTGCAGCCAGCCTGAGCCAAACCATCAACCAGGTAGCTGCATCAAGGCAGAAGCACACGCTCCCTGACCTGACCTACGACTATGGCGCCCTGGAGCCCCACATTAATGCAGAGATCATGCAGCTGCACCACAGCAAGCACCACGCCACATATGTCAACAACCTTAACGTCACAGAGGAGAAGTATAAGGAGGCACTGGCAAAGGGTACAAACACAAAGTGACACGATGTTAGGATGGATTCATTAATATTAAAGAATGAACTACATGTGTCCGGATACATATCACTATATTCTTAACTTTTCCTTGTAACTGTATTCATGTCTCAGATCTGATGTCTTTGTATTCACCTGTATGTATTTGACCTGTATTTTAGGAGATGTGACCGCGCAGGTTGCCCTCCAGCCTGCTCTTAAGTTTAATGGAGGAGGCCACATTAACCACACCATCTTCTGGACAAATCTTTCTCCAAATGGTGGAGGCGAGCCACAGGGTAAGGCTCCAAAACGTAACTTTAAACGCCCTGTTTTTTCTTTTTCCAACGGCAACATTAAGCAACACATTGCTGTTACTCTGTAATGTGAAACGGGAGTTTGCAGTAACTGTGCAGCTCTGTGCAGCGTTTAGCTTATTGTTTCTGTTATTATTGGCCCTCACAAAGACTTTATTTTGGAGTCTCACCGCCCTCTCCAGCCACCAAAATAAAACATTGGTGCCCAGCCAGCCATTCCCAGTGAATAAACTCAGACAAGCGGACTTTACCAACACAAAACTGCAGAGATTAAAGGAAATGAGTGACTTGTGAAGATTTTGCATATCGAACCAGTTAGAAAGGGAGTTAATACTGGACTTCCACTCAGCAGGTTTTCAGGAACATGGCTCAAGTGTTTGTGGATTTGGTGCCTGAAAAGCTGTTGGTATCTCAGCATAGTTACACCAAGGTTGTTGTCTTTAATCATTCTGCCCCTTAATGGTCGAAGAGGGGACATCATTTGGCATACACAATATTATATGGCTTTCCAAAAAATACATCTTTTTTTATTATTTATTGCAAAAGAATATGCTTTCTTTCACATAATTTACAGCTATTATGATTAACTTAAGTTTACAAATGCTTTCTGATCTGGTTTCTTGTTTTAATTGCCCTGAAATAGCACGTGTCTGTGTCCCTTCGTGCAGGTGAGCTGATGGAGGCCATTAAGCGGGACTTTGGCTCCTTCCAGAAGATGAAGGAGAAGATGTCTGCTGCTACAGTGGCAGTGCAGGGCTCGGGCTGGGGCTGGCTGGGCTACGATAAGGAGAATGGAAGACTTCGTATAGCTGCTTGTGCTAACCAGGATCCCCTGCAGGGATCTACAGGTCAGTTGAACACAGCTGTGAAGTAAAGATAAGACTTTCTTTCTAGATTATGTCATTTATATATTTCCCTGAAATAGAGCTATCAGGGTAATTGTTTCCTGTCTCTGACACTCAGGTCTCATCCCCCTCCTTGGTATTGATGTATGGGAGCATGCCTACTACCTTCAGTACAAAAACGTGCGGCCGGACTATGTTAAGGCTATCTGGAATGTCATCAACTGGGAGAACGTGACCGAGCGTCTCCAGACTGCCAAAAAGTAAAATCTAATCCTCAAATACCCCATTCACTCTGACCTGAATCAAAAAGTAGTTGCAAATTATGTTCAGTTTTACCTTGCATGGAGTTTTAACGTGATCAGCTGCATCAGAATCACAAACTTAAAATTATTTGCAAGTGCTTTTTATCTCAGGTCTGTTTCCAACTTCCAGACTCTTTTCAAGCGCACAAATTGGCCTCCTTTTTACTTTAAGGCTGGCTTTCGTTAATCACACTCAAATTTGGCTGTGTAAACTGTATGTAAACTAGGTGTCGAATAACCAGAGTGTATATTAAGTGAGCGTTATCTTTGTCAGAATAACTCACACCAAACTCAACAACAATATTATTGCAGCCCATGTTTTTGATGTATTATAATAAAATTATAGGATTTCAATTGTAAAAGCTTGGTGGTTGGTGTTTCATTGTTCTATTTGTGTGTGCTGTACTGGATATCCTATAAGATGCCTTTTAATGCTATAGCTATAGAGAGTTATTTATGTGAGAGAAGGCGCGACAGTGAAAATAACAATATGGTGATTGTTGTCAGAGTGGTGACCAGCACAGAGGGTACAGGTCAAGCTTTTCTGTTCAGTTCACATCTTTATGGTCTCACCAGAGAACAGTAACTCACTGTTAATAGGTGTTCAACACAGGTCATGGGATTTTTAGTTTTTGGAGGAATGTTCAAGTTAAGTAAAGTAAGCTTGTTTTTTTTTTTTAACCAAATTTGGTGAGGCATGTAGGATATTTCGAATGGAAGGAACCAGTAGACTTAAAAGACCTCTCTCCCTGGCTGTAATTGTCAGCCTTTATCTCATACGGCACTATCAACATTTGTTTTTCTGCAACTGTTTCTTAAAGATTTTCTTTTCTGAAGCACGGCCAAGTTGGCTTTAGTCCAATCAAAAGATTTAAATCTGTGGAAAAACAGTGCTTTCTGAGAAACCATAGTTTGGTAGATAGTCTAGTCTAGTTTAACAACATGTGCAAACACTTATATAAGCATTTATTTATTTATTCAATCATTCATTTGTCTAATACTTAGACAAGGCTTAAACCTTTTGAACCATTGACAGTAAATAAGATGACTTTGCAGTTATTAGTCATGTAGTTGATTTGTATAGTGCATGATCTGCTGTGTCTGTTCACAGTATTGCCAAAAGAGGGCAGTGTTTGCCAATGTTTTCTGCTGTAGATGCTCTTTGGTACACTGCAAACATCAAGTGCATTTAAAGGTATGGGAGTCATATATGTGTGTTATTGGCTCAGACAGACTTTTTAAAAGTTACAGTTAATAAACCTCTTCCTCCATACAACACACAGTAGATTTTAAATGGCTTTAGAAGTACACTGTGTGTGACTTTTAAGAGTTTGTTGACTTGAGAGGAGGTTGCCTTTAAAATAATATCAAGGACAAGTTTACTTGAACTGTACAAATGGCTTCCAGCTGGTTAATCTCCTGTCATCCAAGTGGCTCCACTCTTCCTGTCAGTGATTAGGGTTGACCAGTTTGCCAGTGGGAATATCACATTCCAGAGATCTCTCTCTTTTCCTGGAGGTGTGTCATGATGTAGAGGTGAACTGGTTTTCAGTGGACACGGTGAGTTCAAGCACATGGTGACCAGACTCCAGTCGTGTGACTTAAATCAGCACTCTTTTGGTTGTATTAAGTGACGTATCATTGTAAATTGGGTCCTGAAGTTACTGAATGAATCAATAAAAATGAAAACATGTCATTTAAAGTCTTGGTTTAAACACTTTGCAAATGTATCAGTGAATTATTACATTTTGGCGTAGCTTGAGTCTATTGTTACATGGATTGTGATTGTTAAATCTGACCTACAGGCCTTTTGGGACTTATACATATCAAAATACTACTGATGTGGCAGAAACCAGCTGCAGCAGAAAGCCTGTGGGAGCAGACAAAGTAATGACAACTGACTTCAGACTGATTTTGGAGTCAACGACAAAGAACTGCTTCAATTTATCAGAACCATAAATACAAGCACACAAAGTTGAGTAGTTTCATTTGGGAGACATTGCCAGCGTTTAAAAACAGAAGTCTCCCCATTTATAAGATGATGGTTTGTCTAAATGTGGCCTACTTTTGCTCCATAAAAGTTTGGGTGTGCCAAAAATCATTTCCCTCTTCCACAACTCGTAAAAAGATTTAATTCACTCAGGATAGAGTGTCTTTAACCTCTGGAAGTGAAGAGAGGAAAATATTGGGGAAATGCCTCAGTCACTGAGTTTAACTCCTCTGAAATCTGTCTTTCTTCTTTCTCCCGTCTCTCTGTTTCCTTCTGCACTGCCCTTTCCTAAAAAACTGCCACGAAAACCTTTTTTCTTTGCTGCAAAACTCTGATTGTGAAATGTACACACATTCAACTTTGTGGCTTATCAGGCAGGAATACCGTTCCAATAGTAACTCTGGGACGTGTGCAGACAATCTAAATGATGTTTTAACACATGCTGATTAATGTTGGAGAGAACCTTTATTGGCAACAAAGAAGATAGTTTAGTTTTCTTCAAACACACACAGACTCACACACTTGGGTCCGAGCTCCGCTGTTGGTGCGGTTTCTCAGTGGGTGCACACAAGCGTGCAATGAGTCGTATGGCTTTATTTCACATCCTTATTTTCATTGTTAGGGCGTAAGTGGTGGAAATGCGTGCCCATCACATACCGTATTCTTCACTGATTCAAATTATGGTCTGCATTACCACACACAAAGGTTTTTATTTCTTGCATAACACTCTTAACGTTGTCCCACATTTCAAAGATAAATGTTGTGTGGTCGAGAAAGAGAAAAACCATAGAAACCTTAAAAAAATATTACTTATTCAGACTTTTTTTTACCATTTCCTGTACTTCATCTCTGGCTTGTTATTGGGTTTTTGAACACACTGTGTAAAAGTACTGACAGATGTGATGTAGGCCTATAGATGGTTGGATGGATGTAAAAAAAAAAAAAATACTTGTGTTGTGATATATAATTTAAAGTAAGTTAATGCATAAATAAATGTAATGGATAAATGATTCAAATAGCTAAATGTAGTAGATAAACAGTTGAAATAGTAAGCTAAAGATAGATAGATGGTGCGAAAGCTAAAAGTAGCCTAATAGGTAAATTATTGAAGTGGTTAGCTAGAAGTAAGCTGATGGATAATCATTTTAAATAGTTAGCTAAAAATAGTGGATAAACCACTGAAACACTTAGCTTAATGTAGGATAATGGCTAAATGAAACAGATAGCAGTTAGCTTTATAGTTAGATTTAAATGTTGGATAAGTGGTGAAAAGTCTAAGTAATGGATCAATGACCGAAACGCTCCAAGAGTTAATCTTGACCATACTTTTTTATAATCAACAGTGTTCAGTGGCATCCAGTTTAAATCCATTTCAAATGAACACAACATGATGGGCAGGGTCCCCCTTAATGTTGACTCCATGGCTACGGCCCTGATCTTTAATGTCTTCCAACCCTTGCAGCTTTGTCATCGCATTTTTTGCTTTCAGATCCTCCGCCCTACAAAGCTGTCCCACATTGTTCTCTGATGTGGATTGCTTGTGCTGTTTGCCCTACACAAGCTGTCATTGTCCCCTCTGGACTGGAAAGCCATTAGAAAAAGTGAAGTGTCAACATTAAGGAGGTAAAACTTTCCACCATTCGCTGTCCGTTGTTCCTGGCAGAGAGGGTGACGGAGCTAAATTCAGGGCACCCGTTTGGGTCTGAGCCCGAGTCTGAGTGCTTTGGAGAGGGAGCTCTCAACCAGGGACTGAGAGCCAGGAACCAGACATTTCAGTGGGTCTGAGGCAGCAGGGTTTTGTGGGAAGCTTTGATACCTCAGCCTGACAGGGCGATTGATTCATCACGGCTGCTGAAAACACCAGGCAGACAGAAAAGCATCCTCAAGAGCTTGAATAAAGTATAGGTGTATACAGTATATTTCAACAGCTCTCCATGGCTTGGTCTCTTCTGCCTCTGTTAGTGTTTCATCTGAGCATTACCATTTCTTCACCTGGAAATCTCTCTCTGAGAAAGTCTATAAAGAAAAGAGGAGAAAAGATTGTTTTAGCGAGAGGGCGTGACTGTGTCTGGTTAATTCTTCTCAGTTATGTAACAGTCGCTTGCACCAGTGAGTCTAAAGGCTTGTGGACATCGTTTAGGCAGCAGAGTGTGATAAATCACTGCAGGCCTGGGGTCATTTAGGTTTATGTGGGATTGATCCAAGCTTGACAAATCCACACGGATATCACTGGCTTTTCTGAAAAAAAAAAACTGAAATGCTCTCTTCTCTGCCAAATGTAGCTCATACAAGGACAAAAAACTGACCTAAGATCCTTGTATACATAAATTGTCCAATAATTGCACATATTTATACTCACAAACCTACCTCTTCATTTTTTCATGGATCATTTTACAGGTTTACAAATCTGTGATACTGGAACAGCTTTTGAAGCTTAAAAGTGAAAAAGTTTGTAATCCTGACACCTTGTTTAAAAGTTGTTTGGAAATTGTTTCCTTTGTCTATATTCTCTCTTTCCACATCCATCAATTCTGAAGCTGCCATTTCCATTTCTGTAATCCTTATATTGGCAATTAAACCTGTTGAAAATGATTCAATAATCCCACTGGATTTAATCAAGAGAGCAGATAAATTATTCTTTCAAAAACTGGCCGTCCTCTCTCATCCTTTGCTTAGAGTCAGCCGGTCCTCTTTGGCCGGGCTCTCAGGATGTCAGAGGGGAAGAGACTAAAACAAAATGAAGAGTATTTGGAGGGTACCCAAATACTGAGTATTATAATGCAATAAGGTGCCTTCATGTGCAGCAGACTTGACTTCCTGTCTAGGATGGAGCCGTGCCTGCTCCACAGTGCTCCCACCGGGTTGAACTGAAAAAACAAGTGGTTGTATTTAAAATCATATCAGACTCTCCGGGTGGCCTCTCGCAAAAACATCTGAAAATATCCCCCCTTCTTCATTTCCAGGTATCCACAAAAGTGGCTGATGGTGACAGATGGTAGCAAGAGAGGCAGCTTATTTGGTTTCTCTCTTTAGGAAAGTCAGGAAAGAGCTAAAATTGCCATTAATCACCATGTGCCTGAAGGATTTGCTGCTGATTTACTAAAATATAAACACAACTTAAACTAGAGATTACTGTTACATGCAAGGTAGCCATCAAATACAGTGTATTTAACACAGAATTTAGTTTATTTTTATGTCTCTAGCTCTGTACAATGGGTGTTTACAGCACAGCTGTTTTGGTGTGACTATGTATAAAGCAATCCAGACTTGGCTCCAATAATCTTGATATCACATAGATACACATGTTGACCTCTAAGAAATTATCTGATGTTTATGGAATCTTTGGTACAAGTCCAGCAAAGAGTGAAGCACGGGGGAAAGAAATCTGCAAGCAGAGAAAGAACAAAGAACAAAAGACCGTATCTAATCAGTAACACAGTCTTTACAAAGTGATTTGACAATGTGTGGACAAGACAGGATTCTGGATCAAAATAATGACATGAAACTTTAAAAAACACTGGCACAAATTCATGCACCGAAGAAAACTACTCACTGGGCATTGATGCTAAAGTAGTCTGTTCAGAGAAAACACTTTGTGTCATAGATCGCAGGGCTTTCCAGTCTTTCCTACGCAGTGTTGGACTCTGGCTGTTTGAGGCCAAAAATAAAAAGGGAATCAGTGCGCACAAGGTGTGACGCATTTACGGTGCAACAGATTGGTCAGGGTTAGGATTAGCACTCTAGAGGGCACTTTACCATGTTTTCTCTATTATAAGGGTAGGCACAGGCTATAGAGGGGTTTGAGGCCAGTTTTGCCTTTTGACGTGTACAGACACAGACTTTTAACACAAACTAATTTATGCAATGGTATTTGAGGGGCAGGGGCAAAAAAACTAAACAGGAACCAGTGTGCAGAAAGTTGTGACGTATTCATCATGCAACAGCTTGTTCAGGATTAGGATTAACACTCTAGTGGGCACCACTTTTTGTCCACTGGAGGGGCACCTGGAAGGAAATGGAATATTTTAGAGTTAAAAAAAAAAAAAGATGTATAGCTGATACACATCCTACTGCATAGGCTAAATGCATAAACTGTAATCAAGATGTGTACTGAGCTGGAAAAATTGGGAAATTAAAGTTCTCTCTCTGGATGTAATGAAGACACTGTTCCTAATTTCAGTTATTATCAGCTGACATAATACTCTAATATCATTATATCTGTAGTAGCCAACATAACCCCAGTCGATTTATAAGTCTAGCTCTAATTCATATATAACATTAATGATAACAACACATTAAACATAAAAGTATTGTAATACATTAAAATAATTAAATTAAATACAAATGAGCTAATTTGTGATATTTATCTTTAATGTTAGAACATTTGTGTGTGAAAATATAAGATATAAGAGCTGTGAACCAGACTGAGGGTATCTAGATCAAAGTTGCAGGTTTATGAGTGCATGTGAGGTTGAACAAGACATAAATTCTATTAGCAGTTCAATATATGCCAATGCATTGAGCTGTGTCTGCAATTTTTCCCTCTTAACCTTTACCAATACACTGTGGAAAGCTGGCTGTGCAGCAGAAGCAGCATTTTTTTTTTCCCGGGGAGGTAGGATGAAGGAGAGTCTTCACACACAGTGGCTGGAAGACAAGACCTTGGACAGATGTGCATGCAAGAGAAATAAGAAAACAAAGTGAGATGAGGCTTACTTAGCAACGGAATATTTAATCATAGGCCTTTGTTGTTATAATGCATGCGTGATTTGTCATTATATTGGTCAATATTTCATCACTGAAGTGCAAAATACAGTGTCTTTTCCACGTATGCTGGTGAGCTTTTCTACCTCTTCCATGGAAGCCGCCATGTCGAACCATCATGTTTCTACAGTTAAGAATGGACAAACCAAACACTGCCTCTTTAGGGCCTTTTTTTCCAGGTTTTGTAGCCATCGCAGTTTCTCCTACATGCTTGGGAGAGGAGGGTGAGGTGAATGGACCTTTAAACAGCATCTAAAACGCCCCACAGTATTCCTACACATTTTGAATTTCCTGAAACTGACAATAACACGTCCACGTCACGCAGCGATTGTTCATCACTTCTTGTGTGTACAACCAAATGCTTTGATTGCACCACCATAAATGTCTCTAAGAAGTCCAACTGTGTGCACCGTTATCCTGATTTGTATGATTAACTGCGTCTAACCCCTGATGGCAGACTTTTCATCCCGCCACGTTGCCTTTTGACATTCGTAAAGACACACACACGTCATCAGACAAATTTGTTTGAAGTATAAACTTCATGGTGTGAATCATTGTAAAGTTGCTTCCAGTTGCCTTTGACATCCAATGTCCTGGTTGACTTTGAATCTTCATAGAAAGCTTTTAACTCATTACTGATGTATAGTGGGACTCAATAATCATAGCAAGCTATTTTAATCTGAAAACTGCTCTCAGCTGACTTCATATGTCACACATAATGAGATCATGCTGGACAAAAGAGACGGTTGTCTGTATTTTTTGCAAAAATCCATCAGAATCCATTCATCATTCTGGTCTGTTATATTTCATTGTCTGTCTAAACACATCTCCACATGGAAAAATAGGAGCAGAAACCAGCATGGAAAAAATGACTGGGTCACAACAGAAGGTATTTTGAGAAGAAAAGAAAAAGACATGAGGTCAAAAGCTACCCTAAAAAGTCGCAATGGTAGATTTTTCACCTCCTGTCCACAGAGAAAAGAATAGAAAAGATGTTCCCATAAAGGAAAAGAAGTTTCCCATGAAGGCATCGAGAGTCAGGATTGTTCAGTAAGGGGAGACTTTGGGGGGCTTTTTAACTCATTTCCTCTTCTCGTCTTGTTTCACCTGCCATAGGCTCTCACAAGTCTGAATCCAGTTTGAAATGCTGAATACAGTACATAACAGAGCAAAGAGTTCAACATTTGACAATAAGTCTAGACTGCAGCTCTGTAACAAGAACCAGCCTGTGATTGTCGATCAATTTTAAACCCTTGAATATGGCATGAAGTGTTGGTTGCTTGTGGGGAAGGAAGAAGAAAGGCATGTGAGGCTAGAGAGGATGTGGCAGGAGATGAGGTCTGGATAAAATCAAGTGACATGAAGGGGCAAGCCTGGGGGGGCAAAGGTCAAGGTTAAAGTCAGTTATATAAGAGATCAACATGGAGATACGGTGAGGGTAGAGCAGCAGGTTTAATGTCCGTGTGTGTGTTTGTGTGTGTGTGATAGAGATTCTCCCTGCCAGGGGATTTTCCATAGTCACTGCTGTATTCAGAAACAGATGCAATATTGGCAGTGAGACCAGTAGTCGGGTAGAAAGTCTAAGAAAAATAAGCCCTCAAAGCATTCTTCCTGCTGTCCCAGCTAATTTCACACTCACCCACTTTTCACTGCCATTCCTTCTCTTAATACAGCCTCAACTTCTTTACACTGATTCCTCATTCATTTTACTCCCACTTCACTATTTTACTTCAAGTCTGGGCCTGTTTCTCTTCTCATTCTTTCACTTTTTCTTGAAGAGTTCTGGATTAGGCTTTCTTATTCACAGCAGTTGCCTGGTTCAAAACAAACATGCTCCTTAATGTCCATATTTAAGAGGCAAATATCCCGCGGATTGTTCATTTACTGCAAGCTCAAATCTTCCACTTTGATGACAATCTTTCATTAAGGCAGGACAGATTTAACTAACAAGTAAAGTAATTCATTCTCTGGCCTGCTGTCTGTTTCTCTCGCTGTTCCTCTCCCCTCCTCCCTCTGCTGCTACTCTGTCCATGTGAGGTGATTCAGCATCAGTATAAGTCTTTAAGGCCGCACGTGAGTGACCTCATCCTCACACATCTGCAGCAGTCTTTTACCAACCAGGGCACCATGACGGGCCTCAGCACTCTGCAGGGGTTACGATCAACACATGCACAAACGCATGCAAACACATTCTTGATGACTGAATTAACATGGTGTACACATCATTCATCCATTCAGACAGAAAAGCACTGCACATTTGAATTCAGACACTCTCACACATGTAAACATTCACACACACACATAATTACTTTCAGATTTACACTGGATTTTAAAGGAAGTTGCTTATAAACACTCAAACAATAGGAACACCCCAGCTGTGGAAGAACTGCTTGTTGTCAACATTATATCAGCTTTTAACGCCCAATTAGCGACATAAGTTATGGATACAGCTGCACTTTAAACAGTACAACAACGTATGATTGTGTGAGTGTGTGGTAATGATTAAATAATTACTCTGTTAATTTAGGCATGAAATGTTGCTTGACAACAAAAGTTTTAAATGGAAAACTGAAAGGCTTAATTCCAGAACTATAGATAAACAAGCCTATGAGCCAAGCAGGCCTCTCTGTGAGGCTGTAATGGTCTTTGTGAGGACTGTTAGATAGATAAACTGAAGCTGCCAAAAGCTTTTGGACAGAAATCCTAGATGATAATGCTAGATGAAAAGTCTAGGTATTCGCAAAGATGATGCGGCGTGCACTAGATTGCACGGTAATCCATCTGAAAGTTGTTTCGAACATTTACTCTGATCCACAACCTGCAAGTGACACTAGAGGAAAAATCTGATCACCAAAGTCCTTTGGATTCGTCCTCTGAGGGTTATGAATTTCTGAACCAAGAAATGTGCCAATCCATTGCGGTTAAGGGAAAGATTTCACCTGCTGTTGGCACTGGAAGAAAAGTCAGGGGGATCTCAGGGAGGATGAAATTCGAAATAGACATTATTTATCTTCTAGGGAACATCCCCAGAAGATAAATAATGTCTATGAATAATTTCATGGAAATCCGAAATAGTTGTGTAGTTGAGATGTTTTGATTTCTAAATGGTGGACATACTAATGGACCAAGGTTAAAAAAATCACATCATATAAGTAGCTGGGATAAGTTGTTAAAGGACGAGTGTGTAGGATTTAGCTGGATCTATTGGTGTAGTTCACCCTCCCCTTCCAAGTGTGAAGGAGAAACTATAGTGGCCCTATTTAGAGCCAGTGATTGGTTTGTCCGCCCTGATTCAAAATGGCAGCCTCTATGGAAAGCGACCTGCTGTGTCTGTAGATATAAAGGACTCATTCTAAGGTAACATAATGAAGACATAACAATTTTTATTTTGAGGTCATGAAAACATAGTTATGAATATTGTAGTCAATTTTTACTAGTAGATCCTCCTAAACTTTACACACTGCACCTTTAATCATCATTATACATGGTTCATACACCGTATGTTTAGATTTCAACAGCTGATTTTGTTGGTCAACTTTAAACTGCATTAATTACTTTTTCTTATTACAGACCACATTGGGGTGGTAGAACTGGCAAACATGGAAACACAACACTGAAATATTACTACCCTATAAAGTTGTTAATACTGGATTTGCCTTTTTATACAGCAGACATTAGCCCTATTTTTGGTCTCTACCCTCTCCATCTCGCTTTCTAGCTGCTTAATGCTTTACTATATTCACCAGCTAGCCTCTAACTCTGTCAGTGTGCAGTTTGGTGCTGGGCAGGTAGTGCACAGTGGATTTTTAGAGTGTTTTATGTTGAAAACAGCTGCCTGCTACAGCTGGAAACAAGGTTGATAGCGGTGAGAGTGAACCAAAACAGTAAAATTACAGGCCATAAATTCAAAACAATGAGCTGACAGATACTAAAATGCTCCATAGAGCTCAGAGGAATTGCAGAATCAGGTGATAATTCTCTCTTGGTTTGTCAACCCTTTCATATTACACATTGTAATTTAATCCATTGTTATTATAATAATATTGATTAGTGCAGCTTTAAATGAATTAGCAGTCACATTGTAAAAGTTGCCTTGCCGCTATTAGTTCATGCATTCAAACATACATACATTCAAACATACATACAGCATGAATCTTGTCACTTCCTTCATAAACATCCCAAGTTGTGCTCCTTTTGTCCCTCCCATGTGCTTCCGTTTGTTGGCCGTCGTCTTGACTCAGCCAGCCAGCCAGCCAGCCCAGGCAGCTCCTGTTGTGATGTGACTTTTCCATCCAGAGCTGTGGGACTCAGCCGATCAGCCAAAGAAGAGCAGGGCCCACTCTTTCACAACATCTCCTGGCTCCCCCATCGAGGATGTTTTTTAATACAGAGTGATTAATAATACACTAAGTAAAATATTGCCTTTGAGGCCTCTTTGGGAAACTGCATTCTAAATTTTCCATGTATAACTTCCTTTTGGTATGAAATGGCTTTTCAAGATGAGATCTTTTTCTTTCTTTTTTTTTTTAAATCCAGATTTTCATGGTGTAATGCGTTTGCCAAGAAGGGAAGAGAGCAACGCATATCTTCAGTCCCTAGTTTCCGATTTATAAGACGTTGGACGACTGTGATGTTTGGATCGATCATCACCTCTGTTAACTGAGTCAGATGTGATCATGCTTGTATGTGTGTTCTGTATGCATTTTGTGTCTATACTGTTTGTGTTTTATCTGTTTGCAGGAGCATGAGCAGCAGATGCCTGCACACACTGAAGTACTTTTGTTTCTGTTTATTCCATATCTCCTAGTGTCCCTCTGCATATAAATAAATAATAGTCCCTGAAGAGCTTTCAAATGGCACTTAAATGATAACTAACAACGTCTATCATGAGCACAAGGAGCAGACTGATTACGTCTTTGCTCAAAAGCTACCGCCTGTAAATCCAGATTGTTTTTATGTGTTGTTCTCTGTTGTGCTCGCTGTCTGTCTGTTTCCTCGGCCACTGGCAAAAGGGTGTAACTTTTACAACCCCAAAAAGTCAGACAGGGTGGGAGCGGGTATTAAAGACTCATGGAAAAGCGGAGCAAAATGCAAAATTCACCAAGCTCAAGGCTAGAGGTGGTCACCCTGGCCCGACCAGAATTTGCAAACAATTCATTACATTTGTTTTAACTTGCGAGGAGTACCAGATGAGTTTTGACATGTAGGACAATACAATGTGCCATGAATAGGTCGGTTTAGCATGCCTTTCGACGGCTGACTTAACCGACACTGTCTGAGCTGTCCTGGTCTACCTGTGTGGCGCAGGTAGAGGTGCTGGAGGCACTGGCAGGTTTAAACAAACGCTAACAATTATTTGAAACAACTGTTTTCCTCCCAAAATTGGGCCAAGGCTGATTGTGTTTGAGGGATCACAGCAGCTGAAAAGCACTATTCAATAGCCCGGAGACATATGGGGATAAATTCCAACAGAGTAACGCACATATTCCACCTTCATCTAACACATGGCAACGAGGAATAAGTCAACTTGTCAGATTTTCTCAGGTCAATATATGAGCTGAGAGAGAGAGACATAATAAACCAAAACAGTTTCCATACCATGCTCGCATGCAGAGGCATGTCTGCTTTATGTTATGCAACTGCTAGCCATGCCTCATTTTATTGTGTGTTTACTATTTAACCTATTCTTTTGACTTCATGCCGTCTTACTGTATGCACGATATTTGATGTAACATCCCATCAAGTTACCTAATGTGATAAAAAGTTTTTAGCACCAATTTAACAGTGAACTACAGTCATTACAGACACAAAAAAAGGAAACCTCCTCATTCGTTTCAGTGAGGTCAACGTGTTGGTGCAGTGGGGTGGGGTGTCTCAGGGAGGTAAAAGAGCAGGCTGCTTGGGCAAAAAAAGTTAAGTGGGAAAATGTCGACCAGTTCTGACCTTGAAAAGGTGTTGGGGGGGAGGATGATGTCTTACCATCTGTTGTACTGTACCATATCATCGCCTTAATTGTGCTCCAGACGAAGGAGAAAATGGTAACTGCCTTGACTTTCCAGAGCAGCAAAAATCCTGCTTCAGAGGAGTATAGACCGCTGTGCAATGTCTTGGCGTCTGATCAGCTTTCAAACTAAATTTCCTGGTTCATATTTTATCTTCTAATCGGCACCTGTAGCAATACACCAAAACATTCTCTTGTGGGTTTTTTTTATTTTTTATGTATTGTTATTTTCGGTCTACAGAGACAATGTAGGTTTCAGAGCAGAGCTCCTTGTGGTCATGTCTCATCTCCTCCATCTGAAGAGGAACAAGGAAACCAAACAATTATCTGGCTGTTTGAACCATTGAACTCAGATTTATTTTACATAACAGGAAATTAACATTAAGACTTTGCAAGACCATTTGGTTCAGCCAAGTGGTGACCAATATGTTCCCTAGAACCGCCGTAGTAAAATAAATATCTCCTAAATGCTTTTAATGCTTGGATCCAAAATTCTAATAGGCCTATTTTATAAAAAAGAAATAGTTTGACATTTTGGGAACTATGCTTATTGGCTTTCTTGCTAAGACTTAGATGTGACGATCAATACCACTATCATGTCTGTGAGTTCAGTATGAAGCTGGAGCTATAAGAGGTAAATACCTTAGCTCAGCAAAAACTAATTAACAGGTTATGTCTTATTTGTTTAATTGGTACAAAAATAGAAGTGTAAAAGCCAGTTAGCCAATGACGCAGCACGGCTTGCTGTTTTTCTCTGCCTCCAGGATTTATGTTAAACTAAGCTAAGCTGACCATTTCCTAGCTTTAGCTTCATAATGGATACATATGAGAGTATCAACCTTCTCATCAGACTCTAACAAATGGAATAAGCTTTTCCCCAAATTATAAACTATTCCTGATGCTGTACATCTCCCCAGTGTGAATGTGTAAATGTGAACCATTGCGGTCAAGTTGAGAAACAAACAAAGAGAGTAACAAATTAAATTCAGCTACAACAGAGTTGGATGACATATTTTTGTAGGCCAACCTGGAAGTCAGCAGCAGATTTTTCCATTGGATTTTGGATTGTTGCAGAAAATTATCGTATTGTTGTTTGTGTTGTAGAACAAAATGTGAAAAGCTCTAAAACTTGTGTTAACCACAAATCCTAATTTAGGTATCTAATCAAAAATCCATTCAAAAGACTACTGGACAAAGAGGACCTGTATCCAGAAAGATCTGTATATCATATCATATCATATCATATCATATCATATCATATTGAATCTTCTGCATACTGTTTGTATCTTTGACAAATACAAATGTCACCACCTTGGATTGGCTACCATATTATGCATTTATTCCAGTGAAGTGTTTTGGAGGGATAAAGTCATATTAGGGCAGGGTAAATATTGAACTACCCTTACTGATTATGATGGTGATGATATCATATCTTTGAACTCAACAATGGGGGCCACCGTGTTGGAAAGTTAACATGGAGAAAAACAATAAACTTGTCAAAGGTAGACACCCCTGCCAGCGTTGTGTTTTGATTATCAAGAAAAGCCGCTCCTGGCCTTGGCTTCCACTGGCATGGACTTTTCCGATGACGTATTTGTATCTGCTGCAGAGGTGCAGGATAATAATGAAGTAATAGAAAATTTTAGTAACTTGGCACTTGACAAGAGCAGTGGAGGTGATTTAATGAGCCTCAATCCAAAGGTTTGTAACTATGCCCAAGGTCTGGAACACTGTGTCAGATGAGTTCAGTATCAGATATTCTGGTGTTAGCTCAACTGTCACTCACAAAAAGATACACTATAAATTGTACAGGTTTAACTTTCGGGGGTCACTCTTTACTTTAATTTTCCCTATTTAGCATTTATAACTAGTATACAAATATGTAATAAATGGTTTATAGCAGACTATAGTTGTAAGCAGATATAAGTAGGCCTATATTTGACACAGATTTTTTACTGGTTAAGTCAACTTTTTAGCAGCAAAGGGCCACAGGTTGGAAATCAAACCTGGGCCACTGTAGTAAGGACTCAGCCTCTTAATGCAGTCATTCAACTCTGAGATCATTCTTAAAGACACATTCTGGTTTATTACAATGTCCGTCTTCTATTTCTATCAGATATGAAAACAAGAATAAGAACACAACATTACCAGAGAAAAAACATGAAAGTTAGACAATCATTCAAATTAATTCAGCCAGATTATCTGAACCACATTATTTGGAGATAAAACTGATGGTACACACCCAGAAAGGGATCTTGTATTGCAAAATAAAACTTGTTGTGCACACAGCTACAGAAAGTATGGTGGGTCAAGGTTGGAAAGTGAGTCTGTAAACTGTGGTGGATGTTTACAACAGATAGTTTGGGTAAGAATTTTACCATTTGGACTTTGTTTTCTCTTCCACATGTTTGTTTCTAACTGTCCAATCTTCTCAGTGCTCATGTTTCATTTGTCACCATGCTCCCAGACCTCAGAGAAGTCAGTAAGTAGGTTACCCATTGGAGGGATGGAAACATTTGTGAAGATAAAATAATGTCATTTTAATGAGACTGAAATTTGCCTGCTATTCTGTCTTTATTGTTAGTGTCACTAAGGTATAAATATATAAGCAACAATTAAACTTCACATTTGCTTTCTCAAAGAGTAGATTAGTATTTTCTTCACTTGCAGCTTCAGTTCACCCTTTCTTTTAATTCCTCTCCTCCTTAGTCCTGAAGACCAAACAATGTTTCCTTTTTAGTGCTGTTAGCTCATCACTTCACACCACTGATTTATTTACAAGACCTTAACTCTGTCATCATCCTCTCACAGAAAAGGAACAAATACTGTGGATAAAATGCATCAGTCTAGCTGTGATAGAACTGGATTTCCAAAGAATTCAGGACAGAGGAAACCTTCAAAGAAACTGCAGCAACTAGAAGTGCCTCCCTGTCCTGGCAGTCAGGAGGTTTGGCCTCATTAATCGATCATAGTGTCTAAAATTGACTTAATTTGGGGTTTAACAGGGACTGTAAAGACTCCACAACTCAGTCAGGCTCTTTCACTGCCTCTTTATCAGATCTATATAAGCCAACCATGTAAGATAGGATGACATAGTGGCTTAGTTTGCCAGTAAGCCAAAGCCATGGGAACAATTACCCATAATCCTAAACCCTATCTTTGTGGTTTATGGGCCAATAAAAGAGAACATTATCTAGAAATTCTTGGATTAGGAAGGATTTGCTCATATAATTGAATAAGTGTCATGAAGGTGTGCATGTGTGATAGGTATTGACACAAGTGCAGTTGTTTATGAGCAGCATGCATGTGTCACTGCCGGTGCATATAATGACTCGTGGGAGATGTTAAATGCACCTCAGACCTCACACACAGTCACAGAGGAAGGTCAGTAGCAATCAGCGTCACTGCTAAAGTGTAAGAAAATACGCTGCTCTCCCCGAGTTAACGACCTTCTGTTTTTCCAGGTTTGTTTTCATCACATAAAGTAATCTTAGACATCCATGTCATTAAATGAGTTAAGCTGTTGACAGAATTGGAGCACTTTCTCTCAGCCTGACCTGATTACCTGGAAAATATATATAACCTTAGTTTACTGCCTTAGATTGTGGTATGCTTTGTGTGTGTGTGCGCCCCAAAACAACAGGTCTTTCATAATAGACTGTGTTTACTTTTTAAAGGCAAGTTGAATGAATGTTGGCAACACTTCCTGGGCAACGGGAGCTGCGTTTAAAGACTTCCACATAAATAGTATGTCTCTAATTTCTAAGCTCCCTGTCACCATATTGTGTCTGCCTTTTTTCTTTTTCCTGCGTCTCTCACAATAGGAAATGAGACACTGAGGTTTATATTTCATACTTTTGTGTAACCTTAACTTTTAAATAAAGATAACAAAAGTCTAACAACTGATAATCTGAGAAGATAATGATGATTTTTGACTCCTTTTACACTGACCTCTATGTCTCCCCCAAGAATTTTGTGGGTTTATGCGTGACCTTATCCACGTGCCAAAAGAATGATATAATTGCAAAGCTCAGCAGGCTGAGTTCATAACTGACTTTAACAATGAGCTCAGAGTAGTGAACAAAAAAAGAGCCCTAACTTCCATCCAAACCCCATTAAAAGAACAGTGAGCTGAGAGCAAAACAACCAAATCTCTGTCACTACAGCTTGCCTGTTATGTCATCTTGGAGTTCGGTAAATATTATGTCTCTGAGCAATTGAGAATTCCCAGATCTTTTATTTTCACAAGCCTTTTTAAAAAAAATTTTTTTCATAAAAAGCATGTTCAGAAGGACAGGCCATTTTCTCTGTCTCTCTGTTGTTTATGGCTCCTGTTTGTGCAATCCGGTCCTGTCGTTTCCAACTGATACTGCCGAGGACACATGATATTCCCCTGGATTCTCTGCATATCCTCCCTCCTGCCAGTACGGGTTCTTTTCCAATACATGTAACATTTTTTTATGTATCCTTACAGATCTGAAACATTAGAACTGTATTTCTAAAGGTCTTACAACCTCCTCATCCATCATGAGCACTATTAAACCAAAACAGCAACAGAAAGTGAGAGAGTCTGTTTCGGGGTAAACAAAACAGCTAAAGCTTAGGCTTGACACAAAAATATATATATCTATTCAGATTGGAATAAATGCTGGTGATCTGTTTTGTTCAATTGCTTTGATGTTAGTAATTTCACCACATATTTTAAGTGTATATTCACATGTTGGAACTGGAAGTTAGAATTAATAAAACAGGCCATGAATGATTTTTCTGCTGCTGCTGTTTTTGCTCAGAGAAAAGTACTGTAGCTCTCATGGCTTTACTTAAAGTATATCTGCTGAGTCCACTCTTTTGAACTGGAGTGTCTCCAGTTGGCCTTGTGCAGGAACAGGTCTTGTGACCAAATTGAGCAACTAAACAGTAAATAAAGCAGTTAAATCAGATATCTTGAACAAATGAAAGCTGTTTGAATTTGCAGAGAAACGTCAACCCTAAAACATTTTAATTCAGCTGGGTCTTTGTTCTTAATCCCCCAGAAAACTATCCAAATGCAAGAAATGTAATTTTCTGCAATGTTTCAGATCATTTTCAAGAGTTTAGTGTTTCAAAGCTGCTCTAATCAATGTTTTATATTAACCATGGATGAAGAAACAATGTATAATGTGAGAGGAGTCATTCATACTAACAAACCCACAGAAAATTGACTTCAGCCCCACAGAGTTTTCATGTCTTTCATTACACCGTTTTGGTCTTACAGCCCACAGCTTACTGTTTTCATTCACTCTCACCACTCTCATCAGTGCTGGAAATGGCACTGATGAGAGTGGTTTGTTTTTATTATAAAAGCTTTCATAAACTCATTGTACACAACCTGTAGAGCACAAAACTGCTGGCAAAAACAAAGTCAGTGCCTACCTGGTGAATACAGTGGTGCATTTAGCTGCAAACTAATACCCTCAGGAGCTGGTGGAAAAGGAAAGTGAATGTACATTGTTACTCCATGTCTGCTGGGTGTGTAAAAAGGCTTTGGTTGCTCACACACCTACAATATCAGCTATATAATGTGTGTCAGTGTTGTGTTTACAGCTTGTTGTGCTTCCCCCACTGTCCAAAAAAACAATAAAAGTTGAAGGTCAATTCCCCCTTCACTCAAAGATATGCATCTCGTCTTTATTCTACAGTTGGATGTTTGAGCTTCACCGTGCAGAATGCTGTATATGCAGAGTTTGACACTAGAAGGATGTTTTCACATTCATCTGTTGAAAGTGGAAAGTTTCTCTGAGCTCATTGAGAAACTGATTTCAGGGGACAGGGCCTACGAGTAGTTCACTACAAATAGTTTGGAAGTCAATCCTGTTCCAGTATGTGAGACTAGTGTGATGTAGAAACTTGACTAGAAACATTTGCATTCTGTATTTGTTTAATGAGGGAAAAGGAGTAGATGCATTTCTAAGGGTTTTAATGTGGACAAAGAGCCAGTGCTTCTCTCTACACTTATCATTTTGCAGTCATGCGCAGCACTCATAAAGAGAGAAATAACCTCATAGAACAGGCAAATGCCAACTGCTCCACAAAGCAATGCTGCCACAGCCTTAATAAGTAAAGTGTGAATTACAACATTCACTTCAACATCTTTTTTTGCCGATTTTTACTTTTACTTGTTCTGATTTGAATCATTGCACTTGTAATTATCACTCAGTCCTCCTGCATGCAGTATAAATAGCATACAAAAACCTCTTTTGTGGGAAAGCACTGTGGGAAGTTGGGGGGGGGACTGATGAAGCACACTGCAGGAAAATGGATACAACAAAAAGACAACACTTTCACAGTCGCTTTGCTAAATATTATAATATTATTATAACATAAATAACATAAATAAAACATGACATTGCTTGTAAGATTCTTAATTTTAAGTATCTGTTTCTCTTCCCCTCCCTTTTGCTTCTCTCTCTCTCTCTCTCTCTCTCTCTCTTCAACCTTCAACTGATTCTTCTTGCGATGATTTCAGCTCTCTAGAATGAAGTCTAACTTTTTCCAGCCCAAATAGCGTGACCCACTTCTATCAAAAAGAAACAAAAAAGCAGCATGTGGAAAACAGTTAGAAGACCTGCATTCTTTCACAACCACACAGTTTGTCTTATGAGATTTTAATGCTCCTGTAATTAAGCAATTTTGTGCTATATTCAAATGTATTGAGATGAGCTTTCTCTAAAATCAACACAATAATCCAGTGAGTAGCTGACTGGCATTTAAAAAGTAGCTGAATTTATAATGTAAGAACCACGTGTGGAAAGTCAGCTGGGCCTGGACTCAATCAAGCACTCGTGGCCTTTTGCCCTTTTTTCATATAAAGGATCTGCAGCTTGCTCTGTGCGCAGACCTGAACTGAAAACTATTACGGAGGATCTGACAAACACTGGAAAATAGCTGACTTCTGATGTTTTAGTGCCTTGTCATTATGGATGGATGTCATAGCGTTAGCTTGGCTGCAAATATGTGAAATTTCAACATCTTTGGAAAAATTTAAAAGGCAGCGTTTGTGTATGTGTACATGGGGCTGATGTTGATGGCGGTCACATCCTTCTGTCTTCTGATGTCAGCTTTTGGCTGCGCTCCTTGATCAAAGCAGATGCAACAAATCACTATCCAATTCTTGATCCAAAGTTTGATGCTGAAGGATGACAAAGTAAATTCTTAATGAGAAGAGAAAATGACAACATCAGTGACTCTATGTTTTGTTAGCCAAACGCTGTCTATTCCACTGGCGTGTGGAGCAGATGTTTTCCCGAGGACCATCCCAGACCACCCTGCCACAGACACCACCTAAAAGATTGTATGCTTGATGCAAAGGGTCTGAAATAGGCTTTTATCAGTATTAGCTTTACTGGCGAGTAGAGATACAACCATAATTGAGCACTCTACTGATCAACTATTCCAAAATAGTTTTTTGTAAATATGAGTCATAAAACTACAATCTACTTATGTGGCAATGTGTGCTCTTTTCCCAGAACTCTATGTAACATCAAAACTCTTTATTATGAGGATTGATTTTAGTTTCACAAGGTCAAAATTCTAGTTTGAAGCATCGTTTTTTAATTTTATTATGATGAAATGGCTGTTAAAATGCCTCAATTAGGAGTTTCGGCATCATGCTCTAAATGCTGTGTTTCAGGTCTTTCCAAGAAGCAACGCCTGGGGGAGGCATGGTGCAGAGTTTAAATCTTGGACCACAGGCCTGTTTTCCTGCTTGTAGCTCTGCGTTGTACCGTTGTATTGGTTATAGTTTATCTATCTATCTTCTTCCCTCTGACAGCAGTCATCATTTCTGACCGGGACACACACGCACACATAAGAGTTAAAGTAGAAAAGGGCCAATGACTTTATCCTCTCTAACATCTGTAGCAGATGTGGTAGCCTTCATGTTCATGTGTTTATCAAGTGCGTTTGTCCTCCCGTCTCCTTCTTTTCCCTTTTTCTATTTGCTTTTTTCTTCATTTCCTCTTCTCCTCTCAAGCAAAAGATACTTGCATTAACAAAAGTAAAAAGAGAAATTGTATTTTCTTGCCTTAATGTCTGTCTTAGGTCTCAGATCAGGATGGGGTTTCCCATAGTGCTTTGCAATTTGTATCATTATTCTCTGTTCAAGTCAAATGGCACTGCAACCGGCAGCCAATGAAAATATTTTGGGGCAAAGAGAGGCTCATCACTCACTGAAAACACATGGCAGCAGAGGCTTTCATCCAGACTCAGCATACCTGGAAAATATATCTGAAATCTGTCATCCATCCACCAAAGTGTTGACAAATTCGTCAGCTATCACTTCAAAAACAATCATTATCTCTCCATCACTGCCCATGGGTAGTATTTTACGCCCTGTGACAAGTCCCTCTGCATCTAACGTCATTTGAATCTGACTACCATAACATATCGAAGCCAACCTCAACAAATTACTGCCTGCACTCTTCAGATAAGGGACCGCAGGTTAGACCTTTGACACTGTGCAGAGTTTAAGTAAGGTAAGTAAAAGCTGTATCAACTCTGCTTAATGTAATGGAATAAATCCTTTTTATTATTTCAGAAATTCTGCACTATACTTCCATATTTCTTGCGCTAATCAGAGTGAAATTTGAATCCCATTCTTGGCTTGAATACGAGGGTTGAATTAGGTGTCATAGTGATAGATGTATAGCATATTGATAAAGTATCTTGGCTCAGTATTTTGGTTATAAAGATACTATTCCTATCTTGGAGGAATGATGGGGATTAATAAGTGATACGTTGTGCAGTATGTATTTAGAACGAATACCCTGGCTGCTACTGGATATTATCAATTTCACAGAGTCAAAACTGACAGATGTAATCAGTTTCAGTCACTGAAATAGGCAGCTCTGGTTGTGCTGTTGGGCTTTAGGGAGAAAGCGATCACCCTCACAGTACGGTTAATTCCAGATTAATCTAAAAATGTCATGACTGGAGTAATGAACAATTGGCAACAAATAGACCTCTCCATTCATTTAGCCTCATCTTGGAAATATTTTCCACCTGGTTTATTGTAGCACTGACCCACTTATGATCATATATTTTTCTTTTTTTTAAAAATAAGTTATTTTACACAGATGGACACTAATTCGTGTTCAAACACACAGTAAAAAAAATCTGAGCCCCAAAACTAGCTTTGGGCATGAAAATGACTATTCTGTGTCAAAGATTTTATCTGAATTAAGCAACATTAGAAGCAAATTCTAACAAGTCCACCAGGTAATTGGATTAATACTCGGTTTTAAATTATCCAGAATATACCAATGATAATTGGTTCCACAAATGTGTACAGTAAGGCTTGCCAAATCTAACACAGCAGATGTGGGTCTTATTTCGAGCAGTGGTAGAATAAGTATTCAGAACCTCTACTTGAGTAAAAACACCAATATAACAATGTAAAAACACTCCAATAATAATAATAATAATGATAATACCAGTATTATCAGCAAAATGTTCTTAAAGTATCAAAAGTAAAGTGGTGGAATGTAACTAAGTAGATTTACTTACTGTCCACAACTATTCTTATTTTAAAGTGATTATACACGAATATGAATTTTATATTTATATTTTTATATTTTATATGTCACCTTTAAGTGCAAACATTACTTAGTATATCCATTTCATGCAAATTTGTACTTTTGACTCCAATATATTTATTTTACAATTTACCTGTTACATTGCAGATAAAGATTTTCCAACAAAACATTATGATGATTTTATAAAATATGATTGTTACAGATTTTTCTACCTAATAATATGACCATTAAAATGTAACAGTAAAATGCTATTTACACAGTAATGCATCAATAACGTAATGATAATCCAATAACATGATTTGTTACGCTGACTCACAGTGTTTTTTTTGCATATGAGCATCACATAAGTTCATTTTCTGATCATATTTACATACTTTCACATGCCATTCTCAACACAGGACTTGTAAAAGTAAAAGATCTGAATATGTCCTCCAAAACCAAGTAAAAGAACTCTTTCTGCAGAAAAATTGACACATAATGTTATATGTATATTATATTATTAGATTGCAATTTATTGTAAAACCTTTAATTTGAAAATTAAGTAAGTGTAACTCCAATTGCCAGGTAAATATAATGGAGTAGAAAGTACAGTATAAAGTAGCAGAAAATGGAAATATTCAAGAAAATAAATTAATTTATATACTTAAAGGTCCAGTGTGTAACATTTAGGAGGATCTTGTGGCAGAAGTAGAATAGAATATTCACTGGTATGTTTTTATTAGTGTATAATCACCTGAAAATAAGAATCAATGTGCTTTTGTTACTTTAGAATGAGCCATTTTTATCTACAAAGGAAGCAGGTCCTCTTCTATGGAGTCTGCCATGTTGAACCGTCATGTTTCTACAGTAGCCCAGAACAGACAAACCAAACACTGGCTCTAAACAGGACATTTTCTGCAACTAAATCCTACACACTGGTCCTTTAAGCTTAGTTACTTTGCACCACTGATTTCAAGACAAATCAAATGATTGTATAAAAGGTATGCATAACAACTCCAATTAGATTATTTCTGGTTCAGTGTGTTAAAACTTTATACACATGGCTAATGCTTCTGTTCACGTTTGCTCATGAACTGGTATTTTCTCTCTCTTCGACTCATTCCCCCTCACCTGGTTCTGTCCATGATATGTTGTTTTTGACATGTCATCTGATTTGAATAGTTGCTCCTCCAACTGGCCCAAACAAACATTCTCTTACTCAAATCTTCCATTAGATTGATTGAATAAATCTGGATCACGTGTGAATGCTTTGGCTAGAAAAGAATGTGTCAGCGGGAGAATATGATATGATTCATGTATTTGGATTGCTGTGGTTTCCATAGCACCTTTATTCAATCTCCCACAGTTCCTGAGCAAATATTTGGTCTTTTATTCTTTGTCTGTATACATACAAAACTTACACAGTAACTTTTAATGAATTCTGGTGAATACCAAAAGGGTGTAAAAAAACAGTATGATGGTTTAAGAACACAAATAAACAACAAAAAAAGTAGCTGTCAGAAGCCGTTACATTATGAAATACAAATCTCACGACTGAAAATTAACAGACCTATACACACACCTTAAGTGCCCATTCTTACAGTTTGCTTTGCAGCTTGTGCTTTGGTCCAATGTCACTGGTTTGTGTGCATTATTGATGAGATAAATAACACTGGGTGAGGACCTGTCTCTGGGATAGTTGGTAATAGTACGAGGACACTTTCAGACAAGAGTTAAACTAAGCAAGAGCACACATGCTTCTTTTTTCCCTCATATACAAACTGCTTTATATAAAAAGTGCATGGTAATGATATACATTGAGTTGTTTAAAAGTACTATATTCTCTTTCTGTGAAGCTGTATTAAAGTCGTAGTGGTGTCTTTTCATTGTGGCAGGCAAAAGTCTGTTTTTAAGGGCAGGACCAGTGACTGTAAGAGCCTGCAGCAGGATGCGGAAGGGTTGCCCTCGGTAACAATGTCTCCTTCTTCTCCTCCTGTGTTACCACTTCCCGGGGATTGGCACTCCACATTCATACCAGCCCACGAATGGATGGGATGTACGTCGGCCAATAACTCCAAATGAAACTGGCTCCTGTCTGTACGCACGATAAAATCCTGCAAAAGAAAACACATGGAAATGCTGTTCATAGCAGTTTACTGAAATGTGTCGGGAGACTTGAAAGAAATGGAGTGAGCATGTCTGGATTTAACCCTCATTCAGCAAGTATTTATTTACGACAACTCTACTGCCTTCTTGAGCGTCTTACATCTCAAATGATTAGGGTTTTTTTTCTTTTTCAACAAATCCAGTGAAAAGACAATGACTTGATCTTACTGACTAGTATTGCCTGTATAACCAAAGCCTGATATCTCTGATTACTTTGTGACAAGGACCTACAATGTGACCTGGTTCCTTAAGATGAACCCTTCAGTTTATCTTAAATCAATCAATCCAAAAGTAATTAAACTAAATGGCGACACCATGTGTCATGTAAAGAATAGTGAGTGCAATTTATGCATTTATTTAAGTTTCATTATGATGGTGCTGACCAATAAAAATCCTGATCAAGTTCAATAAAAAGAAGCAGCAGTATTGAATAACTGAGTACTACAGTGGGCTAATCTTCCTTCACAGGAGTAGACTAAGAGAGAGAAATGGCCAGCAGTTTTAGGAACTTTTTTTATTTTTTTCTATTAAAACTATATAAGAGTTAACAAATATTTGAAGCTGTAAATTTTGCATTTTATTGCTCCTCAAATCTTGGATGTCAAACACACAACAACAGAATGTTTTTTACAACACCTCCTACTTTGAGCTTTAACTACATTTGCCTCGTGTAACTTAAAAAACAAAGTCAACTACCAGTAAATAATGTTCACTGTGGTTGATTACTTATTTCAAGTATTCTCATTATGTGCTGATATGACCTGAAGCTATCATTCCTAGGAAGTTATGGCATCCATTTAAGAAGTTATGTTATAATTAGGAAAATGGTCCGTGGTAATGAAAAGCATGTGAGATTTGGGATAAAACAATGAAAAACCCTGGTAGGTCTTTTAACAAGTATTCCTTTAAACATTATTCATAGTATTCTGCATCGATAAGATCAATGCAGCTGGTCCACTAAAGAGCCAGAGAGCCGGTTTGAATGGAAAAAAAGATAATAGGTTAGGTCTAAATGTCACAGCCCCAAATGTGCAATGTGTGTACAATCTGTTCTTGTTTACCTTGTGCTGAGGGCAGATTACTGGAGAGGTAGGCCGGGCCTGTCCTCCCATCCCTGTAGGAGTCCACAAACTGGCAGTGGTCCTCTCCCTGGCCAAATGTATCTCCTATACTGTAAAAGGGCTCTGTATGGGGAAAATGGGAAGTAGGAATCATAATTAGGACATTTTAATTTACATAACAACAGAAACATATCTTGGCTGATAACTAGTTTAAAATAGCAGTCATATGTTACCTCTAAGACCATCTCCCATGAAGATCTTGTATCGCAGAGAGTTACACAAAACCACGCCCACGAACTTCCTGTACCAAGTCCGCTTGACGTACTGGCTGCCCTTACAGCTGCTGTGGGCCGAGTTATACTTGAAGGTAAAGGGGACCCAGATTGGTTCTCCACCTGGTAGGAGCAGGGAGGAACAGAGGAGGAGATGCATCGTGTTGTGGCGGTAAAATATGCCTCACATGAACAGACGCATTGTGTATACGTAGAGGAGGGTGAGAAGATGGAGAGAATAAATAAATTGTGTCTGTAAAGATGAGCAATACAAATAAAATTCAAGGTTTCAATTAGTATATCAAATATTTACTGTTACTGTTATGATTAGAAATTAAATGGTCAGTTCCCAAGGTGGCCAGAAGGCATGGATTTCAAACATATAACTAAATTCTGTTTATATCTTATGTGATGATGATTTATGCTACAATTGGGTTATAAAGTATTGAATGGGTTAGTACCAAAACATAATTTGATCTGCTGATCCTTTATGAACCACTCAGACAGGTCTAGGACAGGTATGCTTACTGTCCCCAGAGTAAAAACTAAACATGAAGAAGCAGCTTTCAGTTTTTGAACCCTATATATTGAAACAAGCTCCAATAAAACTCAAGGGTTATTCAGAGTGACTTTTCTTTGCCAATCATTTAAATCCTTTACCTATACACAGCAGCACACAAAGGAGTGCCACTGATTGGACATTGTTGGGGAGTGAAAATCCACATAGAATCACTGTATATCCTGTCATGTTGTTTAACAGAATGACGTCTCTGTCTTTAAAACCTCAATGCAGCTTGGGTAGGACATGGCTTGTTGACCTTAAATTAGAGACGTGCAGTCGGCGTATGGACTTACCAGGTGGTCTTTCAATAAGAAGTGGGTCGTCTGAAAGAAAGAATGCGATCATTTCACAAGGGAGGAAAAGCACAGACAGCACTGCAAGTTTAATGTATTCACCTGATTTTGAGAATGAAAGACCCGCAAAGCTCATAATGCAGTGTACATCTGGTTGTCTGCTTCTACTGCAAGCATGGTTTTTATATTTGAATATCTTGCATTGCAATGAAATCGCCATGACATTTTTGTTAAGCACTGCAGTACAGCAGAAAATCTTGACAGAAGGGTTTGACTGTAGTCAGTGGGCGTCTCAAAGTTTATCTTTGCAGGCGCTGACAGGACACACACCTGATTCGGTGACATAGGTGAGCGTATCGCTGACTGGTCCCAAACCAAACACATTCTTGGCCTGCACTTTGAAGTAGTACCTGAATGAAAACAAACCAGAACATAAGGATTTAATGAGAGATTAAGTAGTTAAAGTGTCAGTCGGCCAGTCTTGTTGTGACTGGGCGAAGGTGAGGAAAATGTTAATGACCATAGCAGATGACCGGGCATGCTTTAGTCAGGCTGATTTAGGAGTAGTCTGTTTTATATTGGTATGAATCCAAAGTGAGCGCAGCACAATAAAATGGCTATTTGGCTCACGTTGAAGGGAGAAGGAGGAAAGGAGAGTGGAGGGAAGGGCGGTGAGAGGAAAAAGAGACATCTAGACAAGTGGAGATTAACAGATAGGAGGAGAGGATAAGAATGAAAGACAGAAAAAGGGAGGGAGGTGGAAAAAGTAAAGCACAAGGAGAGATGTATGCTGAAAGGAAATAGATAAATGGCAGGAGAGAGAGTCCTCGAAAGAGAAATTTCTCACCGAGAGCTTTATTTTATGACATAAGTTTTCTCAACAAAGTCATTCTGTGAGCTCACTTTGTCTCCGGTTGGTGGAGGACTTATAAAATCCCATCAGACCAAAAACAACACCAGCCAGTGACAGTTTTGAGAGTTGGCTAACTTTTCCACTCTAGATGGCTGTTGTGTTGTGCATGTGTGTGTTATATGCTTTCCTCCGGTATGCAAGGTCACATACAGTAAGTTCATGGTCTGTTAATTACTAGCCAAAAACTTTCACCCCGTATAGCCACGAGGCCTGGATCCAATCACTACAGCCACGTGACAACAGTGACCAGAATATATATTACCAGAGAGAGGGAGAGAGAGAGAGAGAGAGAGAGAGAGAGAGGACAGCAAGGCAGCTGCAGAGAGATGATGCAATGAAAGCAGAAATTGGAGATGGTAGAGAAAAAAAAGAAGAAAAGAAATTGTGAGCCAGAATATAAAATCTGAGATAGACCACAAGATGCTACGTCAAGCCAAGCTAGCCATTTAAATTTTCATTCAGAACATCGCTCTTCTTGTCTTCTCTTCAGATCAACGTCTATGTGGCAACTGCACATGTTGTAGGCCCAAATTCAGCCTCCTCAGAATACATGATAGTTCAGCCACAAGAACTGGTGCACATGTAGAAGTTGATTATACACTGAAAACTATTCTAAAGACACTCTTGTGTGATTGAAAAGAAATCTTAGACCTGAATACAACAGAAGAAATAAGTACAGGAACAAAACTAGGGTGATCGATTAATCTGATCATTCTTTTCTTGATGAAAAGATTTTCTGGTCGATAAAAGACCAAAGAATAGTGAAAATGCCAAGATTTCCTAAAGCCCAATGTGATGTCATCAAATGTCTTATTCTGTCCGACAATCAAAGAAAATCAATTTACTATAAGATAAAGAAAAGAAGCAAAGTTGGAGTCAAGAAATATCTGGCATTTTGCTTGCTGATTAAACAATGACAGGCATCTCAATAAAGTTAAAAGTTTAAAACCACGAGGATGAGATGTTCAAGTCCTTTGTTATGTCCAGATGCGAGTGTACATTCATATGTGTGTGTTTAGGACTATAGTAGCTCAGTATTTCTGGCAACTAGAAAGAGCCTGCAGCATGGGAAATGCCAACAGTGTCCTATAAACCATCCCAGGATCAACCGTAACCACGGGATACGCACTATCGTGGATACAAGCTGGTTGCCAGGGAGGGAAACCCTCTTTGCAGACTCTTGGAAAACTTTACCCATTCATGCAGCTCTGCTGTTTGTATTCAGCAGCAGGTGTTTGGTTTCCTGCGGCCCGAGATGAGACACCTTTCATAACACGTCAAACAGATCTGTGCTTTTATCGGGCAAGAGGATACTTCTGTTCCTAATGAACTCACATAAGAAACTGTTTTTCCACCAGATAATGGTGAAATTACTTGCTAAAACCAATATCTAAATATGTTTTCTTATATGTATATATATATATATATTTGGTGTACCAGATGAAGAACAGCCACATCAGGACTTTTTGGACAGTATCTGTTGAGCTATATGTGACAGAAGTATAAAAATATACTTAATCTCTCATTTTAACAGATCTATGGGATGTCATAAAAATATACAGAATTTGTGTAGATTACCATAGATCGCAGCCCATCTAAAGTATGTGTGGTCCATTCACATTTCACACTGACAGAAGACAGATGGCAGAAGACAATTTGTATGATCTAACTTTCACCATGAACGAAATTATAGATAGACAGATGTGCATATTCTGATCCTGTAGCCCCAAGTAAAATTGATAATTTTTATATATTAGCTAAGAAGCTAGAGCACAAATTACCTTTACACTAAATCCACAGTGGTAAGAAAAAATAAGTTTCAAGTTGGAACATCTTGCCTCCTCTCTTGGGTCTACGTGCTAAGAGCTGTTTCCAGGCGTTTATTTTGAAAACCGTGACCCGTGTCTCGTAAGACAGGGTTGTGGAAACACAGCCTAATAACTGAAACAGACCAAGGCGGCCCTTTCTGTTTGTAAGTGTCAGATAATGTGTGCTGTATTTACGTTCCACTGTATTTTCCAGTGCTTTTTACATCACGCCACATCTTGGTGCAGATCCAAATGTGTTTCTTAACCTGTGTCAAATTATCCAAACTGATTTACTTTACTCTGAGGGTTTGTTATCTGTTTTACAAACAGTATCAGTATCCAACTCACACTGTGCTCTGATCACAGTCAGCCTGGTTTGATTCACTGGTTTTTGATTCATAATTGGCAACATAAGAGCATGCATACATGAACTCACACAGAGACATCCAGACAATATGCGTATTCTGTGCATTATGTGATGATATAAACACTCCACAATAGATATAAACACTCCCAAGCTACAGCCAAGCACCTGCACCCGAGGCAGCAACCTGATCATGCACACTACAGGGTAAAGGGATTTTGCAACCAAGCAAATCTTTGTTTGTAAGTTCAGGTTCTCTTCTGCTATGACTCCCATGTGTGAGATGAAACTGTGAATCACTGAACCTGAAAGCATTGTGCACGTGCTCAACCTCCCTCTAAGCGTGTGTATTGTATGCATGCATACACAATGATATAAACACACACCAGCTGGTTATGTGTTACCTAGAGTTGGGTTTGAGATTCTCCACAGGCAGGTGTGTCCCGCTGGAGGCTCTAGAGGACCATCTATTGTTGAGGACGTCATCATAGGATGCACTGTGGACCATGTAGCCTGCAGGGAACAATGCAAAATATGGGGCAAAGATCATTGGTTGTTATATATAAGTTAGATACCGTATGAAACACAACAATGAGGTTCAACATTAAAGGAATTCTCTGACTTTGGTACTCTTTTGCCAAGAGTTAAATGAGGCAATCGATACTGCTTTCATGTCTGTAAGGTCAACATGAAGCTACCACCAACAATCAGATAGATAAGCATTGTACAAAAACATGGGGAAACAGCTTGTCTGGCTTTATCAAAAGATGACAGATGCACCAACGAGCACCTCTACAGCCTGCAAAAATGTTTGCTTTATCAATCTTGGACCAATCTCTCAAACGACCTATAACTATGTAGTATGTAAGTAGGTGGTCTCCCATATACATTTAACTCTGAAGAAAAACTGCAGCCATGGCATTTTCTGCAACTCATGCTGATTGTCCTCCATCCTGCCCGTCTGTCTGTTTTCTTCTTCTTCTTCTTCTCAGTCACAGAGACTAATCCTTAGGATCCGCCAAGCAACCTCAGGTCACGCACGGCTCTTCACTCGCTTCAAAACTGTAGAGACCAGCTCTGCTGCACGTCAAACTACCAACTGTTTCTATTGGACTTTTGAGTTTGCATTTCTATTTTTACTGGAGCCACACCAACACAGCTGGCTGCTGACAGGAGAGAAGGGAAATACTAGCTACTTTGTTATCCTTCCTTTAGTTTTTCATTCCTTTCCCATTCTACATTGTTGAACTGATGGTTTGGCAGTGTAGTATTTAGACTCTTGCCTTTGGTATCGTGTCTCTATCTTTACATAATTTAAGTATAAATACATTAAATGTTTCCCAAGGAGTTGGTCCTAAGCCAAATGCAACACTTACAGTATATTCAGTGAATAATGAGTAAGTTTTGCCTAAAACGTTTTAGCCGAAGGTCCTCAATGCATCAGAATAAATGGAAATGGAAATGGAAATGGAGTTGGGTTCAGGCAAAAACTCATACCAGTGTCCCTCTTCTCTTGAGTCCACTCGCTAACAGCTGTTTCCATCCACTTGTTTTGAAAGCCGTGACCCATAACTCGTAAGACA
Organism: Dicentrarchus labrax; assembly: GCF_905237075.1. Lineage (NCBI taxonomy): Eukaryota > Metazoa > Chordata > Actinopteri > Moronidae > Dicentrarchus > Dicentrarchus labrax. The sequence continues at coordinate 17,286,090 of NW_026136708.1, forward strand.
TGGTTGTGCAAACACACCCTAATAACTAAAACAGCGCCCTGTGATTGTATCTGCATGTGTGAACTGTACCTGCATATGGATCGGATCATGACTGCTGTATCTATGGTATATGTCTTTGAAATATTACAGTACTACAGTTTATAAGGGAATTCACATAAAAACTCAATATAAGTAAAAGTTCAAAGAGATTTGGCCAACGTATTTTTTATATAATACATAAAAGCAGAGAAACACTACATCAGCATCACACCACTTAAAAGAAATTAGTTTCTGGAAGGCAACATGGTGTGCAAGCTAAAACAAACTCAGAGAAAATATTTGAAATGGGAGAAAATCAGGATTAGGTGGAAGAAATTCAAGACAAATTAAGCATGAAAATGCAAATAATACAGAACGTGTCAAGATAGTGTGTGAGCAGAGAGGAAACACCGAGGAGAACAGATGGAAAGAACGAAGGGAATAAAACAGCAGTGACAGTACAGACCATCTATCTGTTTTACACATCAGAAGACGGGCCAGCCCACAGCATGACCAGGAGCTTGTGTTTTGCTGCCAAAGCCAATGCACTGCATCGCTAGCTGGCCAGACTTTTACCTCTGATACTCCACCACGTCTCATACAGAGGGCTGTTATCTTAAGTCTCTTCTCTGTTCATTTTTTCCCCATGTGTCACTTTCTATGGTCATAGGAACTTTGGTTTTCCCTGATAAATTCTGTAGGAGCTAAAGGAGCTCTATTTCTTGTGTTGAATGCAGCCTTTTTTCTCATGATTTATTCACAATAAACTGTAGGAGTAAGTTCTTAAAATAAGTCAGGAGGGATGCTGGTAAAATGTTAAAGGCATATCCTAAACCACAACAGATGAAATGTCAGGAGAATCACAATATATCTTATATAGTTTTTAGACTGTACTGAAGTGTGAACACAACAAATTCAAGTTCAACCTTTTTTCTGCCCTCTCTCTTACAGCAGTGGATGGAAACTAAGTTTTTTAAAATTAGCTTTTTTTAAGTTTAGTTAGTAATTTAGTAATAAATAAAAACACATTAACAAAAATAAAATTTAATTTTAGTTCAGCTTTAAGTTTTGGAGAAATATTTCTTACCTGACACCATATCACCCTTAAGTGGGCGGGCCCAGTCCAGGATGATAAATGAGTGGCAGCCCTCCATGGCGACCACAGTGAAATTATGAGGCCTGTTTTTGGGAGGCTGTTTCTGATTGGCTGCCAGACTGTCCTTCTTCATCAGGTCTTCTAGGACGTCGACCTGAAGATACTCCAGGGCCTCCGTCAAGGAGCAAGGAGCACCTGGGTCCTTCCGGATGTAGTTCACATAGGGAGCTGAAGGCAGGAAAAAGTGATGGAAAGGAATCAAGTAAGTTATTTAAATATAGGAAATTATAAATGAATTTAAATATTTATCATGCATTATTTCAAAAAAATGTATATCATTAATTAGTCCAATGGGACAAACTTATATACTACTTTTCCAGGTCATATGGTTTTAATTTTGTCAGTCCTATTCAGTCCTTATGAGATAATTTGTGATTTGTTGTAAGTTGTTTTTTAAAGAGGGAATCAGAAGTTAGCGTGACTGCCTACATGACCGTCCCCTCTATCTTTCCTTTGTTTCCTCTCTTCCCCTTTTTTACTTGTTATTCAATAACTCTGGTAATGCCAGCTGGACCTACAGCTGTGAATACTTCAGATATCCCACAATTCCTAGTCTGACTGGGATTTGGAGGGAACCACTGGAGCCTGGAGTTGCTCCCACCACCCCAGATGATTGGCCCTCTGTGCAGGCCAAGAGTCTAACACGTGTCAGCATCTACACATCAACAGACAGTCTGTGAGGTTGTGTGGGTTTAAGCTGTTACAAGCTCCTACTGTATGCAGTCATATGGCTTATGTCTTACGCATTCATATACTGAAATACTTGATCTGTTGTCAAGGTGAGCAGATTTATGTATCTTTCTATACACAGGGTGCTTGTAAGGTTGTATTTCTCTACAGCCTCCACATGTTCAAGATCTGTGCAGGTTTGTGCACACAGAAGATCCAGATGTTTTGCCTTGCTCATGTCCATTTTTAAATGGTGAAACGCCTACCTACAGAGACACATCGTCTTCTTCTGCTTGTTGAAAAAGCAAATCCAAAAACACTGACAAAAACTGGCGTGTGTGAGCCTGATGTGGATCAAATGTCACTGGGAAACAGCATCAGTATAGTTCACATAATGTCAACTCTAATATCAGTCTAGTAAGGCATAATTTAGCACTCTAATAGTCCAAACATCCTGGTACTCATTTTCATTTTTGTCCAATGTGGCAAATTCTATCCATCTGGATCTTACTGTAAAGCAGATTCACGCAACTGCTAATAATTATTAGTTAATACTTTTTGTCCCACGTCTGCCTTGGGCTATATTCATTCAAACAAAACCATGCCTGGACAGATAAAGAGACAAAGGGGAAGTCTCTGTCAGACAGTTCATGCAAAGCATGTCAGTCAACTGGCAGGCTGCTGAAGTGGACCTAAAAAATATTAAACTAATAAATAGGAAAGAGGATGTCTCCACTTTGAGCCAGCAAAGTCTTCTCCCTGTGCTGAGGTCAGCACCCTTAACTTTTATGATTTTGACTGCTTTTCTCCTCTTGTCAGCTTTTATCTTAGAGAGAATAATGGCTTTCAGATGGCTCTATGTGAGGTGTGTGATCACAAGATAGTCGTTGTTTACCAAGATAGATGGTGTCCAGAGTAAGTCAGTTATTGTTCCGCTGTTGCCTCTGGACCAGATGATACCAATAGTTCTGAGATTGCTAAAGACACAGCCATATATCTTCCCTTTTTGAAGGTTTCTCACAAAGATTAGTATAAGTGACAGTGACGGGTTGCCTCAATAATGCTCACTAAGTGATAGTCAATCCATTACTCAAGGTTTTATCCACATTGCCAGACTAGCAAAAGGCGCACATTGAAGCTAATGGCACTCTGGGCTCATTCGCATCCAGAATAAATAACAGTTCATTCTGATTGGCCAGAATCTGTCCATCATTTTACATGTCAAAGTCAATTTACAGTGTTGTAATTTCAGCTATTACTAGGCTATGGCTTCGAAAATGTTTGCAAAGACAGTGTCAAAAAAAATAGATAAATGTTTTTACATCTTAGTTTTCGTTAATCGTACATGATATAAGTCTCATAATCCACTGTGAGTTGTACAGTTATAAAAAATAACTAATTCAATATGTGGTGGCTCATGTTGTGGGTTATATTTTAATAACCACACTGCTCTAAATAGATTATCCCTTACTTTTTTTACAGCTATTTACTAGAGTAAATAGAATGACTTTGCTCCAACTTTATTACCAATAAAAACTTAAATGATAATAACTTACTGGTATTCTTCGGTAAATGCTTGTATTATCAAAGTTTGTTGTTACAGCACCATCACAACAGGGACTCTGACATTATGTAGTTTTTAGAAGGTTGGAGTCAAGTAGATGTTGTATTTATTTCTGTCAAGAGAATATTGTGGCCTGTTTGTGCAACCAGATGAGGTGATAGGGTATGAGAGGCCAAAGTAAGCACGTAGGAACAGTAAAAAGAAAGCAGGGGGCTGAAGTTTACTGGGATCAAGTCTGGAGACCCTGAACAATGTGTCCGCAATGAACTTTGCTATTTTAATCCAATTATGGTTGGATGGAACCAATTTAAGCCAATTACTGGAGATACACTTATTCCCATTTTCCACAGATAAAATTAATTCATATATTCATACATGGATTTCACAAATCAAGTGTTTTACTGTTTGGCACTTACGCAGTTTGCATGAGACCCTACTGTAGTATAATGTGCAATTTCACCTACATTATGATATGGATGAGAGGAAAAAATGACTTACACTTCAGAGTAATGTTAGATTTTTCCTTTTTTTGGCCGATAGTTACTGTAAAGTCCGAGAGGGTCACATATTTATGAGGTATTGCTGAGAAAGCCAAGATAGAGGTCCAAATGTATTACTCTTCCACAAAACAAAACAGAACTCCCATCAGTCTATCATTATTTACAGCGCCGAGAGACCTTCAGCACACACATGCACACATACTTGAACAGGGAAACAAAAAAAAAAGTAATACTCAGACAGCAAGCATGCATGGTCAATCATCATCATACACATGTCAGATAAAGATAATATGCGTCTTTCTCTAGCATGTACAGTAAACTAAACTGACAGAAACCAATAAAAAGGTATAATCTCTTGCCTCTTGGGATGAGCATTAGTAAGTATAACCTTTTATATCTGAGATTTTAAAAGTCCCTTTTAAAAAGTGATCCATCATGTATAATGAGAATGTGATATTAAACCTCAAATCTGAGTTTAGAGCTACACAGCAGACTCTAAACTCTGGAAGAGAAACCAACAGAAAAATGTAATATCTTGCTCCTTCGGAGATGCACAAATGTTTTTTCATATATTAGGTGAAAGCATAACTTATTGCATATCTGTATGATGGGGTAAAAGTTCCTTTTAAAAAGAGATCCATCATGCATAATAGAAATGGGATATTAAACCTGAAATTCAAGTTTAGAGATGCACAAGAGACTCAATGCTAAACTCCGGCAGAAGAGAGGAAGAGTGGTGAGCGTTGTACAGGAGGGAATGTACACTTGTAGATGGACACATTTCTGTCTTTAAGTACCTGTGAATCGCTTCTTCCCACTGAGGTCATACTCAGATGAAGGGCCTTTGTTGAAGGGTCTGGTCTGTGGCTCTGAGGATGGGATCTCTGTGGTGGTGGTGGTAGTTGTGGGTGGCAGGGTGGTCTGGACAAAAAGCTCATCTGGCAACAACACATGTGTCAGTTAGCTTTTGATTTAAATAGATTTATATTATTTACATCCTAACTCAATAACATGCTGCTGTGATTCATTAATCCTTTGTAATTGGCACCATGAGCTGTGTAATAAGAGTGTCAAACTGATTTAATTAATTGTGGGCAGATGTGTGAGCTCACTTTGAAATAACCCTTTTTCCCAAACACCCAAAGCTGCATTCTTATGTAATGTTTTGCTACCCATATTTTCCATGTGAGGGGGGCATAAAGACAACAACTATTTCACAAGTCTCCAAGGCTGACAAATGTGAAGGGATTCAGTGGGTGAAATTCAATTAGCTCCCTCACTTTCATCACTTTTTTCCCCTGTGCTGCATCAGTGGACCTTGGCATTACATCATGGTCCACACACATGCAACCAGCTTTGAGCCATGGCAGGGAAATGCTAAGAAAATACTTTAACGCTCAATGTGTCTTTTCTAGCAAAACCCAAAGAAGAAAGAAAATATCAAATGCAGCTCACATGCAACAGATTCCTTGAGAGATCCAAACACCTGTAGTGAAATTACAAAGTGCAAAGGCTCACATCAACCAAATGCTGTGGTTTTCCATTCAGCTAGTTTTTGGCTAAAGCCAAGGTTCATCTATTACAAAGCAACGTTAAGTACAGCAAATACATGCATTAAAACATAAGCCAGGGCATTCTCTTCAGCTTAGTAATGCAGTTCACATGCACTATGGGTCAAGTTTTTGGAATAAAAGCGATTAAAAACAGCCCATAATGGAAAATATCCAAAAACCCAGCAATGAACCAAAACCAAGCCAAACAAACGTATGAGAAGAGAAACAAAGTGAAGACCACAGGCAAGGCAAAGACAAAAGAGACAGGAAGAGCTAGCAAACAGACCCACTGACAGATAAATAGACAATAATCAATCAGTGCAGTACACAGTCAACAAACAATGTGCATATACTGTTTAGTCCATCCCAGCTTTGTGGCGGTAGGTTGGTCCGAAGCCAAACTCAGCCAATACCTTTCTTAAGAGCTAAAGCATCAGGCACCATGGTCACTGTAACCATGTGGTCCATTTCCATTCCTGAGGATTCCTCTGTCAGAGAAGCAGAACAAGCTGTAGCATCAATCTCACATGACCATGTACATTTCTGAAGTAGTATACATATGTACACATGTATACCCACACATGAACACACAGGATTTTAATGTGGAAATAAATGTGAAAAACACATATCAGACACACATTATTGTTCAAAGCAGGCTATTTGTATGTATGTCTTAATACATGTCTGACAGGGATTTAATTATTTTCAAATTCCCAACCATGTGTGCTGTAATAACTATAAAACCCATGCTCTGTGTGTTCATACATGTGTGTAAGTATGTTTCATTCATTGTCTTTGTGTGATAACACTAATGGCAGTGTGCAACTGACAGCTCATAGTGAATTTAAACCAGCAGTACTCTGACCACAGCCAGGCCCCAGATGTGGAGACTTACATGTGGTTCCTGTGGTCTCACATAGACATACACATCTGCACACACACACACACACACACACACACACACACACACACACACACACACACACACACACACACACTGGCCAGATCACACAGTTAAGACACACACACAGCTATAGAGTTATAGGACTCTGTGGGTACAGACAGGAAACATTCATGGGCTTGGCCTGGATGGCTATGACAAACAATACAACTGAGAGATTTGGTGAAGTCATACTTATTTATGTTCACTATTCTGGCTCTAAAACACTTGAACTGAACCTCACTTCAGTTCTGTGGAAAAAATATTTAGTAAGCAATATTGCAAGTTGGGGCACTGCAGTATTTTGTTTCATTCTTGTATCACAAATCTGTGTTTAGATCAGTCTTTTAAAAATGCTGTCTGTAGTGTGTTATGAAGAATTTCAAGCACTCATGTCAAGACTCAATACTCACCTTCCGGATAACAGTCCAATATTCCGTCTGGGTCCAGCACTGGATACCCATATTCATCTGTTTTGGAGAAGGTTCCAGGTGGACAGGTTGGGAACGGAAGTACAGTGGTAGATTCCTCTATGATCCATTCGGTTGTGGTGGGTTCAGGTGTGGTAGTAGGAGCCATGGTGGTGGTAGTGGTGGTGGTGGTGGTGGTGGTCCTGAGGTGAGGAAGGTCCAAGCCAAGAACAGGTTTCCCTCCAACCATGAGGACCTTGTCTTTGGGGTTGACCACAGGCTGGCTATCTCGGCCATGGCCAAACAGAGCCATACCTTCCTGATTTACCAGGGGACTGCCCATGAGGTCTGGTGGTCGATGTAGTGGTGGAACAAGTAGGAGGGGAAACAGAATATATTTACGAGTTCGTCTTGAACAGTAAACATTTTTATTCATTTTTTTTCATATACATGTTCATGCTGTACTGTATGTTAAATGTCATGTAAGATTGACTGAAGCATTTCACCAAAAATTGTGCGTCCATCCTCTCCAAGAACCACTCTCTTAGGTTTGCCCTGGGAGTCCTGGAGAACTTGTCCATCCTGGTTCATGAGAACCCCCTGCTCCAAGTCTACCACCTGGAGACACAAAAAGATTAGCAAAATCTCTACAGCAGTCTAGAGATAAACTCTCTCCTCATCATGACTGTGAGATTTAGTCAGAAGAAGTCATACTTCTATTGACTTTCCTATAGAGAGTTAGATGAGAAGACTGATGTCAAGCAGGTGTAAAAACAACACTTTATGTTATTGGGAGTTATGTGCTGGACTATTTCTTGGACAGGTACAGTCAATTCCTGGACTACCGATGAAGACTAACTTTGGACAGAGCCAGGCTAGGTGTTTCCTCCTATTTCCAGTCAGGCTAAGCTGAGCTAACCATCCCCTGGCTGTAGCTTCATATTTACCACACAGATATGAGAGTGGTACCCATCTTGTCATCTAATCCCTGTTAAGAAAGCGAATAAGCATATTTCACAAAAGGTTAAACTATTCCTTAAAATATTTGTATTGCAAAGTTTAGCTCAAATAATCAAGAATGCTATCTCTCTATAAAAGCAAGAACTCTCTGTCTGTCTGTGTGTGTGTCTGTGAGTGTGTGTGTGTGTGTGTGTGTGTGTGTGTGTGTGTGTGTGTGTGTGTGTGTGTGCCTCAAATATCTCTGTAGATCAGGATCAGACTGACCTGAGAGTTTCAACATGGCTGCTGTGTGGTTTAAGGGTGTGCAACGTCGGCTTTGTTTGGACTACAAAGATACCGTTAAAAAATTATTTCATAAATGATTTATGAATTCTGCTAGCATTGTCAACCATAGCCACCATAGCCACGTGCACACCAGAGCCAATCACTGCAGAGCACACCCTCACTACACACCTTAAGAAACACACTGATCTATACCTGCAGCGGCGCGAGCAGCTTTATACCTGCAGTGGATTTTGCCGGCTGTTCGGTCCCGTTCTGTGCATCTAAATTGACTGTTGTGGATTACTGAGACTGAACGAGTCCGGACCGAGTCTGTTCCGGTTTGAGGAGATTCGGATACGCGAGGACAACAAACTGTAATTGGAATCTGTGGATGTTCGTCTACACCTTCAAACACAACCTCATTTGGCCATCCATGAAAAAGCTACTTAACCTCCCACTTTTCTATAGCAGTACATACTTCCTACGGGCACTGCACTAGTTCTTCACAATGTAAGATTACAACTATGGTTTCAATTACTTCATTAAACATAGTTACCCATTTGGTTCCATCAGGTCCAGTAATAAACCTTTGACCAGCAGCCTTGCTGATCCCCTGAGAGGACGATGACTCTTTTTCATTTGTTGCTGTCAGGTTGGGTCGTCCATTTTTACCTAATGATTATACAATTTAAGTAATTTTGTTACTAAATGCAGAGATTACAGTCTCATGCATCTACACATTATGTATCATTTGGCTTTTTGCTCAAGCAAATCCTTGCACCTTCTGAATAATACAGTGGAAGGAAGTGGCTGCAACTTTTAATTACATGCACTTTAGCACTTACCATTTCCATTGCCAGGCTTGATTTGTCCTCCATTGTTTGGTTTTCCTCTGAGGATGGGATAGCGAGACCTACCCCCTGGCCCCCTAAAGCTGTCTCTAGATGATGATGAAGATGCTGAGGACGACGACGTGGACTGGGAGTTGCCCCCAATTATTCCCCCTGTCTTTGTCACAGTAGTGCCACTGCCAACGTCACGATCTGAGGTCAAAACTGGCTGGGGAACATTTGAGGAAGACGAGGAATCTGATGATGAGGAGGAACCCAGCCTTGAGTTCTGTGCTGGCTGTGGTCTGATGGGAAGCCTAGATCCACCAAACTGCCTGTTAGTCAGCAGAGGAGAGCGTACCCTCCCATTCACTCCGACAAAAGGACGACGATGGCTTGGAGTGACTCCAGACGGTGAGCCAGGTCTTGTCCTAGAAGTGTCCACACTCTGATCATCCTCTGCATTTCTGAGAGGGTCAACTGAAGTCAAAGTGGAATTCTTTTGGGCGGCTGCGGGGTCTGCAACTTTATCATTTTTTCCACTGATTTCTCTACTCCTCTCATCAAGATAATCCTTATTATGATTGTTATCATTGTTATTAGAGGTTTCTCTATGAATGGGCTCACTTGAGTCTCTGTGTCCACTTGAATGATGGGAATCAGAGTTTGAAGAAGTGGCTGCTGAAGAGGAAGATGATGAAGATGAAGAGGATGAGGTAGTTGGGTTTCTAGTATTAATATTGGTCAGAGAAGGCTTAACTGAACCTGCCCCAACCCCATTCTTTAGCGAGTCATGAGTGGAAGGATTCCTCAGATCTTCACTAGTCTCCTGTATCCTGGACACTCCTGCAGCACCTGTGGCCCCTGAAACCCTAGTGGGTGTCCCCCTCAAGAAAGGTGTGCCAGCCCCTATGGAGGATGAAGTCCTGGTCAGGGGAGTCCTACCATCCTGCTTGGAAGACGACACTCTCGTCCCTAGACCAGGTCTGCCTGGGTAACGGCTAGCTAGCCAAGGGAATCTTTCGGCAAATGAGGGGCTAATTCTGGTACGAGGACCCACAGATTTCTTAGTACTGCTTTCCTCCCTTCTTTCTTCCCCCCTTCTCTCCTCTTCTGTGGGTTGTGGTTTAGAGCTTGAAGTAGGCTCTTCCACTTTGGTTGCTTCATCTGTGTTTTTGTAATAACTGTCATCATTACCCTCTCTGATTGCTGTGTCTCCCTCAGGTGATGTGTGCGAACTCTCTGTGTTGTGTGTGTTGCGTGAAGTTGACTGAGAAGAGCTTGACGTGTCTATGGTGGATGGGTGGTTTGAGCTGCTCTGCGAAGTGGATGGATTGGTGCCTGAGTTCTGAGTAGAGCCTTGAGACTTGGACTCTGATGTAGACTGTGATTTGTCAGAATGATATGGATCTGATGTTGCCTGACTGAGGGTTCCACTTCTAGAAGGGGACCTGGAAGTTGCTGAATTGGAAGTATGTAATGTTTTGTGGTCTTGAGTCCTGTCGGGTAAAGTGGACTGTGATGTTGCTGAACTACGTGTGTTTGATGTTGCTTGGTTTCTGTTTGGTAAATTCAACTGTGAGGTGATGGCAGGTTTGTAACCATTCGGCATTCGAGTTGAATTCCCTCTGAACAAAATTCCTGGATGTCTTCGACTATAACCATACCTAGAACCAAACCCAGACCCATTGGTGCGCCCAGCTGAAGCTGAACCTCTGCCTACAGATGTAGCTTCTGTCTGCTGTGAATTGGTCTCTTTTACAACTGTGGTGGAAGCTTTTGTATCTGTTTTGCTGAGCTTATCGTATGTGTCTTTGCTCTCTGGGTATGTGGAAGCTACATAATCCTTTCTACTGGCTGCCGATTCCTGAGTACGGGAGGAGGAGGAGGATAATGACGTTGTAGAAGGTAAGGATGATGAGGATGAAGAGGAAGTAGAAGAAAAAGAAGATGAGGAGGAATCAGAAGAAGAGGAGGACTTGGAGGAGGTGGTAGAAGATGAGGAGGATGAAGTAGAAGAAGATGACGAGGTGGATGAGGAGGATGAAGCAGCCTTGGATCCTGGTTTTTGATGGACCCTGATCTTAATGGGCCGTCTGGGTGGTGGATTGGGACGAGTAGATGGTTTAGTCGGGGAGGGCGTCAGAACTTTGAGGCTGGGGGTCTCAGTAGTTAGGGGCTGTTTTTCATATATAATTTCAGCCTCAGATTCAGGAGAAACATTATTGTCTGGTTCTTTTGTCTCCAGTACAACCTCCATGGTTGTTGTCTCCTCTGCTGTAGGTGGCGTTGTGGGTATTTTCTTTTTTTCTTCCTCCTGATCTTTTCTTTCCTGAGCTCTTCCTCTGGATGACCCTCTGTTCACTGCATTCCTGACTGAGCCCCTTACAGAGGAGAAGATGCTGTGATAGGAGCGTGTCTGGGAAAGTGGGCGTAACCGCCTGCGTGACTGAGGCGGTGTGGTTGGTTCCTCTGGTACCTCTGTTGACTTGAGGTCGGATTCATCATGGTCTGTATCCTGTTTGGAAGGAGTGTGGCTAGTCCTGTGGCTGTCTTTGGTTTTTGAGAACGGTGAGGCAGCACTGCTGGCTGGCAGTAGACAAAAATAGTAATGAATCAATAAAATGTTCAAGCATACATGCCCACAAATAGTGTATATAGTCAAATATGCTTACATCCTGGCATGGCAACACTGAAGGCCTTGCTCTGTGGTCCCTGCCCCCTCCTGTTGGTGGCTCTAATCTTGAAGATGTACCGTTCTCCTGGTGTAAGGCCATCTATGGTGGCTGTGCTGATGCTGCCACGGTATGTCATACTTTTCATTCCAAAAGGCTTCATAGCAGGAGCATAAGACAGGATGTACTCTGCGTGAAGGTAGAGCATGAACAACTGTTGGGGAGCGAGGTCGTGTAGAAATCCCATAACTAACAGATCTATGTTACAAATCTGAATCTGAAACATAGCAATGGGTATGTATTGTTTAAAAGTACCAGTGTATAAGATTTAGTGGTATCTAGTGGGGATGTTTCAGATAGCAACTAACTGAACACCACTCACATCTGTATTTGATGACCTGGGAATGAGAGTGTGTAGGGAAAACTACAGAGGCCACAAACCAAAATGCCCTATCTAGAACCACTGTTTGGTTTTTCTATTCTGGGCTCTGTAGATAAAAACAGCTCATTCTAAGGTAGCAAAAACACAATAACGCCTATATTCAGGTGATTATACACAAATGAAAATATACCTATCAATATTATATTCAATTTCTGCCAATAGATCCTGCTAAATTCTGGACCTAAGACCTTACGATGTCTGTCCCATTGCAATATTTAACATTTACAAGGACCCATTGTATTGTGATGTTTGTATTCCACTCAAAAAGTGTTCAACTGGCTATCCTAACTTGCTAACATTACCACTGATTCCATTAGACGTTAACACTTACACAGTCTGTATAGTACCCAGGCATATTTTTACTGCTAGTCCACACAGATTTTCTTTGCTATCAGATAAAAAATAGATAAAACATTTTGTCTTTTTGGTAATTACAATTTTGATCAAGTCCACAAGTCAAACACCAAGGATATCAAGGATATACTGTATAACAATTTATTTTCAGTTTGGCTTTAATCCTTGTGGCCTGACCTCTTATCCTCCCATTAGGTTCTTCAGGTGGATCCCACGTTGCTATGACAGCAGTTCCTTTCCCTCGTAATGGTTTGACATCAAAGTTCTCTGGAGGCCCAGATGGTGCTAGCAAGTGAGGAGAACACAAGTGAATGGAAAGACAGCAGTGAATGGAGGAGCAGCAGCAGCAACATAAACCAGAAACAGCATAGAGGGAACAGGGTGAGGAAATTGCTACTTAAATTGTGTAAAAACAGTGAGGACGTTTGTGCCAGGAGGCTTCAACTGTGAATAGGCTTGTTGCCATACATTGTCAGGAACCTCCCTTTGAGATCATGTATGGAATTGCAGATGGAAATCTGAGCTGTGAGCCAGGCAGTAAATGCTCACATTCCAATGAACCACAGCTCAGGAGCTGCTATGACATTGTATAAAATCTGCAATCGTGACAGACCTGCAGCCAAAGCTTGAATCAAATATCAAGTGGGAGTAAAAGGCAGCGAATGTGATGAAGTGTGGAATGAGGAAATAAGAAGAAATGGGCTAACAGACATGCTGTGCAAGACTGAATTCTTTTCCGCAAGAATAAATTCCATTTTCATATGAAATGCAGTGTTTTGGCTCTCTATAGCTGTTCCTCTGAAAAATAAATCACCATTCATCACGTTTCCTAATGATATTCTATAACCAATTCTCAGCAGGCAGTGGCTGTGCATACCTGACTCAGGGGTCCTCTGAAAGACGGAGACGCTCCACTTCCCATGATTTTCTCCTTGAGAGATTCTGACAGAGAACTCATACATGCCGTCAGCAGACAGGGTGTCTATCATCATTCTCCTTTGGGTGCTGTCCTTGTACTCCCAGCGTGCTGACTCACCTTTTTCCCTGTACCTAATTGTGTAGGATCTGGGATAAGAGAAAAAGGGGATGTTTTATTCCAGTGGACAGGCCTAGAACTCTGTCTTATTCAGTCTCTTGTTGTCTTTAATACACTTTCTTTCCCTTTATGTCTCAATAACAGACACACTTGAACAGATTCCCACCTGGATTCCATTTGGGTGACCTTCCCCATCTCAACAGCAGGGTCAACCCAGGAGATGAGGACTGACTGAGGAGACATGACCCTGACACTGATGTCCCGGGCTTCATACTCTGGTGGCTCTGGACAACACAAACAGAGACAAACAAAGACGTAGAGACAAACATGTCTAGCTCCAAACCAATGTTACTAATATATTCTAGCTGACATCATGCCAACCAAAAGTTCATGAAATTTGCAACTTAGATGATTATTGTTGAGCTATTTTAAGCTATTTTTAATGTAAATTATAGACAGATAAATGTAGAGGAATGTAGTGATGCTCTTTAAACCTGCAGGTACCTGGTGTGGTTGTTTTGGCTGCGACGGCTCTGTTTATGGGTGCGCTCTGGCCCAGGGCTTTCTGTGCCTGCAGTGACACCACATGAACGGACTCAGATGCTATGAATAGAAAGGGATACCAGGCACGGCCAGGGTTTACACTATGGACACTAAAAATAGTACAAACAAAATATATTGTAAACGTATAAGTATACGTTTAGCTAATATTCATTAAATTAGTAAGTAAAAGGAAAATCACAAAATAGGATCAGCAAAATCTAGCTTGGAGGCTGCCAGTCTTTTTAGCGTCATATTTTACTAGCACCTAAATCTTTTGCCCTTTAATCTAAATTTGTGTCTTCTTACTTAGTTTGTGTGTGTTTCGGTTTCTCTGGTCAGATTGAGGCTTGGTGTGGTGTTGGCGTCTCCTTTCCAGTGGGGGGGCTCCTGCCGAAGCTCTCTCAGGCTGCCTGGGACCTGAAGAGGACTGAGGGGCCCTCCTGTGTGTCCTGGTATTAGAAACTGCCAGTGGGTGAGCTGTTCTGTTGACCCTGGCGGACCGCTGTACAGAGGGCTGATTTCTGGCAGTTGTTTTTGGAGACCTGGCTGGACCTGTTAGCGGATTATAACAGAGAGGAAAAGTCACTGCACTGGAGTTCACCTTACCTTTATGACCCCACAGTTCATTCATAATCTGTGCTCTGTGCTGGATTTGCCTTTTGGGCCTTGTTGAAACTAAATGCCATGGAAAATCATTGAACATAATTGCTCCACTCAAGACACAACCGCTCAGTGATAAACACATAATGACATGTCACTTTCATCCAACAATAACAGTAAACATGACCAGTTGTCACAAATGGGACATGCCATGGAATCACGCCATGTCCGCTGTCATCTGCCTTGACTTCTGGTGTCCTGCTTCCTGTTTTAATCCCACCCTAGTGGTGACTCTATCTTGGACAATGACTCAGACGTTGACTCAGACATCCAGACAATCCCCCTCATCTGGCTGCAGTGCTGAGTGATAGCACTGGCTCTATAACAAAAAAATCCCCTGTCCCTCCCACTATTTTGTCTTCTTTCTCTCCTCTCCTCCCTCTATCCCCTGTTTATCCGTTTCTCATAATCACTGTCAGATGAATAGGATCTGCCCTGTTTCCTATCAGGATAGCTACATGCACAGCTGGGTCAGTACGGACAAGTCAGTTGATGTAACAAAGTGGATTTGCTGAAATTCAAAGTGGTTATAAGGACAAAAATTCCTGAAATGTAGGATTTCCCCGTCCAAAGAACAGGTAGAGTAGGCCAACTGAAAATAGTCTTGCAAGAAAGGCCACCACACCCAAAAAGTTTTCTTTAGCTACGCTTTAAAAGGGGAGAGGTTCAGCTCATATGGGCTTCCACCAAGACACTCATGTGTGGTGAAAAACAAGATGAGGCTAAGGGGATGTGAAGAGGAGTATAAATGCACACCAGAAAAGCTCCCAGGAAGAAAGAGGAAGTTTGTGTTAGCAAGACCTGGAGGCTTATTTAAGTCTCTCTGTCTCTATCCTTCCCTCCATCCTGCCAGCGCAGCTGAGTGGATTTGTCCCTTTGGATCTCGACAATTGGCTGTTTGGTAAAGCAGCAACTCTCTCTCTGATGTTGCCTTTCCTCTCAGATTTCCCTGTTTTCAAACGCTTCTCTCCATGATTCTCCTGCACCTGTACAAGTTTCTTGGCTAAGCTGTTCTGTGTGTTCCTCCTGTCTGTCTGCCAATGTGACAGCTAACCGCCTGTAATTGCTTGTATGTTTGAAGATGTGGAAATTTACTATCAAAACAACAAATGAAAACATCCAAATGTAACTTAATACCAGTGTTTATGCTTGTTTTGTTCCATTTACTACAAATCACATGTTTACTGTTGGAAGTTGCTGTAGTTGTTTGCTTGGTGGTACACAAGCTTTCTGTATGAATTGTGTTACAATTAAAGTTATACATGCATATTTGCCTCTGAAACATAGCTCCCTAACTATCATTGATTTCCACTTATTTTAAAATTCCCTGGAAATATATTTCCAGAAACTTGACACTGGCAAACATTGGGATTACTTGATTAACTGTCAAGGTTACTGTATGTTAGCACTGTGTGGTAATTGTGTTTGAAAACAGATTAATTTGAAAGTCTGTACTGATTTACCACCCAAAAATTATATATTGATAGTGAATATGACACAGTGTGTTATGTTTTATTCCTACTTTCTGTGTATTTCAGCCATTTTTTACAGCTATTGAGGCAACGCTTTCAAGAATAACACTAATGTGGCCCAATCCTCTGTCTCATACTCGCTGTATCTGTTTGATCGTGTCTCCTCATATGCTAGCTGACTTAAATAAATAAAAAAAAAACATTTGGTTTTAATCAACTGACTTCTCCTTTTCCTTAGCCTATTTTCTTCTTCCTCTTTTTCTCTCTCTGGAAAACTGTCACAGTGCATAGTTTGGCTGGGGTCAGCATGCCGCGGACCGCTAAACCATTGAGTCCACAATGCTCTTACTGCCAGATCCTTTCTGTCTTTTCCTGGAAGCTCGACGGTCCGAGGTGCTATGAGCCTGGCCTCCAGACAGACAGACATACCACTGCTACAGCGGAGACCCACCTCAGTGCGTTCAGGCTGATGCTGAAGAATGTCACTGTTGTGTGCTTACTCCCTCCTCAAAAAGTAGCTGAAAAAAGCAAGGTTTCTATCCACCGTCTTTGACGTTTCACCGCCTTCAAAAGCAAGTGTAAACTTTGCAGACCTAAATTGATAAGTTTGGGTCTCACTGTGGAGAACATTGCTCAGTTTAGCCACAGTTGAATCTATACAAACAATTCTCAGTGGTAGAGGTTTCCTGGAGGCAAAAATAATCCATTTAGCCTCAATTGGCAAAAGAGACAAAGTTTGTTAAATGACAAACAAAAATGGCAAAGACACAAAAATACACCACTTATAACAATGCTTTCATTCATTCATTAGCATATCGGGTTTCAGCTTCAGTATAGTAAAATAACTTACATTTAATGGGTAAATTAGCTATGGTTAACTTAAACGATAACTTAAGCTAACATTAGATAGCACTTGCCAGCTGGCAGCTTATTTGATATGTTGCTTCGTAATAATGCCGTTCTTCCAATGTGTAGTATTTAGGAGGAACTACTAGCAGAAATTGATGTAATATTCATAGGTATGTTTTCATTAGTGTATAATCAATCGCAACTGTAACCTTGTAAATTCAGCCTCAATGAATATATGATATAAAACATGAATTACATGTATTCATTTGTTTTTTTCCCTTTATTCAATAAGCTTACCAGGCTATCAGCTACAAAATGTTTTGGATTGTTACCTGGGAGAATTAAAATTAGCTAGTGGCTACCTAGATAACTTTATCTACTGTAATGCTAACGCTTACAGGGCTTTGCTCTAGCATTTCTTCGCCAGAAACATAGCTCTTTGGCTTTATTCACTGAGGTTAAACTCAACAAATATGATTAGCTGTGTCTCCAGAGCAGCTCTACCTCAAACAAATACAACTGAAATTCCATAGCAGCATGGTGGTGCAGTGGTTAGCACTGTCGCCTCACAGCAAGAAGGTCCGGGGTTCAATTGCTGGTCCCGATCCTTTCAGTATGAAATTTGAATGGGTTTTCTCTATGTTCCCTGCCACGGAACGAGTATATGCCAAGTCAAGTGGTTTGGAGAGACTAAATTGTCCCTATGGCACAGTATGAACACGGGTATGCGGATCTATTTTTGTTAGCCCTGTGGTAGACTAGTGAGTGTTTACATGACATATGCTTAAATGTCCAAATGCCCCATGACGCGGCACAGAAATAAACACATAATGAAAATGTAATTTACTGGTCTAGTCTAAAGCTTAGGTAAGCTTCCTTTAGTGGTGCTTGACTTCAATTACGAACAATGTCCTATAATGAGCTTAAAATAAGTTTTGATATATACAGGAAATGTAAGTATTTTTCACTTTTAATTAATTTATAAATGATTTCTGTATGTTATTCACAAAATCATGAAAAATGCCAAGTTCATATAGCTCAAAGTGGCAAATCTTTAACTTGCTTGCTGTCTAACCAATAGGTATTCCATTAACAATGATATAAAACAGATACTCATTAATAACTAGTAATCATCTATTGATCAAAATTGTTGGCAGCTAATTCTATATTGCTTCACTAATCAATGAATTGACTGTGCACTCATAAATATATCCACAGAGTACACTTTAATCACTTATTTCCTGACATTTCCATTAATTTTACAGTCTGTTGAAAGCACTGGCAGGCCAATATGTGATAATTAATGTGGTGCACACGATTAAAGGCAGCAAAACCTGCAAGAAAAATACACCTAGCTAAATATATGGGAATGTATGAGTCAAAGACAAGTTAGTTTTTCCCCACTGATCCCATTGGGACAGAACAACTGAGGGGAAAGGAAAACGAAACTGTCGCCCCAAGACATAGCATTGTGAATCATCATCACATTAGATTTGGCGGTTCCTTTAATATCCATGATGACAGCAGATTATTTCAGAGAAAGCACTTTTAATGGATTCAACCAGATAGTTTTACATGTACAGCTCTTAACTGAGACACAACATTTCCATGTGTTGTTAGTAAAGATGCCTTGAGATTAGGTTTACCTGCTGATGAGTTGCTGACAGGTGCACCGCCCAACACAGCAAAGCCATCCAGGTTAACCCATTCAGGGTCTACAAAAAAAAAAAAAAAAAAGTAATAGGAACACAGGACATCTGGTTAAATTATGTTTCCAATAAATAATCAGCAAATTAAATAAATTTAAGATGAGTGGAGTTATTTGTTAAGCAGGTCAAGTTTTAAATATGCATGGTTTCCGTTTTTCCCTGTAAAAGTGACAAAAATGGGCATCTTTTCTAAATCTCCCCTTTTCCTTTACTCTCCTTCTACCTCCTTGTTGCTTTTTATAAGTCCTCTCTCCATCTTTGTTGTTTTAACAGCGGCTGGCCAGACACATTAATGATGTGGAGGCAAACAGCATGGTGTTATTTATGACAACTGATGCTGCTCTCATGCTGCTGAGGGAACAACACATGATCTGCAAGGAATTTCTGGAAAGGCAACACTGAGACGCAGCTTGGTTGCCAGAGATTTATGGCACACTGCACCGGAGCTGGAGAGACCACAAGGCCGCCGCCACACTGGTCCGACACACACACACACACACACACACACACACACACACACACACACACACACACACACACACACACACACACACACACTCACATGAACACAAACATAAAATCATCTATAGATTCATGTTTGAAGACTCTGACACACCATACAAGACAACGTATGACTTCAGCACTTGGCACCACCCTATCCTCCACCACAATCACCACCAAACACACATATCTTACACACACACACACATAAGAGGTGACCACAACACAGGGGATTGGGTTATAGGAGTTGGGCTGGGTTTGGATGTGGAAAAGAAGGGTTGGCTGCAGACTTTGAGCCGCTGATGAAGTATGGTTCTGCAAAGCCAAGGACAGAGGAAAATGGAATAATGACAAAAGCAGGCTAGACTGTGTCAACACTGCAAAAACTGTATGTGTATAGAAACATAAAGACCTGTCTTATGTTTTACAAGGCTGGATTAGGAATTACCAGAGAAACTGTTAAAATCTAAAAATAATCTAAAGCCCAAAATAACCACTGTCTGTCGAGCTGGAATGGTGATTGCTGGTCATGCACCCCACCACCCCCACTGCTCTGTCTTTCTTTCTGGCAAACCTGGGTGACAGCATATCCAATGATGAACTAATCCACTGACAAAAATCAATCATACACGCAATCACACGTGTGTACACCTCACCTCCTGGCTTCTCTACTTTGTACACAGCTTTGCTCATCCCCTCCTTATTCTTGGCACTTTCCTTGAGAAAGTGCAGAGCTCCGGGATCTGAAATCTCACTCCAAAGTTTAAGCCAAACCTCTTTTTCTTGCTCTCCATCCATTTATTTTCCTCTGTATTAGTTTTTTGTCCAGGTCCCTCAGAAAAACACTCATTAGAATCTGGCTTGATTCCTTCACATCCCTCAATCTCAACATCATCGGAGACTCCCAACCACCTGATCTTAACATCTTGTATCCTTGTGTCGCTCTCACCCTCTCCTTTTAACTTTCTCTTTACTTCTGCCTTACCTACATCCTCCAGTAGATGAGAGCGACTGTCCTTTCCCACTTTAGTGAAGCGGTGAGACCTCGTGGGTTTGCTGGAGCTGATGACAAAGCGGTCCACAGGTCTTCCATCCAGATGGATAGAAGGCTCCCAGCTCTCCCTCAGGCCCTTGTCCACAGATGTCTGTTTCCCATTGTGTGGCCGCAGGGGCTTCTCTGCTGCAAAACAAATGACGTCAAGATAAATTGTGTCTGTATAAAGTTTATTTTAACATTCTTCTGTCTCTCTTATTGTGATGACCTGTTGCCCCCACACGTATGTAGGCCTACCATTCATGCTGTTAATACACCTCTTCTTCAGTGCCACTAGCACAATTTCCTCGGTATTTATTATACTTGGCATTTAAAGCAACTCAGATTCTGAAGAAGCATAAACTTATGTGTAAGGCAGCTCTGAAAAATGCAAACTAGTTTGATGGTTAAATAAATAAATGAGGATTTGCTTGGATGCTAAAGGCTCAGGGCAATAAGCAATCTTGAGTATCCCTCTTGGCTAGATTTACTCCAGACTAAACAAAGAAGATAGTAACCACCACTTTGTTAAGATAGCAACTGCCTATTTGCTCTTCTTTTGGTTTGCATGCTAGATTAATGCAGTGTAGTGGTGACACCACAATTATCCAACAGGCCAACATTACACCCAGCTAATAAAGTAAAGTGTGCCTTTAACACAGTATGAAATTGGGAATCCAGCTCATATGAAAGAAAGAAATCTACTAAAAGGCCCCAGAGAAGACTGCATGAATAAGAAATAATAAACAACCACTTGAGATATTCAAAATAGCTGACTTGAGAGCCTGAGTGCTTGAATAGATGCTAAAACCTCAGCTGACTCAACATAAGTAATGCGACATCTGTAAAAAGCCGGAAGCATGTGAAGAAAGGTGCATAAGAGTTGTTTACAACCCTGTAAATACATATCTTATACATGATCAATGTCTGTGCATTTAGTTATTTTGCTCTCTTCTAAGACAAACAATGACCATTTATAGCTAATGATTAAATGATTATACAGTTAGAGAATCGGCTATATGAGGGAGCTCCCTCAGCAGGTTTCTGCCTTGAGAACTAATTCATATAAATATAATAAATATTAAAGGCTTTTTAAATCAAGACCATCAGATTCCTTCAACAGTTCTAAACTAGTACCCACACAGCTGTGACTGAGCCAATGCCACTGAAGCATATCTGAAACAACAAGCCCATTTTTATGGTTCTGCTTAAACTAATGGTAAACATGTTAGTAACATTACCATTCATTAGGAGTAATGTGTGTCTATCTATGAATGTAAATATATTCACTCTCATTTTAGCTCCGTTTTTGGTCTCCACCAACTCCTGAGGTAGATATTTTGCTCTTTAGCGGTGAAATGTTAAGCTACATCTGGTGATAATCCTGTATGTCATTTAATTCAGTTTAACTCGATTGTCATCCAATTGAAGTATTGATTATAGCAGGTTTAAATCTCAATCCAAATAGTAAGTATTCAAGCATTGGCTAAATGGAGAGGATTCACAGTACTTGAACAAAAGTTGTGCAAAGTTTATTAGCATGCTGGCCATTCATCGCTGTCACATATTATTGTCAGTAATGTCTGTCCATCTAATAAACAGCTGGTTCTTATGACTGTCTGTGCTCACTAAAGGTTAACAGCAGCAGTTTCAGTTTAGCATCGTTACAAAATCACTTCATCACTTTGAATTCTTGATGTCTGCAGGTGTGCGCCCAGCTGGATCTCTCACTCTCTCTCGTTCTCACTTTTGGCATTTAGGAATAATTGCCACTCGTGCCTCTTGTGCCACAGTTTACAGACTGTGAAACTCTTCTGAGGCCTACAATGTTGTCTCTGCTTAACTTCTAGTATTAATATGTTCTGAAGGATCATCTCAATGCTGTTTCTGCTGACTCTATATAGCACCATGCTGGTGGCAAGATGTCAGACACATCATATTGTGCCTGGGTGCACAGAGAAGTGTTTTCCCAAAACAAAAAAAACACAATCTCTTCTCATTATTTTCTCATTAGTGCATGCTTACAGTGGAGTCAGTTTTATCAGCTGTTCAAGGGAGACTCCACTGATACAAGTTTGGACACACTTCAATCACTTTCACTCTGTTTCCAATGAGGCCATGTATTACGTAGGAAGTGATCTGCTCCTCTGTCCAGACATCATCCTGTGATTTGGCCTCTTTGGAAATTTATGATCCAAGGGCAAACCAGATATTTTTGATTAAAACAAGACTCCTTCGAGTGCAACAGATGCATGATTGCAGTCCAAGAATAAACAGTTTGGGAAGCAACTAAGTGGTTGTAACATCATAATCTTACGGAGGGAGGCTTGGTTTCATGGCGTTGCCATGGGAGACCGGAGGAATAATATAACATTTTCTATGCTGTGTTCGTGAATGTGAAATGGAAAGACAAGGCAGACAATTAGAGTGTGATTGAGGCGGACAGTGGAAAGTATTAAGTATGTAAAGAATGAAGGTAGGGCTTAAGGCTCATTATGTCAGTGTATTTTGTTGATAAAAGAAGAAAAGTTTGTGTGTATGAGTGAGAGTGTGTGTGAGATGGATACCGACAGACAGACAGACAGACACACGTGTATGTGCATGTGTAGTTTTGGTACAAGAAGCACATGCAGGTAAACCTTGAGGTCAAAGGATTCCTGTAAAACTGTTCTAGAAAATACTTGCACTCATGCACCTGCAATGTGCTCCACTTTTACAAAAGCACCTTCTCACCTGGCCACAAAATCACAGACGCTGACCCCCCACTCACCCATAATAACGGTATGTGTGGTAGAGGAGGCTCATCAGATGTCCATTCTGTAAGATTTAGTCCATCCGTAGGTGTTTAGATAATAAAATAATTTGCTGTCATGGCAACGTTAAAGGCATGGACTGACTGAGGTGAATTTTCTCTCCAATAACTGCTGGCTCTGGAGGCAAGTGATGTAGAAGTTTCCACTTTCCTGTTTTTTAGGATTTTCGTTTTTTTTAATCAACAACAACAGGCAACACAACAGGCCATCGACAGACATGAATGAAACCTGAAATATGTCTGTGCAGTGTTTCTTTGCTGGGCCTTCTTGATGTTTGTTGTTAGTGGGGATATACTGGGATAATGCATTTTCCCCCAGGGATCCAAAAAGTATTATGTATTATGAAGAAATAAAGAATTATCA
Source organism: Dicentrarchus labrax (assembly GCF_905237075.1). NCBI lineage: Eukaryota > Metazoa > Chordata > Actinopteri > Moronidae > Dicentrarchus > Dicentrarchus labrax. The sequence goes on from NW_026136708.1 coordinate 17,309,404, forward strand.
CTTACCACTGGTAAGTCATGCAGATAGTTTTGATTCTACTTGCCCAAATATTTGTCTCTTGAGATTTTAGATGCCACCCAATTTACAATAACATTGAATAAAATATATTTTGTGGTGCCCAAAGCGCTGAAAACATTCAACAGCAAAGTATCTTTTTCCAAAAACAATGTTAATCTGGACAATTCACAGACCTCACTGTCAGCATTTTGCACTGAAAATACATTCAGAAACAGTCCCATGAAAACTGTTGACAGCATGTTCTGTGGATTATCATGCGCAAACAGAACGCTGACTGAGGAAAGAGATGTTGTTTTTATGTTAATTCCCACAAACAAAATTCCTTTCACCATCATTAGGACGGTATGTGAAAACCTGAGCAAATAAAACCAAAACTATCTGGCATGACTCTATCATTTACCCTTTAAAGGGGTAGCTTGACATTTTAAAATGCCAATTCGCTTTCTTGCTAAGAGTTAGATGATCATTAGCACTTTTGTGTCTATACAGTATGTTGCATGGAGCTATAGTCATAGTTAGTCGGTTGGTTAGCTTAGCTTAGCATAAAGAATGGAAGAAGGCGAAACAGCCTGGCTGTATTTTTTTATGCTAAGCTAAGCTAATCATCTCCTGGCTGCTACATGTGGTACAGACATGAGGTAACGGCAAAAAGTAAATAATCATGTTTCCTAAAAACTATTTAATAGATCAGACATACGGGACTTGAATACATTTAAAAACAGGTTTGAACTGAGTCTATAAACATAGTTTCTTCTAGGTGGGGGGTTGGTGTCAGATCTTTCCCGGGGCTATAAAATTCTTGGTAGCACCTCTGTCACTCTTTAACTCCTCTCACCTTTGACCTTCAGTAAACTCTCTCCAGTAATCAACGTTGTCATAAAGCCGACACACCAGACTGAGACCATGACCATAGATGGTTGTTGCTCTCTGACTTCACTTAGTCACACCAGCACATCAATCACCAGACTGTCAGACTAGATGCAGTCATTTTATTAATGGGGGTTAAGCCTCATTTAACCAAGTTAAGTGACTAAGAATGAGTTTTTATTTAAAGCGACAACCAGGGGTGTGTATTGTTTAGCTTGGGAGCGTTACATGCATACATACATGACATTTATGACATCTACAAACAAGAGCTGGCCAATACAATTACAGTCTAAAAACATATTTTGCATTTCAATGTTGGTGGTCAGACGCTCACTTCTCCAACCAACAGACTTCCCAAATGATTCAAATATCCCCTCATGGAGATGAAAATGGCCATCTTACACTGTTTATCTTCCTGCAACACACTTAGTATGCTGACATCTACTGTGCTGTGACAGGTGTGTTCATGGCCCAGGTGGTACTTGTTTAAACAACTGGAATGGCGCCTTGAGATGACATCATGACATGAGACATACCATCGCTGGCAGGTTTGACAGGCAAACAAGCTGCAGGTGGGTGAGGGTTCTAGGTCAAGCTATAGGTGAGCAAAGATACCTTGTATTGTGGAAAATATTATAAATATCTCTGCCTCTACCTCCCTGTGACGGTCATATTTTCCCAATACAAAAAAATTTCCTGATTCTGAAGGTTTTCTGTGATATATGTCATGCGGTGCTCCTGCAGAATTCCAGCATGTTAAGTGGAGCAGAGAAATTAAATTCCACTGGCCTGCAAGGACATGATTCCTTCTTTCCCCTCACCCTCTGTCCCAATTATTCTCTACACTCTACACTTTCCAGGAGTTGATGGACTGTGGCTGCATGGAAGAAGTTGACATTATTTATTATCCAAATACACAATGTTTCTGTTCTCTGTATTTGCACTGCTCCCGCCTAGGTGTCTAGATATTCCCACTGGCCCAATTTCATCCTCTGTTGTGCAGAATTTTTCGACTGACAAGCTGATGAGATGTGGAGAACGTTAATGAGTAACACTCTCCTCTCCCTTAACAACTACTGTCAAAATGCCCAAGAGGAAGGCATTCAACTCCAGACTGCTCCACTGCTCAGAGGCCCACAGCAGTGAACTGTGGGTGTATTAAGTAGCTCCCAGGTGTGAATGTGTATAAGTGAATGAATGTGAAGCAGGGTGTTGCAGAAAAAGTCCACGGCTGCTCTGAAATACTTCCTAAAAGGTGGAAAAGAAAAACGACTCAGAGGAAAAGACCACAACAAATAGCAGCTGCCTATATTCAGAGAAAGTTATGACCTCATGCACTAAGTGCTTACAGTTGAGAAGGAGGCTTATAGAGACTTACAGATCAACTGACAATATAAGTGGACTGAGTACATTGGAGAAAAGGGTAGAAAAAAGAAAGGCTGGCTGGCTGTGATGTAGCTCCTAAACTCAGCCAAAAAAGTTAGCTTACTGCCCTCCAAAGATCCTCAGGCTTTATGGCACTTTCGGTATTTTGGATATTTTCGCTGTCTGCAGAATGTGGGATTCTTTCCCTGAAAATTGATTTTACAAATGGTACTTAAGAAACTTTAAAACCATGTGTGCTGTGGTCTCTGTGGCTGTCACAAATGCTACTTCCATTTGATATCAATTTATCAAACACATTTAAACCTTAAAAAATCTTTTTCATTCACTTTTAATAATTTCACCCACTGATTGATGTGACATTCAACGCATACAGCAAAGCCACCATCAAACATACATGTTTTTTTTTTCTTTTTGTCTCATGATCGCCTGATATTTGTCATCATCTTCTAATTGTTGATCACAGTTCCTGATGTGCCTACTATATGAGGTAAGGACTTGTTCCATGACTGCTGCTGAGAGGCCAGCATCACATTTTCCCCCCATAAAGCAACAACGACAGTATTTTCACTGTAAGTCTGCATTTGCTGTAATTGCTCACTTAAACTAATTATTTCACAACTGTAAATGATATATCCAACAACACCCTCCAAATTAAATATTCTAATGCATTCTGAATGGCTACAATTAATCTATTTTTGTTTTCATGAGAAATGACATCTACAGCAACTGAGAATTTGGAAGTGTTAAAGGCTCGCGTGCACAGGCATAGACATGCACGCGCACAGTTTTATTTTTCCAGTGTTTTCTTTCCTAAGTATCAAGGGTCTCATTAAAAAAATACTGCGTTTGCAGTAAAAATGCAATATACTGCTGCAACAACTCTCTCATCAATCAAACTTTATCCATTAAAGTACAAGAGTGTAAAGCAACTTTGCCCCAGCAATGATCAAACTGAGTAACATATGAGTGCAAACCGTGCACCTGCTCAGGAGAAAGTAAACAAATCTTTTTTTACCTGTCCATCCGCATCCTGGTGCGCAAAACGTAACGAATAGCGCCAAGAGGGTCCTGCTTGCGGCTAAAGCCATAGTGAGTGTGGCGCGCTACTGCTGCGGAGCGTCGCACCAGCTGGATGGATTCAGAGGGTTGGGACACACCAGCCCTCCCCTCCCCTCTTTCGATGGGAATGCTGCTTTTCACCCTGAACTTACAGCTTCTTTATGTCGGCAAAAAACTTTCAAAAACCAAAAGCCCAATACATCAGATCCATAAACATCTTCAGTCGATTTCTCGATCAGAAAGAATTGGTTACAAACAGTGAAATGGTCTTTTTTTTAAAAAGCAGAATAATTTGAAAAACAAAAACTGAAGCAGAGTACAGTTTGTAGGTATGTAACTATATAAAACTTGATAAAATGTTCTCATCATTTGAATTTATTAAAATGTCATATAGCATCCCTTACACTATCATACTGTGAGCTCCTCAGCTATTTAAACGTGTCTACATTGTGCTGCAGGGTGTCTTTGATTTTAGAATAATAAAATAAAATTGACAAAATGTCTCCCTCTTCAGGTAACGGCATTGATTTCATCCAAAGCTGAAGGTCTAGTAGCAGGTGGAGGGAGACTGATTAGTGGGAGAACCTGAGGTTTTAAACATGGACACATAGTCCTCCTGTTTTTATTGACTGTTTCAGAGACAATTCTTATAATTCACTTTTTCCTTTTTTTTCTTTTGAAAACCACAAGAATGTTATTTTTTGTGGGTATAGCTGCTTTTCTGAAAACCTTTATGTAAACAGTTCAGTTCTACCTGTTCTGCCGTGTTCCACTTCTTCTTCTTGCAGATCCACTTTAGGTTGATTAAACATTTCCATGACACCATCACTTCACCAGGTGAGAGAACAGGGCTTTGGGCCAAGGCTCTAACAAATGATCTATTTTCTGGAGGCAGGGTGCACGATTGCAACAATTTTCCAAAGAAATGTTTTAACCACTAGATGGAGTAACAAGCCACGTTTTTATATATAGTGTCGTATACCTGTGTGCAACAAAGGTAACTGCAATAGTTCAACCTAACGTTCTCTCAGTGTGTAGTTAAATGTTTTAGTTTAGATGACTAATATATGCCTTATATAGTCAATTTGTCTATTATTTGTTTGTTAGTGCTCCATTGAGGCTCAGAACAATTGCAGAGTGCACACATTGTGCAGATAATGAATATGAGCTCCTGCTAATGATAAACATTTGTGACGGGATATCTATTATAATACTGTAAAATTTCAAAGTTAGAAACATTGTTATTTCCTCCTTATTATAGTTACGTTTCCAGTGGTAACAATTGAACTAGAGCCAGAAGATTTTCTGCCTCACTGTGTACCTTTGCAGCACTTTTTACACATGAGAGAGCAAACGTCCCACAAGACCAGCAGCAATTACAGATGGACAATTACTGAATACATTTATTGTCTCCATAGCTCAGAGGTTAATTTATCACTAATATTCTCATTCATTCGGAAATTATTGAACTTTGCCCCAGATCTGAATGAGATAAAAATGCTATGCAATTGGCTTTTCATAATTAATTATCCGTTTATCTGTATAGCTCATCAAGCAACATCAAGTGACAAAAGACAGCTTTATTCACTTGTGTGTAGGTGGTTTTTACTCCAGACCAACATCTCCCTCTGTTGGCCTGGGCCATTATCTGCACTGGAAAAAAGAGTTCAATCATCACTTCTTCATGAATGAATTCATGAATGACTGCAATGTGTCGGAGTCCGAGGAGGAGCATATGGGAAATTCTGGGTTAAATATAGTAACTAGGATTTCACCACACGGTAACTGCTCTGTAAAAAAGCAATTTGATATTTATTACTGAAAAGACGGGGGGGTGGTTGCTGCAAAATCAATACATGTGTCAGTGGCCATCTTCATGGTCCCCAAGGGCCAATAAAGTAACTGCAGTTTGTCTTTTTAATAGCCTCTGCCCTTAAAACCTGAACTTCATAAACTCATTTCTTGTGCTCACGAGTCTCTAGTAGCTCCTCTCTCTCTCTCTCTCTCTCTCTCTCTCTCTCTCTCTCTCTCTCTCTCTCTACAACACACAAACACTACTGCAGCAGCTTGAAATAGTGCATGAGTCAGCACAAAACACAATACATTTTTTATAACCAAAAAAAATCTTATCGAAGCAGATAGTTGTCGCTTTCACTCGCTCTCTGCAAATCTGCAGAATGTGCACAGACACTGTCACTCATTCACACACACACACACACACACACACACACACACACACACACACACACAGATAGAGAGGGTGAGATATGGTTGGATTGCTCCTCCGGTGACGCCTCAGCCAGCTCAGTATAGTGAGTACAAGGTGTCCTGTCTTGTTATACAAATGCCTGAGGTTATTTATGTCAGGTCCTGCTATAATTCCCCTGCAGAGAGATGACAAGATGCCTGTGTTGAACTAGGCCTTCTCTGCTAATATACTGTATCAAGTTAGACTGACTGTCCGACTGAGTTTATGTGAATGTGTGTTGTGTTCCAGTTTTATCAGCCGTTTTACTTTATCTGTTTTGTCGTTTGTGGATTATTTTATTTGGGTTACATTCGCCTGTTAGGCAGAGGAGTGGTCAACATCTAACCATGTTTAAAGACACAATTTATATTTTTTTCTGAAATATAAATCCGGCCTTTTAAGTCTGTTGGTGCAACTCCTTTAGGGTATTTCATACAGAGATGATGAATTACTAAAACCAGCTCTTTCATTCGACCATTGTCTTTAATCTTTCTCTAATTTTCTGGGAGAGTTGAGGGAAAGAAAAAACATTAAATTAACGGTCTGGGGTGGTTCAGTAAACAGAAACACCAAGCATTGAGGAAAAACCTGTCAATACACACTCTGTTGCCAGTTTATAGCTAAAACTAGGTGATCTAAGACAACATCGTGCAATAAACCACCCACAAAGGTTATACTGTTACATTTGAACCCATTTAGGTTAAACCAGTGGTTTTCAAACTGGGGTCCAGGGACCAACAGGGGTCCTTGAGTGGGTTGTAAGGTCCCAAGGAAAAGGAGGATTTTTTTTAAGTTGGGACAACAAGGAAAGAAATAGTGTTGGTGGTTTTCATCAACTGTAATTTATAATGATTCCAGTTTGATCATTGATTGACTATGAAGACTTTATAATCTTGAAAATAAATAAATTAAATTAAATAAATTGACATGAAAAAGTTTGTGAACTTCTGGGCTAAACTACGGTGACACAGCTGCTGAATGTACATGTCAAAGTGTCAGACTAAACCACATTGTCACACAGTATATGTATTTTTGTTTGAGGCCATTTTCTGTCCTATCTGTTCCATGTCTTGGCAGGACCAATAAGCTGTGCCAATAGCCTGAGGGTGTCCCTGTGCCTGCTGGGATGTTGAGGCCCAGAAATCACAGTGCTGTCAGAGGGATCTGTGCTGCCGTCAGTGTAACTCCTGGAGATAGTGGCATTGCTGACGAAATGCCAAGTACAGTTTAGTTTTTTAGTGTTCAGTATCATGTGCAGATTTGCAGATTTTTTCTTTAGCTACAACTCCTCAAAAAATGTTGCATGAGTTTGGTATCTTACCTTTTTGACCTTGTAGCAACATCTGGTGAACCAGTGAATTATCCCTGATTCTCCTCCCCCTGAAAACCCTCTCAGGACCCCGACAGGTACCTGGACTCTGTTCTGAAAACTCTTGGCACAGCTGCCTACCTGCTGGTCTTTTCTTGTAACAGATATATGGATTACAGCGTCCCAGCCTGCAGGTAAAATGTGGTTTCTGTTGTTTGTTACCGGAGCAGAAAGGCGGACCACAGCCCAGGACCAGACAGGGAGAAACAAAGCTCATTTGACCCCTGACCTTAGTCATCCTTCACTAATAATAAAGGGGAAAATTAGATGCCTGGAAACTGTATATTGCTCAGCATCTGTCCTAAAGAATAAGATTTAATCCTACAATACAGTAAGTTTGAGAAGGTAGACGAAGAGAAGTATTTATAGCAAAGAGACACATCAACACTAAAAGGACATTATATTTAAACTTTGTATTTAGTAACCTATTACATACATTTTACCATGCAATTGAAATCCATATTCTAAAGGAAGATGAAGATTACACACTGACTTTTTGAAACGGTTCTTTATGAAACAACTGATAGCTAATAGCTGAATATTCTCTCTAGATTCTCGTTTAAGTCTGCAGTGAAGATCTGTTAAAACAGCATAGGCTCATGACCAAGATTTTTACTCACTGAAGAAAGGGTGGAGCAAATCCCAGGACTGAATTGATCTGATCTACAACTAGAGCATCCACCATCCCCAGGCTGAAGCTGAAGCTGAAGCCCACCCCCCGCCCTTCCTGCACGACGGGCAGAGTAAAACCAAGTGCCAGCCCGGAGATGCGCGACAGACCCAGCAGCCACGGAGCACGGAGCAAGAGAAAATGTTAACAGGAGCCTATAATTAATTTTCTTTTGTTTCTGTTCGAGAAAAAAACCAAAAAAAAAAAAACTATTCTACATGCTGCCCGTATGGAAAACGTTTTTGTATCCGGACGCAAGGAGAGGCTCGCCTAAAGATCATTAAAACACAGATTGCACCAAATCAGTTCAGGTTTTTATCTGTGTGGAGTAAAATTACTCCCCTGACGAGTGTGGACTAATGATGGCTTTAATGGTTCACCTGAAGACGGTCGCTCACCTTCGGGGAAAAGGTGACAGGATCGCCAAAGTTACATTCAGAGGTAGGACGTCTTTAACTGCAGCGTTTCTGTGTTATAGCCTGTATGTGTTGAAACCGAATCACCCTGCGTAGTGTGCCCTGGTTTGATTTATGTTAGACGACACGATGGGAGGTAATCAGCGGTCCTGGCTGCGTAAAAAGTTGGGGAATCCCCCTCCTGGATCAGTGGTCACCTGAGACGCGCTGCGCTCTGATGTTTCACTGCGCCTTTTTATCCAAGGAAGGAAATCTGACGAATATCCTTCAAATTAAGACAGAAATAGAAACCTTAAACACAGTCAGTATACGATTTAATAGAATTATACACGAAAATCCAACCGCAATCATTTTGCATTTAACCATTTCATATACTCCTTAATATTCATGTTAACTATAATATATATGTTGTCTCACGCCTTTTAAAGTACTACACAGGCAAACTGTATTAGAAATAGGGTGCTTATATTCCTGCTAATGAAAATTCATGATGTTATATCACAGCTATTATATCCAGTCTTTTGCTGCTGTCAGGACATGGACTTCTCTTAGGATTTATTAGAATTAGAACTATTAAATATTGCCACATAAAGAAAGAGCAAGGTGTCACTCTTTGTACAGCTCTGGGAACATATAGTGACATTACAGTGATTTCTCATCACTGTTTTTACTGAATGTGTCCACTGGTAATTTTACTCCTAGAGCAATAAAGGAGCGAGATGCCAGTAGGTTACAAATGACTGAGCTGAGAGCATTGATTACTGAAGATGGTGTTAAAGGTGGGGGTTTATTGTACCTTTGGGGTAATTGCCAACCCTCTAGTTTTCTGGCATTTAATTGCTCTTACAGGGCCATTGTCCTAACACATGACCTGGTCTGTCTCTCCTGCTGTTCATTGGAGGGACATTTGGAGGGAGTTCAGTGGATTCATTCATCGGCATCGTAGGTTTCTTTCTGTGTGTGAATGTGTGTGTGTGTGTGTGTGAGAGAGAGAGGGAAAGAGAGAGACAGAGGAAGAGAGAGAGGAGTGTGTGTTTCAGCACCTTGGACAGCGATCAGTCCACTCTCTGACAGATGACAGGTGTTTAGTCCCAGACTGATTCCTGCTGTCAGCATCAGGATCGTGTAGGATGTTGCAAGACCACCACCCATTCTTTCTCTCTGCATTGTTCTGTGACTGTGTGCACACTGGAGAGAGGATGGGCTTCAGTGGTGTGCCCTGCACCGCAGTGAATTCACAAGGGGCTCGATATTACATGAACTGTGTCATCCATGTCAACGATGAGATCTTCTACCCTTCCTCCCCATGGTTCAACTGTCAGCACAGTAGCTGCAGTTCTGTTCTGAAGGGTGTGTGTTTGTGTGTGCGTGTGTGTGCGTGTGTGTGTGTGTGTGTGTGTGTGTGTGTGTGTGTGTGTGTGTGTATGTGTGCTGTTTTTTACCCCAATTTCTGCCCTACAATATCTGATTTAGTCAGTGCAGTTTTGAAACCTACCCAGTTTAAGACACAAGGGACTTTCACTGGTTTTCTCTTATGTCAGATTCTGTATATGATATGAAATGAAAAAAAAGCAGAAGCACATATTCAATCTTCTTTCCAGTTGCAGACTAATGGCGCATGCAAAAAAGGTTTTCAACACATCATAAAAGGTGTGTAAATACCCATTAGATACATACCTGCCAAGTTAAACTGGTCCTACACCACATTCTGTGTTGCATCAGATTCTGACCTGAATAGGAATTTCAGCTTTATTATCATCGTTAAGGTTTGTACTTTTTTCTAATTAGAAAATGCTGATAAAAAAACCTGTGACACCCTATATATTCAGAAAGTTAGAGAAAGAATCACAAATTGCTTTGATAGTACAAACCTTATAGAGCAAAGGTAATATATTCTATGTTAGTACTTTGGTCTTTTTCGTCCTGTAGTGCCACAGAATCTGATGGGTCAGAGACTTCTGTACACTGAAATCACAGCTAACACAATCTGTGGCCGATATATACTTAGGTGGCAACGTTGTTTGGCACCAGCTCTCGATATAAAGTAAGATAAAATTGTTGCAGCAGTGGCTGAAAATCCTAATCTGGTCAGAGAATATGCTGTAAGTGATGATTTTGGCCTCTTAGGGTGGTGGAAACAAGTTGGGAACACAGCACTGAATATCTTTAATTTGGAGTAGTGCGATAGATTTACAATTAGTGTGGGAATGATAATTTTTGCGTCATAAATTTAATTTTTACTGAAAACACTATTAAAATCCTGATCATGTGAAATTTTTTAAGGCTCTGTACCAAACAAACATGTTTTCTTACACCTGAAGAACAAGATATTTAGGCTAGGGGACCTCTGCAGCACTACAGTACTTCATTATAATGCTGTTAAGTCACACATTTTGCCTTTAGCAAAAAACTGCAGCTTCTGCGATTTGCACATTGCATACATATTGCGATTTCGATAATATTAATTGTTTTGTTTCCAGTCTGGACAGTGAATGTAAGTCACATCACTGGCTTTTAGCTCTGTTTTGGTCTCCACCAGCTCCTAAGGAGGGACTAATTTGCTAAGTGCTGTGTTTTCCAGTGAGCTTGCTGGTTGCTAACTTTGTCGTTGGTGCTGAGCTAGCCGCTGTCTGTGCCTTTCATGAAGCTAACGTTATTATTTTTAGTAGCAAACACTTATCGGCTTAGGCTCGCACAGGTAGCAAACCATCGAAAAGTAAATTAACTGGCGATGTCTGGAGGAGGCAGAAGCAACAGATGGCATTTTCAGAATATTCTAAGACTCTTTTTACCAACTGGATGAAAAAATGATTTTAACCAGTTAGCCGACGAGCCTCCATCTTTGTTTTGATTGTGAAACAAATTTGCGACTTGGGGTTAAAACAAATTAGTGCAGACGCAATAATTATTTCATCCAGATGTTTAGAAGAGTCTTTAGGACTGTGGAAACACCTTTACGACAACGGCCTTCTGGGATAGTAAGGAATCGAACTAGTTATGCTAATTGAAGCATAAAACGGTGCTATGAGAGCAGTAGATCAAAGCTGTAAAGTTGTTTTACAATGAGCTGACACTCGCTTTAAAAGCCCTGTAAAGCTGAGGGATAATGATTCTCTCTCACTACAGGCAACCCAACAACTCATCATATTTATTTCACGTGATTATTATAGAAGAAATATTGGTTTTAGCCGCTTAAAATTTACATGAAACTGTTTAATCTGACATGTGACATATAGACAAGATTCATATATAAAAGCATTGTCTCAAAGATGTAATTTAGGTGTATCATACACCCACATTTACATCCTGTATTCTGAGGTTTATGTCCCCCTCGTCAGCTTTGCCACAAGTTCTTATGGGGCTTTATAAATATTCTTCCTTAAAATCATTCAGTTGGTTTGTTTTATTTTTATCTTAAGGCGTTGTTCTTTATTTGACCAAATTATATGTTTTTAAAATATGGCTCTATATTTCATATTAGCCTGACTAAGATATCTATGATACTTCTGGGAGATTTTCTTTATTTAGCAAGAGATTGTAAAGCGTAACCCTGTGTTAGAAGTCATGATGTTGAATTAAAAGTAAAAAAAGAAATCTCTTCATCTGAGAGGTCACCTGTAAAAGGTGTGTTATACATTTGGATATGTATGGGTCATTAGATAACTAAGAGCAGAGAATTGCAGGAAAGGTGGGCGAGAGAGAGCCGTGCAACAACAGATATGAGCTGGGATCAAACTCATTGTACACTGAATCACCACAGCGCCCACCATATGATTAATTTCATTTAAAACAATACTGTCTTCAGTTGTAAGTGCTCCGTATTTTACGAATACTAGAAAAATATATCATTTTCCAGTTAAAGGGGTTAATGGAAGCTGATGTCTTCATCAGCAGTTAATTTGCCTACAGATGGTGAAATTATTTTAAATGTGAAACTTTATTACCCTCTTCACATCCTGAAAATAAACAGTTTATCCCTTTCCTCTCACTCCATCTCTCTCTTTCTTCTTTATCCTTCCCTGAGTTTCATCCAAAATCAGCCATTTACAGAAGACATAAGAATGTGTTTTTCCACCCACTTAAACTTCTACTCACAGTACATGCGTCAATCATGCGTCCCAAGTCTCTTTAAATGCCCTGGGTTTTTGAGTCATATTTATCCGGCAGACTGTCAGTGGGGCTTCCTGAGTGCTTTCAGCTCAAACAACTTCCTGTCTGGATAGGAAATGGTCTGCCAGGAAACCCCAGCCCCCCTCTGAGCACATCAAACCATATATGAGCCCTAGAGAGACTTGTGGGAAGGTGTTATGCATGCATGTCAGACTACACACGTTATGTCTGACGGGAAAAGAAACCTAATGTGGTATATAACGAGTCATTATTATCTGGTACCATGGACAATGAATAAAGTCTTCTTCAAAGGCGAGGCATCAGAACTTAATTGATTTTGTGACAAGTCTTTGATGAATAGACCGTAGACTTATCTTTGGTCTATAGCTTTATCAAAAACGGCACTCCAGCTTTTGTTGGGCCTCGGCACAGTAGCCTGCAGGATCACACGCACACTGTGGAATTAAATTAGAAATTTAAACATGATTTCTGCTTTTAAGATATTCCACTAAGGCTTGCCTCTTTTAACCTAACTCTCTTCTTCTCTCTGTCATCTAACACTTATCAAACCCCTTGACATCGTCGCTGCTGCTTGGACAGTTTGTTTGAATTCTAAATCTTTAATATTCTCTTGACTGAAACTGAGCTTTGTGCAATCTACTTTACGTAGAGCAGATATTTTCTTTGTGTTTAGTGTCAATTGTGGTACCTATTTAGGATGTACACCATCTCTTGTTTGGCTCGTAAATTGGTCAGGAAATAAGCCTAAATTAAATCACAGTATGGATGAACAAAGATGAGATTCTCAAGGGCATACAGGGAGACTGATTACACACAGAACATTAAGAAAGATGCACAAAATGATTTCCACTTTCCTATTCTACACTCAATTTTATGTTCTTTTCTTCATTTTAGGTACAGGTACAACTGACAAAAAGCTTAAAAACCACATCTGCCCACCACTTCATCTGTGTTAGCATGAATCTTTCCTAGTGTTCTCCATCCTTTCACCTCTTTTTTTATCTCAGTCCGTCTGCTTGAAACCAAGCTCTTTATTCCTTTTCTTTTCTCCGCCACAGGTCGATTCTTTCAATGCCGCTCCTCTCTCTGCTCTTAATCGCTTTATTTCTCACTGTTTTCACCCGAGGCCACAAGGCAACCTGATTAGCAGAATGTTGTTTTAGTTTTGTGTGGAGCACCTTACATAAGTTTCACATGATCTACTTTTCTAAACCCACGTCTCAGTTAGATGAAAAGACTGGTGTGACAGTGTGTTCATCGTCGCTGTTTTGAATAATGTAGGAGGAATATTGTATCTCTCCCTCTGACATTTAAGTGGTGTTTATTTTCTAAAAATGATTTCAAAGGATGTGGCTGTAGAGAGTGGGGAGTGATGGGAAAGAGAGATGAGAACACTTGTGAAAGAGATCATGAACTAGAGTCACAATGGGCTAATTTTCTCTGTGAAATTATACCAATCAGGTTGTGTAAAGCACAATATATTTTCACTTTTCCTTTTGCATGTTTGTGTGTCTTTTTCTTTTTCTAAATCCAAGAGGTTATTTGCTCTGTGAATGTGCAAAAAGAAACTTTCAACACAAATAATGATAATAATATATCAGAGCCAGGCAGGATCTATTTATTTCTATTCAAACTTATTATTACAGCCAAACTGACAGGGGCTGTAATTAACTTTCTAGGTCCGTGCACATGTGTATACATATATATATGAATGTGTGTCAGTACACATCAGCTGTCCACACGCACCCAAACAAACATCAGCACCCACACAAAGCCTCAGATACACAAAGCAAACTACCGCAACAAAGCAGAATGCACACACCAGTCCGGCACCATTCATGAGGATCACAAAACAACCAGGTGAACACAAGCAGTGGCACGCATGAGTGAGTCAGGTCACTGCACAGTGAATGAATACACAATGCACCAAAAGATTATTGTTTTCATGATCATTTAAGGATGCCATGTGGAAATTATGTACATTTTGTTTTCCTTGATCTCACTTCCTTTATGGTATTTCAATTCTGCTGAAGTCTTCTCTGTCTCTGTTTGCTTTTCTGTTTTTATTCTGTTGCATAGTGAGTCATAGTAGCCATTTAATTGTCTGCATTTCTTTTCTGTCTCCTGTGGCTCCACACAACCTGTCTCATTTGTGTGCTTTTCAGGTACTTAGGCATGAATTTGTCTTTTCAGTGCTCTTTAATGTGACACATGTAAATTTGTAAATTAGACAGTAATGGGAACATTTTAATGTTGATCAGCATATCTAAATGTGATGATACATTCATATATCCAATCTGACAGACAGTAGCGGAATAAGTATTCAGATAATTTACTTTATTGTAAGTGATAATCCTGCAATTAAAATCCTGCTATTTCATTCTTTATTTCCCTAAAGAGTATTCTTTCTTCTTCTATTTCAATTAGGAAAATTAATTCACATATCATAGCATTACTGTGCATTTTACCCCAGTTCTGCAGATCTGCAAACCCATTTTGGGTCCCAACTCTAAGTCTGGGAAATACTGCATTATAGTTAGCTATTACTGATGTGTCAGTAGCATTTTAATGTAGCTGCTTGAGGTGGAGCTAGATTTAATTACTTTATATACAGGAATATAGTTCTTTCCACTTCCCAACCTTGAGCCATATTAAAGCTTTCACGATATAAAGTTATGAGATGAAAAAGGTCAAGGTTCTGCTACACAAATTTGTATTCATGTCTAGGACTTTGTGAAATATTGGGTAAGTTTACCTCTTTGGCCGTCAAACAGTTTTTAAATGTAAAAATCTTAGTGGTTAGCGGGGGGAATGTCTCTTTAACAACTCATAGACGTGTGAAATGTGACACAAAAAGGGGTTGGGATCACGACAACAACAACAACAACAAAAAACAAGCCACTTGTGTATTTTATAAGCTCTAATGTAAAAATGATATCATGTAGAAATTATATAAATTGCTGTGTGTCTGCCCACTCAACCAGAAATTACAATAATTGCCATGTCATAATTGAACAGTTTATCTGATTTTCACCTCTAAATTCCTCCTTCCAGGTCTGTCTTTCTACAGCCGGGTTGCAGAGAACTGTGAGGAGGTGGCACACTTTAATGAGGTCAGTGTCTTCATTTCCTCTGTCATACACTAACGCACCTTTTTAATGACCGATCAGCAATTATCTCTTAACTTAATAGAAACCACAATCTACCACAAGACTTCCAGTATCTACTGCAGATAACAAAGTTGCAGGTTTGGTTAATGAGCCTGGTGGTAAATCAATAATTAACAGGTTTTTACTTTTAATTTATGTCTGTTCTTAGATTAAAGTGACAACATTAATTTCAAACCTAACAGTATGTTATATTAGGCATACATTAGTACAGGAAATTTCCCTTTTACACCTATACAATCTGTTAATGTAACTGCTGTGCAGGTGGCATCTCTACTGAATAGTAAACATACTTTAATATAGAACATATGATACACTTTACCTCCCATTGTGTGATTGAATACGATGTAGTAATATAGTTTGATTCTCAGAAAATGTAAAATGCTTTACTTTCTGTGCGTATGTTTTTTAAGAATTAGAGATACAGTATAGGAGTACTATAATTAATTATACTACTCCTAATTAATTATATTATTATTACAATCATGTTGTTGAATGATTTTCATAAGTACTTTAACACTGTATCTGTATTTTGTCCAGCTGCTGTTTCGATTTAAAGAGATCTTACTCTTTCTGAATCTCTGCAGAGGATCAGTTCCATCCATTTTGACCATATCCCAGCAAGCATTGTGCTAGAGGCAGGGTACACCTTGTACTAGGGATGCACTGTTTTATCATCCGAACATCAGTATTGGCCAAAATTCACCTTGTATATATGTTTATATGTTGTGTCACATCAATTTTGCGCTGGATAAAGGTTGCGTTTGTTATTTTCAACTTGGATATTGGAGAAATAATCACCTCTGTTTTCCAACACTGGCACAAATTAGCAATGGTCAGACGGTAAGCAGCTGTTCCGATCTGCGTCTCACATCTTGGACAATAAAAATAAAACGAGCTGCAACAAGGCAGAGATGCATATCTTTGTCAACATTATCTGTATTTCACACAATTTCACAATTGGTGCATCCCTACCTTGTACAGCCAGTCAGCCAAACATATATGCCCTCTCATTTACATCTAAGAGCAGTTTAAAATTCACCTCAACATATATTCCTACTTTTTGGCTCGCTACACGCAGAGCACCCTGACTTAGTACTTAACATTGGTATTGCACATATATAGAAAAATGCAGAATCATCCGATATAAATGTAAGGGGATACTGGACTGCACACACAGTCCACACAAACCCAGGCACTTCATGCTGTGTGACGACAGTGCCAACCACTCAGCCGGCCAAGGAACATGTCATTGTCACCTAATTAATGTTCTAACCCAAAATCTTGCTCATTTTAGCTCGCAAATGGCCAATGTCTTGCCAAGTGTCTCCTAACGACCCTCTACTGTTCACTGATGGCCTATCAGGGTCTGGAGAGGCAGTGGTCTCCACCCATGCCTGACATTGAACACTTGCTCTGTTGTAATTAAACGAGACACTCCACACTCTGCTGCTGATGTGAGGAAGATCTGGTCCCCTAAATAGCTCGCCTGCCAGAAATGGAAGTTCTTTTAACTTGAAAAAGAAAGTTTAATGGACATGAACTCTTTACAATTTGACTTGATGTCCAGGAAATTACTAAAACATTATTCTGAGCAACAGCACAGACCTGAGGAAGGCTTCCAGAGCCTTGAAGTTTTCACTGGAGCCCCTCTGGTGCTGGCTAGTCAGTTTCTTTTCACCATGGCTGAGGCTTCTGGGAAATGTTCCCAATAGGATTCCTGCAGGCTCCTGTCACACTGAGAAACCAGCGTTATGATGGATTTAAATGCAAAGAGTCACATAAAGGGAGTAGAGAGGGGAAATAAGAAAGAGAGGAGGGTTAAGGGATCAAAAGAGAAATGTTGCTGAGGGAAATCCACACAGAGTGAAAGCATAAGAGACAGAACAGAGGTAGAGGATGAAGTGAGGGAATGAGCTAAGAAAAACAAAAGAAAGAGAGCCTCAAACACATACCGTACCTTCCCAGGGGAGGTTTGACTACAGTTTTTTCCCCTCTGAGCTGCTTGCTTTTGCAAAGAAAAACATTTTCCCTTTGATGGGTTCACAAGCGGAGTGCTGCTTCCTTTGCTGATAACCAGAGCTTTTTTGTTTTCAGTCTAATCAGGAAAATGGCTAAATGACTATACGCATTTGGCCCCTTGCATAGTCATGCACAAACACAGCCACTTACATGCATACAGTATATACACAGTGCCTGCAGAAAGATTGTTGTTTCTGTAGCGTCATGGGTGAAGTGTGACAAAAGGGAGAAATGTGTCAGAATTATTTATAGTGGTACATTATATTATTCCTGAGGCCCGACTGCAGTAACTGGTATGGAGCTCAGTGGGTGGCACTGATATGTGATCTCTTTTGACAGCCTCACCCGATGCTCCCGTCTTGGTCCTGTAGTGCTGGGGAGGTCGTTAGCATCATTCAGCATCAATAAAATGTCCAGGCTTCCTTTAGGACAACTTGTGCTTCCAGTAGTTCCTGAGTCGGTGTATATTTGTGTGTGTGTGTGTGTGTGTGTGTGTGTGTGTGTGTGTGTGTGTGTGTGTGTGTGTGTGTGTGTGTAGCATGCTGCTGGTGCCCATGCGTGCCACCCCCAACAAACACTTAAGCAATTCCTCATCACATCCTCCTCATCTGACATCTTCATCCTCAGCTCTGGAACATTTGCACAGCTCAGTAAGCTCAGTCCAGCCCCTGCAGTTGAGGCCCATTAGCATAGAGTTGTGTGCCTTGTTGCTTTATGCATGGACTAGCAGGACGCCTTTGAACTAGTATGCGGATAGACTGGATGGGGAATCTGTATTCATTATTCATTCCATGGTGGGACTTGGCTTTTAGCTGCGGTACACCAGGGCTTCCCCCTCACTAGTTAGACATAACTGGAGCAAAGAACAGAAAGGCCTGCAAGTACTGTATGTGGCCACAGGGTTTACTCAGTATGGGCCTGCAGATATAGCTAAGGTGTAAGTGTCCATGTCAGTGTCTGAGCAGGAGGAAATGCAAAAGGAATGTAGCAATATATGTTTATTTAGTTTACAAACAAGATGTCAAGACTAATGTTTAACTATGCAGACAAGGCAAGGGGAATTATTATGCAAACATAATGAATGCAAGAATATTCCTTCTCCGCTAGCTTCCAGCTGCTACATCCCTACAGTGTACAGTCTGACTTTTTAATGAGAGTCTTGCGATTATACAACACAAAAGTCTGAATCATATGACTGTTTCATTACTTTTTTAGTACTGTTTTCAACCTTTTCTCCTACAAATTATAGTTTTATATGACTATTTTGCAACTCAATGCCACGGAAAGGGACATTTTACGAGTTATCAAGTTACATAATTTAGAACCAGGCTTCTATATTGTTGCCTTAACTGAACCACCAATGAAACCCTTGGCTGAGGCATGTTAGTCCTGTCCTCTATACAGGGTCCAAAATTAATAGCCGCTAAGTGCCAAATTCTGGTAAATTTGGGGTTTGGCTGGAAAATAAATTGGGGTCATTGGATAAATAATTTGGATGCACAGCATAGGACCAGGTTTAAATACTGTGTTTTTTTATGTGAGACCCTCACAGATTATCAAGTAAAAGCAGCTTGCTACTATTTGTGCTTTCTACACAATGTTTGTCTATGTTTTTGCCTTAAGAAGTATCCGTGTTGCATGTTATTAGAGATGTTGCAACACCTTTCCGGTGTTAAGCCACCAAAAACCTGCTGCAAAGTCCTTATGTCACCGTCTGTGCACATCCCATGCTGTTTGTGATGTTTCCAGTCATGATGCTTTCTATAGCTCCTCTGGCAATTGGCACTGGAATTTTGCTTCCTTATGTTTCCTTATGAAATACAGTAATATCTGTGCTTTCTTAAGCAGGGTGGTGATATAAAATAACCATGAGAGATTCTCTTTCTACACAATGTCTGTCTGTGTCTTTACTAAAATAATTCATCTGCGTTATATGTTATTAGCAATATATATATAACAAATATTTTTGACTGGTAAATTTTAAGTTTACCTGCAGCAACCTATATGACTTGCAGTACCAAAACCTAAAATTTTCTCTGCAACAAATATTACAATTAACATAATCCATACAGTAATTATGATTCCCAACTTAATTTGCCAAAGAAATGAATAGTATATAAACTAGTGCTGTCAAATGATTAAAATATTTAATCGCGATTAATCGCATTAATGTCATAGATAACTCACAATTAATCGCAATTAAGCGCACATTTTATCTATTCGAAATGTCCCTTGATTTCTTTTTGTCCCATTATTTTTTCTCATTTTAATGCTCTTATCAACATGGAAAAGTGGATTGGCTTGCTTTGTGCAAATGTTGTTATTATTGAAAAATCATCCATTGTTGCCTGGCTTTGACGAGGGGGCGGAAAATTCGCATCAGCTGTGTTTTTGGCCATCAAGTGATATTTCAGACTGGACGTGCTGCGATGATAGCTCAGTTCACAACAACAAAACACATAGATGACTTTGGTCTTGTCAATGGAACCATTTGGCAACTTTTTAAAAATAAACGTTCTATTCAGAATATTATTGGCATCCATTTCAGCGTCTCGCGCTCACCATCCACTCAAACGTAACGTCTACTACTATTAAACAAGTGTGTACGGCGTGCCTGTTGTTTTGTTTCCAGTCTAGCTAGATCCGGTGTGGTGTTGTAGTTTTTCTAACATTACTAGTTGTTGCAACAGCATGTGAAAAAAACTAGAAAGTGTGCTAGGCCAAAAAACTTTAATCTCACGTTAAAAAAAATTGACACCGTTAAAATGGGTTTGCGTTATCGCCATTAATAACGCGTTTAACTGACAGCACTAATATAAACACAATTTTTAGGGGACAGTTTGCTGTTTTAGTAGTTGTTGTGTCAGTGTTGATGGTCTCTGTCTCAGTACTGAGAGCCTCATCAGTCCAATCAGGACTCTGAACTCAAGAGCGTGCTACAGCTGACCAAAGAGAGTAGGAAGAGACCACAGTGAGGTCACTTCCACAAAACTTCCCTCAGTAATCAGGTTGGGGAAGTTAGTGGGCTCGAGTAAGGCGTATCTGTTATATGAGAACATAGCACTATCAGGGTGAGGTTTTTAAACTAATATACATCATACCCAGTAGTACAGAATTCATATCCAGTGAGCCACCGGAGAATATAAGACTCTTCAAACATAACTTCATGCATTAAGGTGATCCGATCTACCCCTGGAGGTCATATTTCAGCTAATGATTTACTGACCACTTGACCACCAATAAGGAGAAGAGGAGTAGCATTTGCCTCCGGACTGGACTCAAGCTGGCATATTGCAGTCGCTAAAAATAGTTTAAGAACTTCTCTACTTTTTAAGATTCAGGGCTGCTCCAGGGAGGTGCTTTCCCATCTCTGAGTATACTGAATAAATGATGATTTGAGCAGAATATTTTCTTTGCCCACTTAGAGTTGGAGGGAAACTGAGAACTGAAAAAATCTGAGCAGCCAAAATGAGCACAGTAGAATCCACAGTTGGCATATTTACTGTATAGATGGGGGTTTTTTTTTATGTTTTTTAGTGTTGTTTAGGTATTAGTGTTGTGGATTTAGTGTGCTGTATTTAATTTTTATTTTGTCATTTTAAATCTACAACACTAAAAAATCATCCCTATATATATATATATATATATAAAAGGGATGCTCTATTTTTACTTGTGTGAACCCTTAGGAGAAGAAAAATATATAAGCGTCTACTTCCTCTTGCTGTTTGTGTGTGCACTCATGTGCATCAGATTGTAACTCCTCTGCTTTAAGGAGTCCCTCTCAAGAGTGACACGGCACCAAACGCTGGCACAAAAAACAAAGTAAATTAATCCACAGAAAGGTTTTTTAACTATGAAATATTATCTGGTACTCTAAGAACTAAATGTGCACAAAACAGAAAACTAGGATAACACATTCAAATGTTGATTAATTCAATAGATCTATTGTCAAGTCAGTGATTCAGGGGTTTGTACATCTGAAGCATAGCCCAGTGAGTAAGAGTCGGAGCTCTGTAAGGCTGTAATTAAGGCATTTTAAGGCACAATGATTTGAGCTAAATACTAACATCAGACTTGCTAACGTGTTCACAATGACAGTGATACATTCAACAGGCATGTTTACTATGATAAAATAAAAACTAATACTTAAACTGGTTTATAGATATTTAGTCATAAACCAGTCTTGGACTAAATTTTCTCTTGATGGTGTGGCTAGAGGAAAAGGGAGGGCATTACCAAAGTTATTAGGATTCATCCTGTAGACACCATTAATGTCAATAACAAAATGCCATGGCAGTCTGTCCAGTAGTTGTTGACATTTTGCAGTCTGTACCAACTGACAGGTCGACTACTCAATTTAACATCCCTGGTCACGTCCCATGTCAACATTCTGCTCAGAAAGCAACTGGGATGAAGCCAAATAGATTTTCTTGTGGTCCAATTGTCCAACTTCATGAGATCAAGATTCCATAGATTGTGGTGAGAAGCAGGTGAGAAATGTATAGCTGTAAGCCTTTTGGGGGTACTGTATAGCCAGATAACAGAGCACTGCAGTAGTGAACAGTTTGGAGGTATGGCTGTAAGACGCATTGTGCCGGGGCAGCTGCTAACAATAAATGTTATCATCCTCGTCCACACATTTTCTTATCATCCACAAGTACATAGCTTTAATTAACAAATATAATGAATTTAGTCCCAGCTTGGGCTTTTGTTTTACCATTTATGACACACGTTTGGCTAAATAGGCACCAGAGAAACAGAAGATAGAGCTTCTGTTGTTGAAAAGAAAAAAGAAAAAAAGTCTATCTCAGCAGAAAAGTTTTTACTTGAGTAGCTCTATCTCCCAGAACAACAGCATCTACTTTCAAGGAGCAGCTTACTTGACAAATGCGTTGTTCATTATCTCTGCACCATCTGGTCTTCCACAGCAGAAACTGGGGAGCTAATTGCAGTTTTATTAGAGTCCAGCTTGAAACAAAATGAGCTTTCATTTAATTAACTGGCTAAAGAGTCTCGTACCTGTTGGCATTGCCACTCAATTACAAGAGGAGGAAGAGTTTAAAACCAAAATGAGATGTCCAGCAATGGGTTAACAGTCCCTCTGCTGTGTAAAAGCATGTCCAGACATGCTCAGCAACCACTAATTGTTGGTCTGGCATAGTATATTAATGCAGTGATGATTAATAACGTACAAAACAGTACCAACAACCAGAGCTTGTAGCTGCTACAACCGTTAATAAATATACATGCTGGGTGAATGAAAGATTCTGACTGAATTACTGTCAATATGTCTACACCCATGACATTTTATTTAACACGCATAGTAAAATAGACCGAGATGAATGCAGAAACATTGGAGCATGCAGATAAAATGACCTCAGAGAAACAGAGCAGGGATGGAGATGAAAACAGGGATAGACAGTCCAATTGGAAAAAGTAAATTGAGACTGAGTTGGAGGGTGGTGGGGAGGATGGAGTGGGCATGCAGCGATGTCAGTGAATTGGACAGGATCGAGTTTCTCAGCACAACCAGCTTATCAGCTTCTAGATGCTGTTTCATCTAGATTGTCAGACACACATTGTGCACACACATAATCTATGTGTTGCAGTGGTGAAAGGATTCAGATCCTTTTCTCAAGTAAAAGTGTCAATACTGCATTCAGAAAGATACAAGTAAAAGTACAAAAGTATGACAAGCAACATGTATTTAAAGGTCCAGTGTGTGACATTTAGGAGGATTTATTGGCAGAAATGGAATATAATATTTATAAGAATGTTTTCATTAGTGTATAATCACTAATTAATGGAGTCAGCCATGTTGAACTGCCATGTTTCTGCTGCAGACAGAGCCTTTCACATTTTTCGGGAGTTAGCTGTCACCATAGTTTCTCTTACACACTACATAGCCCATTCTCATTCCCAGGTTGTCAAATACAGATGTGAGCTGTGTTCAGTTAGTTGCCATCTGCAACTTCACCACTAGATTCCACTGTAACCTACACAGTGGTCCTCTAAATTATTAAAGTATATTACTGATCCATTAACCCTTTAAGTACCATTTTAAAGTAATGTTTGGGTTGAGATTGAGCTCATTTGCATTACTGTTTAGCTGTCAAATTAATGTAGTGGAATTAAAAGTACAATATTTTCTCCTGAAATGTAATGGAGTGTAAGTATAAAGTCATGCATATACCCAAGCAAAGCACAATCCAGTACAGTATAGTACTTGAGTAAATGTACTAAGTTACTTTCCACCACTCATGTTTGGGACCAAATATGAGCCTGGTGATGCAACCCAATGGAAAAAAACAAAACTACTCTCAAAAATTACCTAAATCTCAATAAAATGTGTAAATTGAACTTCAAAGGTTTTCCAAAGTGAGTATTAACTGCAGAGGTTTTGTATTTGAATGTATTACTTTAAATTGCTGTGTAATCTAGATCTATATCAATATCGATTGCTATGTAACATACAGAAATCCATGAAACAAAGGATGGACACAGTGTCTTTCCCCTGTATATTCTCAGTATTAGTGCACATGTAAAAAGAACAGCAGAAAGAATAAACACACAGATGTTTTTTATTTTCAAAATACATATTTTAAGATGTGGTTTTAAATAATTTGACTCAGAGCCATTGAATGTGCTGAAACCTGTTTTTTTTTTTTTTTTTTTTTTCAGAAGATGAGTATCACCAAAACGAGAGGTTCAAGGGTTTCACAATGATAAAACTGTTACGTAAACAAAACCAAACTCACATTAGACAAAAAAAAAAGAAAGAAAATGTGATTGAAAGAAGGAGAAAAATGAGAGGTTGTGTCAGGGGACTGTATGTAGGCGAGTTAAGTTCCAGCATTTAATAATTTACTGTTGCAGAGGTGGACTCTCATGTACCGTACATGACAGCAAATACAGAGAAACTCTTTTCTCACAGTCCTAAATATCATACAGCATACAGAGCCTGCTGGTGAAGCCGACTGTAATGAGAAGGTGGCTTATACTGCCTCTTTCAGCAGCCTCCCCTTATCTCTTTTTTATCCTTTTAAGAATACATCTAAGCTTGCAGAATCCAAGTGCAGTAGACTGCATCATCATAAAATCACAACAAGCCTTTAAACTCAACACAAAAGACTACATACTGCATCAAGAATGTTCTTACTGTAAATATTGCACATTTCGCCCCAACCCTTGTAGTTGAGCGAGTGTTAAAGATAGAACATATTCTTCATAATTAATCATAGAGGTGTTTTCATCCTCTGTGTCCATGGCAACAGTTATGACTTATCAAAGGATAGAGAGCGGGGGAAACTGAGGACGGCTCGGTCATCCATCTGCTCGCCACAATGCTACAGCGTGGGATCACAGCAATAAAAGCTGCTCTTCAGTTGAGCATTTAGCCCCTCTGATAGGCCATAGTGGCCTCAAGGCTTCCGGTTAGTGAGATCATACCTGTCACTTTTAATGAGCGGCCTCACTCCCCCAATTAGTGTATCATACAGTACAAAGGGTTAGAGGGGGCGATCCGGGAATAGTAATGTGTGTTCTTCAGACA
This sequence comes from Dicentrarchus labrax, assembly GCF_905237075.1. Taxonomy (NCBI): domain Eukaryota; kingdom Metazoa; phylum Chordata; class Actinopteri; family Moronidae; genus Dicentrarchus; species Dicentrarchus labrax. The sequence continues at coordinate 17,334,309 of NW_026136708.1, forward strand.
GACTAAAAAAACTGAGATGAGGATCTAAAATAAGACCAGTGTTGCTGTTTTTTCTTGTATCAGTGAAGTGGTGATTGCTTTTCAGATTACTATCGCACATTTCTCTGTCTACACAATCTGGGATACATTTTCATACAGCGAGTCAGACTGAATGTAAGAGTAGGCGCATTGCAGCAACTTCACGTCAGTCAGTGTTTGAGGCACAGTGACTACTTGACAGCTTCAATTCTGATCTGTGCAGAGTTACAAACTGTGCAAAAAAGAAGAAGAACACAGTCATATTTGTTGTTTGTTTGTGTTAAATGTTTTTCATTTAAAGGCCCTGCAGGTATTTTCACTTATTTTCACAGATATGACCTGCTCAGAGTGAGGTTGGGTGGAGCTTTTATTTAATAATAATCATAGAGGTACAATATTTCCCACCCTCAAGCTGCAATCAGACCAAAATTCAAAATGGTATGGTGTGGCCAAAGGCAGAGGGGACAGGAGATAGCACAGGCAGGGTTGTAAAGATTAACTTTAGGAGTTAATGTGGTTAACAGGCAAATCATACAAAGTTGCAGCTCTATACGTGTTTTATTAAGCACTTTACTATCTTTGCAGCTTTTCCTTCTCTAAGGAGTTTGTGAGTTGTGGAGCTGTGGCGGGCTGAATGAAGCCTGGTTACTGCAAACAGCCACCTGTGACAGCACCCACCTGTCACTCAAAGCGGCCAGGCCCTTAATTATGCATAACTTTAAGCTTTGATATAATTTAAAAGGGTGATTAACCCCCTGTATAGTTTTTTAATGAACAGGGCATTTAGCTATAGAGACCAAAACTGTTCTCTACATTTATGTTTATAGTTTATATTTATTATATATATATGTTTATATTTTGTACATATGTATTTTCTACATACTATTTTAATATAGTTACCCATTAAGCTTTTATTGGAGTAACCATGGCAACGCTGAATCAAACATAATGACTGCTCATAAATTTCATCCCTGGTGTTTTATTCAAGTGCCTGCAGCCATTCAGCAGGCTGATACAGGATGGCATAGATATTTGGCTAAATCACATAATAATGTTATTTATTCATGTCTGTTGTTAAATAAATAAATAAATTAACCTGAGTGAAGGAACTTGGGGGTGAGTGTATGTCTACCTGGGAAGCAGAGAAGCTGAAAAATAATCATCTCTTTCTTCTGAATAACAAAAAAATATGAAGTGCATTGGAGAATGGCTCTGCTTGACAAATGTGAATATATTGAAACGTAATGTTGCATAGCACTATCTGAAATTGCTTTCTTCTGAAAAGAAGGCACATTTAAAAAAAAATGCAGTAGTCAATACTGCAAGTGATTTTTATAAGCCAAACTCCAATCGATTGTTTAGACTTTTAACTTAACTAAACCTTTCCACTTTCTCACCTTAATGGACTCTCTGCTCTCATTGGATTTGTCTGCACTATGCAGGCATTTAAACAACTGTAAGCACTTTTGTCTGTTATGGTGGCTGTGAAGGCATTAGGCAACACAAACAGCTTATTCCTTCGTGTTGTGGATTCCTGCACGTGTGTTGCTCTACAGATAGTAGTCTTGGACATTATGGGACAGTATAGCACATCGCACTAATGAAGACATGCAAAGTGCTGAGACACGTAATGGGGTTAACATGGCTGTGAGCGGAAACTTAAAGTTGGTACATCTGTGTTTGTGTGTGTAGAATAGAGAAAGAACAGGAAATGTGCACCTGCACCAACACATACATGTGTTTGTATTGTCTGTGCAGGCACAGATTAAAATGACTGGTCTTCTCACTCTGGGGAAATTAATGTGGCTGCCTGGTGTCCCTGGTGTTGGATAAAGAAAACATAATCACGTTTGCAGTGGTGTGTATGTGTAATTTGAGCTACAGTGTGTGTCATGCTCTGGAATGTGCGCCATTTCCTCCACTAGCTCTGTGTGATCTCATCCTTACAACATTAACACCATGCTGTGGACTCTTTCTCTTCCTCTCTTGGCTGTTCAAACACACTGGAGGAGATTTAGTTCTAAATTAGATGCTGTGCGACTGTATTAGCCATAATCTCAGCCAACTATCATCACTCTCAGGGTGTTTGCAGACTGAATGTTGCCAGTCAAACGCAGCTCAGAAAGAGGCAGCAGTGCTGGTCTTGCCTGGCTGAAGTCTGGGAAGAGAAACCACAGACTGCAGGCCCTCAGGGCAGAGAGCACAGAGTGATGGTTTAACTTGGTGCACGTGCACTAACACACGCACACGTCCACGGATCCTTGAAGGCAGATCTACCAGAAGCAGGTGGGAACCCCAGGATTTAGTAATGGGACAGTCCTGATGGATCGCTTGCCTGGCAGCCCGCAGTGCTTTCCTGAATGAGAAGCCAACATCAGCAGGGGGCGAATGAGTTTTAAATCACCTGTGCAGCCCCCTGCCCTCATACAGCCTCTTTCTCAAGATGCTGTAGGACAGAGGAGAGGGCTCAGGTGTAATTTACTGAATGTGAATCAGAACACGAATTCATCATGTTTCTAACCTTCCTAATGAATAGTTTTGTTTCTGAACTTAATTTCAGAGCCTTGTCATAGTTAATCAATACAAGAGAGCTGAGTAGTACATCACAATGTTTTGTTAGACTCTACTAAAACGCATGTTAATGCCTGTGAGGGCACTTAAATTACTCAGATGCTTTTAGCACGTCTATCACAAAATGCTCTTCTCATATATATTTAAAAAACGAATTAAATGATATTCCAAAGGCAGTCCCTTAAAGTCTGCATCTTAATTAAACTGATTCATGGTGAATGAATAATTCTGTCTGTAAAGCTAGTAGCTCCAAGCTTGAAGGCAGTTGGATATATATTTCCCTGTTAAGTTGAGCTTTAATTAGAAGTTTAGGAGGGTAAAGAGCGTTGTTCATGCTTGTTTTAATTTTTTTTTTTTTTCATTTCCAGAAATACTCAAATAAAAAATTATTTTGGTCTATAGATAATTACAGGAACAATTGCGAAAAAAAAAAAAAAAAAAAAAACAGAAACAGACAACAAAAAATGTTTATTACTCACCAAAAACAGCGCAGTAGAAGACAGTGCAACATAGATAAATATTATAGTGTCCCTACCATAGTAATGCACAACATGTTATTCTGATTATACATTAAATGTCTTTTCATTAAATTATTTTAACATTTTTTAAACTTTAAAGTGTGTTAGGCTGCTCTCAGTAATTCAGTTCCCTACAGTGAGCAGCTTTCAGGTAAAAATATTTATTTATTTTATCATACATACATACATACACAAGTTTTAAAATCTACCATCCAGACAAAGTCCTCAATGCCATTATTGAATAACACTGAAGTATAGTAATGAAGTGTTGGTATAGTAACAGTTTGACTAAATTACATTCACAGTTCATTTGAATGATTTGAACAGTACTGTACTGTACTAGATAATTTAAGTTAAGTGATTACAACTATTCTCCCTATTTGACTGAACTGCTGACAAACTAACTCTGCCAATAAACAGACTGAGGGTTCATCTAATTTATACATGACGAGCCCTAAAGAGAGATACACTGTCCGCTTACTGGTGTGAGAAATAAAGACCTGGGAAAGTACCATTCTTAGTGTCTGATCAGCCAGACACAGACCTGCTAGTCAGACATCACTGAGGAAATTTCTGGTGAAAATGATTTAGAACAAAGATGTGCTTATTTTTTCCTTTTCATGTCAAAGCTAGATGAAATGAGCCACCTGAAAAACTGTAATTCCAAAGCTAATTAAAGTGAAAATGCCAAAGGAGGGTTATCCATCAAAGCTGATTTTCTTCCTTTTCTCAAGGATATCTAAGACACTTTCAAGAATTCATTACTGTACAGTTTTGCTTGGCAGCTGCTTTTTCTTTTTACCTTGCAGCAAAAAAAAGCTTATCAATATTCTTTGTCGGTGCTATAGAACCTGGAAATGTTTATGGTGATAAATAAAACATTGTAATGTTTTATTCCCTCCAGAAAAGCATGTCTGCTGCTGTTATTGATTCCTTTAAAATCAAGGACACTTCAGAGAAACATATGTATGCTGACATGTGACTTTGAATCTGTTTGTGGACTCACTACTCTCTGTATTTTAAGGGAGTAGTGAGTGGTTTTAAAGGGGTTATGTGCCAGTTTTGAGGGGTTATGTGCCAGATTCTTGCCAGCAGCCAACAAACTTACTGCACAGATATGAGAGAGGTATTGACTTTAATATGTAACGTCTTATCTATCTAAAATATCTGAATTTTCCTAAAATGTAAAACTATTAGTTAAATGAAAATTAATCACTGAACTCACTCATTACTCATATTTTAGTTTTCATTTTCCATTGAACAGTGATATAAATCAAGCTAGCAGGAAGTTAATGTTGTAGGCCTGAAATGATTAGTCAATGAAGAGAAAGTTAATCCGTAACAATTTAGATTTAATTGTTTAGATTAATCATAAAGCAAAAATGTCAAATGTCCACTGGTTTCATCCTAAAAAATGTGAGGGTTTGTGTTTTTATAGCAGCTATATATTGTTGTTGTTATATATGGTTGTAAATTGAATATCATTGGGTGTTGGACAGTCGGTCGGACAAAATAAGTAATTTGAAGATGTCACATTGCGTATTGGAAAATATCAACAATAAAATTTTTGGACTAACCAAAAACATAATTGATAGATTAATTGTTAATTAAATCTTTAGTTTCCCTGTTAAACCATCAAATTCTTTTCTTTTCAGACATTTCGATGGCCCATTGCCAGCAGGTTGGATGGAAATGAGATGCTGGAGATCCAAGTGTACAATTACAGCAAAGTCTTTTCCAACAGGTAAGATACTACTGCTGCCTCTTGTCCTTAAGCCACATTTACCACAACAAACAGGATTTCAGATTTAACTGTTTGTGGTTTCAGTGCCCTTCCTGCCTTCCTGTCACAGCCTATGACCAATTCAGACTGTCACACAGCACGTTCCTCAGATGAAGGAGAATAAGCTTTTATTCCCTGAGAGCTTGTTCTAAATTGACTCAATTGTATGTGTAATAGACTGTAAACCACAGAGCTGGAGGTAATGAAACAGCATTAGACCCCCAGTAATGGGCACATTTGTCACTTTACACTCTTCAAACAATCAGATCAGGAAAAACACACAGGGTGTTTTAGTGGACGGTCTAACTGGGATCACATCTTGATTGTGTCTTGTGGTGTAATATTTGCTGTGTGTGTTTGATATAATGCTGGCTTGAGTTTATTGATGAGAATGTTGACAAATAACTGTATATTCATAATAAATCCGAAGATGAGGAGGATGTATTTCAATTATGAGCGATTTAAAGTTTTTACATTAATGACCAAAGTGCTCCTGAGCAATGCACTGACACTCAATTCTGCTTCAAGGGTCCTACACAGCTCTCTAATTACTTCTAAGAAATCATTTGTGTGGTGGCAATAGTGGAAGCTGGCTAATTAAGTAATTTCCCTCTGCTCCTCCTGCTCATCATCATCTTCTTTTTAGTTTCTCTTGAAGTGTTTTTTGATGTGTCCAGATCTGGCGAAATGCAGGCTGGTTCTGCCAGGAAGTCTGTCCGTCTCCTGTCCATAGCAAATCCAATCAGCCAGCTGTGTTTAACTGGACGACTGGTTGATGTGTCCAGACTGAGGACACATTAGGTCGCCCACGCAGTCATTAAAACGTTGTCTCTGTGGGTGGTAATGCATGTGTGTGTTCCACTGTCCATGTGTGAATGTAGTTGTCTGTCGTGTAGGTTGTGACACATTCACTTACACAGCCGACTCAGAACTAAAAGCAGGTGACATGTGTGCAGACAGATGTTGTATCAGTTCTACATCAAGACACGTTTTAACTGTCACCATGATTCTTCTGGTGTCACTGTATGAAAGAGGGAAACAGAAATTTCACAGCCACACACGACAAGTCACAGAGGGTCAGAAAGTGTAGTAGCAGCTCAAGCTGAAACTCACTTTGCAACCCAACTAGCCTGATAATCAGACTGAAATGCCATTTCTCTTCATTGTTCAAGCCGGCCTTTTGTTCATATTCTGACACAGCTAGTGTGGCTCTCAAGCTGGCAATGTTCGTCGGACCACCACTTTGGTCCAGACTGAAATATCTCAAAAATATTGGATCGACTAACATACCATATAATTTTGTACTGACATTCATGGTCTTCAGAGGATAATACCTAGTGAATTTGGCACTCCTCTGACTTTTCCTGTAATGCCACCCTGAGGTTGACATTTTTGTTTCTTAGCAAAATAATAGTATGCAGACGATGCATTCTAATTACTTTGAGAATCTCTTTACTTTGTGTCTAGTTCCATTAGCAGGTCAAATTTCAGTGTATCTGGATCAACATCTCATAGATGGATTGGCAAATTGAATTTGATGACTCCCTTTCTTTTGCTCTAGTGCTAGCGGGGTTCACATTTGTACTCATTAATATCTTAACTATTAATCATGTCAAAATTTCAGTGAGTCCAATACTTTGGTTTATGACCAAATGCCTGCAAAACTAATGACAGTCCAATCAGCCTCAGCTGTACTTACAGGAATTAGCAAATGTTAGCATGCTAACATGCTGCTAAGTTTGCTGTGGTTATCTTTCTAGCTCTGTGACAGATAAATGACAGCCCCAGTCTAAATCCCACCTACAAAGCCCTGACTGGCCTGGTTGTTTTTGCAATTGTGAAAACAGCTGTCAAAAAGCGTAACACCATCAGACATACCACTGAAAGATTTAAGACGAGGCACTTGATTTTCATCATTCTGTTGTGCCAAAACCAAACTTCAAGTACTCAAGCCAGTTAAAGCATATAAAGTACAGTTTTGAGCACAGAAAGGGATGGATACCAATTTTCCATTATGGAATTAGAGAGAAAATAATCAAGAAAAAGAAAGAAGGAAAAAATGGTGTTACTATTTTTAAACCAGATTCAAGTAAGAAACGTTTTCATCCACTGCTTGGAAACACCACAACCTCAAATGCTCATGCACAGTATAAGTTCTCTTGTATTCAAACACTCATCTACACACACATTGAGACACACACAAACACAACCCAGCATACATTTAAGTGGGTAAATAATTCAAGGTGAGTCATAGCTTGTGTTGTTCTCACACCTGCTCCATATGTCCACAGGCAGCATCATTACCAGGGTAACTGATCTGTTTCATCACTGCTGGCACCACCACACAGTACTGTAAGGCCAGTGTGTCACACCCTGTGACCACAAGTGCGATCACATTTCCACAACACAAAGAAAAAAACCATCATGCATGATGGTCTCTGTGCTGTAGTGGCATATATACCGTGTTTTATTATCTCTTTCCCCTGTGGCTGAGAGATATGCTTTTATATTCTGCACGCTGTGGAGAACACTGTGTGTGAGTTACTGAGCACTGGAGCAAAGAGTAGGTTATATGATATTAGATTTAACCTGAGGTCAGTGACTGCAGGGGTGGGTCCATGGATGAATATAAGGGTCCTTGGAATTAGAATTGGAATTACTAATGGTATTTTTTTAATCAGATGTTTTGAAGTTAGCTCAGTGCATCATTAGCTCTATCACTGTGTCCCAGTTGAGGGGCTGAAACCATTTGCAGCCCGAAAACATCCCAACAAAAAGAAATTATGGCATGCCTGCACCTTTAGTTTGGATCTCTGTGAGACAAGAACCACCCATTTCTGGAGGGGTTGTAAGCCAAAAAAAAGTGTTTGAATCATGGATCCATTGTGATATGAATTAATTTTGAAACCATGCCAATGCAGAGGGCTCGGAGAAAAAGTTTAACCTTGTTCAACTACTGCCGCAACACAACGTGATGTTATCCGGCAAGGCGCTGCATTGGGCAATACTTCCAAGCCCAGATTTCTGGTGGATTACATTGTGAAGTGAATGCTGTATTTCTTCCGTTTACCCCTGTTTGGCATTGAAGATAAAATACAGAGTTTAAAATACTTTTTAGTTTTATAGAGTTTTATAAACCGTTTTATATGCCTTCAGACTCACAGATCTATTTCTTTCTGTCCTGGACTGTTATTTCATATCTCACCACTACCTGAAGCAACACGCCCCACCAACACCCTTCCTTGCATTGTTTTAACATAGGGTTGTTTTCAGTCTGAATGCCTGCTACAGTAAGAGACCTCTGACTGAAGTACATGTCGCTCATGTGGACATAGAAGTTCTGCAGTATAGCCTGGTGCTAGGTCATGAAATTACATAAAGTTTACAGTAAAAAATGTAGGGAGGAAATACAGTTGGCTCAAATGAAGCCAGCAGTTGATTATGTGTCCCAAAATTCAATTTAAAAGCCTGAATGGCTGCTGAGTTTAGGACAGTCTGGAGCCTGAAAGCTTTTTGGTTAAGACGGGGAAAGAACAGTGCAATGGTCCAGGCATAATGAAATGAAAGAAAAGCCAAATTATGCTGATACACAACGCTCATAAAATGACATTGTAAAATGGGAGCGATCGTATGTGAATATTTTTATCATTTTTTCATTTTATTAAAACGTGGTGGGTGTTCCCATTTCATTGGTTCGCCCCCTTAGGAGAATGTCATTGATTAACACAGGTATTGTAACACCATTTATCACAGACAAATTCATAAATCAAAGGTTAGATCACAGCAGCTTCTAAATTTCCTCTTGTGCCTGTACCGGATAAGTACAAGGCTGAGTGCACTAATAACTGCAGTAATTCTGTGTTTTATTTATATAACATGTAATTCTCATCAGTACGGCCCCAAAGAAACAGCCAATTATGTCAAGATAAATATTTCTGATAAACAGTTGTTATTTTCTTAACTAGGTGTTTGTGCAATCACACAATAAAATAATAATCAATGTGAGATGGATGAAGATGAGGTGTCTGTGGCGGAGCTCGCTGATTTTTTGTGACACTTCTGCACACCCTGATAATATTAAGAAATGAGATAAGAATGAATGAACCTCCAGCTGTTTTTGGTGTTATCTGCAAGTCTGCCTTGAATACTAAGAACTGTTTCTGTCCTGCTCTGAAGACAGAATTACTGACACTGATCAATCAGAAAGAACAATGTGTTTTTTAAATTCTGGTGGTGCAAGCTGAAAACACAGTCTCCTTTGAAAAACACATGAAAGTCTACAACACTCTTGAACTACTGTATCTTGTGTTGAGATTCAGTATACAATTTCAATATTATTATTAATATATACAATGTTTACAATTCACATGGATGCTTTTTGCGCAGTGGGTCTTGGTTTTTATCTTCTCCTGATTTCAGCACTAAATCAAATCAACCCATTGCCATTTATTGTATTCCCTTCATAAGTTTGTGTTTGTACGGTTTTCATTTAGCCACAGGACATAGAATGGTAGCTCGGCAACAGTGCTTTTTCATGCTCCAAAAGTATATAATCCCTTTATGCTGTACATGTGGAGACTCAACAATTTATTGCTTAGTCTTAAAATGCAAGCTTACAAACATAAACCTTGGCTTTCCTGTGCCTGAAGCATTGGAATAAACACTGTGGATTTGTACCCTTTTTTTTTTTTTTGTATTTTAAACAGAAACACATTTTTTGGTTATTCTATTTTTCACAGACATACAGTATTATGTTTATTCAAGCAATGACTTTATTGTACTTTTGAGCCATGCTAGTAGCTTGGCTCCGGGAAGATTCAATTCAATTTTATTTTATTTGTATAATGCCAAATCATAACAGGATAACAGTTATCTCAGGATACTCTTTAAATAGAGCAGGTTTACTCCCTAAAAACTAATTTAGACCCAACAATTCCCAGGATAAAGTGAGGATGTCTATTAGTCCACCACTTTGGTCCAGATTGAAATCTCTTAACAACTTTTAGATGCGATGAAATTTTGTAACAGACATTCATGGTTCCCAGTGGATGAATCCTAATGACTTTAGTAATCCTCCGACTCTTACACTAGCACCGCCATGAGGTTGACATTCCTGGTTTTGAGTTAAATGTCTCAACTACTAGATGTTTTCCATTAACTTTGGTACAGACATTCATGGTTCCCAGTGGATGAATCAGACCTCAGACCTAATTCCCATTGGCTTTATACGTACTTTGTTTTTACTGTTACTATTAGAAAATGTTAGAATGCTATAGTGAACATGGTAAACATTACACCATGCATGCCTCACAGAGCCGCTAACTCCTGTCAGTCTGTTCATATTTCCATTAATTGATATGATATACAACTATATCATCACAGATTTAGTAAGTTGTAAGTTCAAAAATCATGGAGAAGAACTATTTTATGGCAATATTGGATTTTTATATACATATTCTTAATTAATTTTCCCTAAATTTGACTATATCACAATATATATCTATATATACAATACATATACAGTGTGTAGTAATATAAAAATGACATATACAGTGATAAAGGATTTTATCAACATCACCCGTCCCTAATTTCATTTTTATAACACCAAACACTGGTTCATGTAAATACTACAGTATGTTGATGGACATCTACATTTAAAAATAATAATTTTTTTCTGCTGTATGTCATTCAAAAACAGCCCCATTCTTTCCTTTTGTTTGCCACTTTCTACATACTGAAATTTAAATAAACCAAACATGGATCATACTGCGTTTACATATAATTCTTAATTTTTTGCCTGGCTGTTAAGAAGCTGTAACAACGCTGCCTGTAGGAGTGACGTCAACAGTGCACCCAAACCAGCATGACACAACAGCGTGTTTAGGACAGCGAAAAATGACTCCTAATGGCTTCTTCTTCTGTTTGTAGTTAAAATATTCTATGTTGCTTGGGTGTGTGTGTGTGTGTGTGTGTGTGTGTGTGTGTGTGTGTGTGTGTGTGCGTGCGTGTGTGTGTGTGTGTGTGTGAGAGAGAGAGAGAGAGAGAGAGAGAGAGAGAGAGAGAGAGAGAAAAGCTGGAGTATTGATTGTGCCCCTGTGAATCAACAGATACTTATCCTTGAACACTAGTGAAAGACACATTTGCTGAATCTTCTTATGTTTTATATCACTGTATGTGCACTGGTGTCAGACGGCACTTGGCTTCTCCTCAGCTCATCAAAGGCCAAATCACATACACCTGTCAGCTGTAACATTTCCATTTCACACTGTCCTCCCGCTGAGTTACCGGCAGCTGCGGTGGATTAGTGCAACCTTGAGAACAACTCTGTTTGACTTGGAAAAATATTTTACATTTCAAAGCTGTGCTCACCTTTTCTCAAATGTACCTAAGCCAGAGATTTCGTCATAGTCATGCCTCGATTTGAAGAGAAGAGAAACTTGAGGCTTGCAAAGAAAAATAAAACAAATTGAAAGGGAAGGGAGCTCTAAATTATAAAGCAGATGAAAGTAAATTGTTTGCAGAACTTCAATCAATAATGAATGCCACCTTTTGAAGTGCTAAAAAGTGAGCCAGAACATGATAGGCCCTGCTCAGTTCAATTATTCACCACTTGTACACACGTTACAATAGCTGAAAGGAAATGACAGATGATTTGCTCTTCTAAGTAGCCCTGGACATATTGATCACCACTGTCCAGGGAAGGAAAGAATGGATTATATAATGGGTTAGTGTTTTCAGTGATATTGCAGGAGTTTCTGTTCATCTTAAAAAGAAAATGTATAAAGCACAAAACCATTGATATCCTTACAGAGCTTCTTGAGTCACATAAACCCTGTGAAATCGAGCATGGAGTTATTCAGTGGGGAGCCTACCAGATATGCACCTTCACAGAGAATGCATCTGCCAGCGCCTGAGGGGAAGCACATAGGTTTTTTTTTTATAACTAGGATTCAAAGTGAAGACAAGTTCTGGAAACCTAAATTTACCTCATTATTAAGTTTTGAAGCCCTGCTGACAAATGTAGCCTCACTTTCTACTGGAGCTTAAATTCATCACCACCAACTCCAGAGGACAGAAAAAGTAAAGAGATAAAGAAAGAGAGAGAGAGAGAGAGACTAGAGATTAATGTGCTGGCAAGCTGAAGCTGCCGCCGTTGCTTGGAGAACACATATTGATGCTAGAAAAGCTGCATTTACAGACAAAAAAAAGCAAGTGGGATTGCTCTCAGTTTAAGAATATGACTCATGAACACAAGAGAATATCTCAAACTTAAAGGTCCTCTGGTCAGTGCAGCTATTTCAACTTACACCGCTCAATCAAAAAGGTGAATGCAAGTGCTGGAGACAGAAATTAATGATTTTTAAACCAACCAGCCTTAAATAAGTGATGTTCATATGAGCATTTTTCCACTCAGTGTTTCAGTTGTGTGAAAATGAACCAACTTCAACCAACTCACTCTCATTTGACTGCCAGTTTCTATAGCCCTGTTGGGAAGTTCATCGTTTGCTGCCATCCCTGTGGATTCTTGTATGTGTGTGTATACTATTGGTTGCATGCCCTTGTTTTATGATATTATCCCTCCCTCTGGACTCATATCCAGTTAAGTGATTGTATGTCTGTTCTTTCTAATGATTGTCTTGTTGCTCCATTTGTGTATTATCCTGTATGTCATGTATGCATTGAAATTAAAAACACAATATTTGCTGTTCATGCTACAGTGTGTGTTTGCGTGTTAGTGACCATTATAGTAGAAATTACATATGGCCATGGTTCAAATGGAGCTGCACTGCATGTTCTTTGTGTGGTCTGCAAACAACACACTGTCTTTAAATTATTCACCAGCTCTAATTGGCTGGCTGAATGGGGACTGTACTGGGTTTCTTCCCACTGTTGTGTTCTATGAAGGCTCCTTGAGCAACATAGAAAACAAACCTTATGTCTAATGAGCTTATATGTAACGAAAGCAGTCCTGTTCTGTTGTGTTTCCAACAATGACAATGAAAGTCCTCTTAACATCGGCAAAGTATTTATTTTAACCCAAACTACGATTTTATTTTCATGCCCAAAAAATGGACAAACAATGTATTATGTTGTTTAATTGTTGTATTGTATGGAGTTTAGAGATTCGAAACAATCCCCTGTTTGTGACTTGCTTATCTTACAATATAGCCTTATTACTTTTTAATTATCTTGAAAGAAGGACTTTGGCTGATATAAGGTATCAATGTTTGTTTGGTTTTTCACATATTATTGTAACTTAAAAAAAAAACTTGTCATAATTACTGCTTGGATGTTAATGATAACACTATTTTCAAATTGGAAACTGGTAATTACAGTAACTCTAATATGACATAAATGCAGCATAACTAAAATAAACCCTTCCATGAGGTTTTGTGTGATTAGTGACCAAACATATACATTTTTCAATTTACCTTGATAGACTTAAAGTTTGTTAGTTTAGTCATCAAAATCTGTGTTATAATAATATAATAATAATAATAATAATGTAAGTGTTTTCTTTTAATGCAAATTTTGGAGAAAAAATGGAAAATGTGTTGTACATGCAGAAGTTGGAGCCCAGAGTCTCTGCAGCCTTCAGCTTTACTTTTACATTTAAACAAACTGTGAGAATGTTTCTTTTTACTCCAACAGCCAACTTTAGAAAATAAATCCTCTCACTCAGTGTGTTAGGTGAATGAATGGTATGTGAGTCTTCATTCACTTAGTTCCTTGTCCTTGGGGCATTGAAAAGAGCTTAAGAAGAGTGGCTGAGAATTGCCGCCTGGTGCTCGAATGTGTTGAAAGCTTTGGAGAATTTGTTCTGTGAAATGTTTACAGACCTGAGTCGCACAATAGAAGCTTTTGGAATATATTTTTTGGCTTTGATGTTCTACCAGATAGCTGACATTTCCTAATCATGATAATTAGAGGCAATAACAATTTCACTGTTTTGAAATTTATTCTTAACGGTGCTTATATGAAAAATGATTGACTCTATGTGTGTGTGTGTGTGTGTGTGTGTGTGTGTGTGTGTGTGTGTGTGTGTGTGTGTGATTTCAGCTGCTATCTTCTTCTTTTAAATTGCTTTGAGCAGTGACATACTGTAGTGAGCTGGTGACAAAGGCAGTATGGCACTTTTTCAATGTCTGTCACAGCACATATCCATCACCCTCCACCACGCAGCACTCTGTTCATGACTCTATTACTGACACACACTGCACACTGTGAGACAGAGATGTGAAGAACACATGCTTTTGGAGAATAAAAAAAGTTTGTCAGTATTTCACAGTGTAACTACAGAAGTAGATAAACTAGCGATGTGAGAATGAGAATATAGATTTACATAGAGGTAAACAAAAGGGCTGCGTAGGTCAACAAGGACAACAACACTGTATAGTGATTTCTGATGAGTGTCTCTCTATTGGTGTTTTCCTGCAGACTGGTGGGGACTTTCTGTATGGTGCTTCAGAAGGTGGCTGAGGAGGGACACTTAGAGCTCACGGACACACTCATCGACGATAACAACACATCAATAAAGGTAAAGCTAAGTACTGCTCTCACACTGGACTGTCAATACTCTTCAGGGGTTACACTGTGAGAAGGACAAGATTTGTTTTTCTGCACTATGTCTGGTTGGGAACATTTAATGAGAAACGCGGTCACTGTTTTTGCAGTTTGTGTTTATTTATTTATTACCTGCAGCTAGTTAGCTAAGCATGTGTATGTGACTCTTTTATAGCTGGCCCATTTAACTAAAAATTCCTGCAAGAATTTGTAATTATCTGTTAAAATTCAAATTTAACAATGTGTTAGTGCAACAGGTTGTGCCTTGTACTCCAGTAGGGGGTGTTTATAATAATTATAATAATATAAAGATATATGCATGCGTTCTGATACTTAGGATATCTAGACTTTTCTTGTCCTATACTGAAGCAACCACCAAAAACGACTGAGATGAGAATCATTTTATTAGGTATGATTTACTGACCAAATTGTGCATGTGACTCACAGGCTCTAAAGACATTTTAAATCCATCTGCTAGCTTATTGTCAGCAAATAGCCTAAACAACCTGAAGCAGGAGTCAGGCTTATCTCACTCACAAAGCTGTGCATGCTTAACTGGTTGTGCACTGAATAATATTTTATGATATAGGGGAATAAAAATAATATAATATTTGAAAGTCCAGCCCACACAGCCCTTGGACAAATGTAGTTGATGACCCCTGAAATAGAAGAACATTAAATGGATAGATTCATCTTCCACTGCACCTGCACTGGTGGCACTGGGAGATGTAACGGCTATCATCTGGCCAATAAACCACCGATGCTCAACAAGGATCTGATGGAAATACAACAGTCTCTTAGCAACATCAGCACATTAAGACACCGGCCATCAACATTAACCCAGATACTGTCTATTGATTGGAAATTGTTGTTTAGGACAGCTAAACAGAGAACAGTTCAGTGCAAAAGGATGAGTGTGAGGATGATTTTACTGGTGAATACATAATATTCGTATGAGTAAAAGATAGCATGTGTGAGGGAGAATTTAACTGCTGGAGGTTTTAAAGACCCCCTGGGGTGCAGGATTTTGTTAGTGGGAGTGCTGATGTGATGTTTCTGGGATGATGACACACAGCATGCGGACGCTTTAGGGCTTACGCACCACGCACACACATACACTGACATATGTGTGAGTGGCTTCCCATGAAAACACATCAAAGCATACACACACAGTTAAGAGAATTTCAGCACTGTACATCCCTGCAGGAGGAATCCAACATTACCTGAGCGCAACTCTTTTACCTACAACTGCACTGGTGTGGTTGCCATAGTGACAAATCTAGCTCCTCATGGACTACAGTGATTGCCTTGTGAGGTTGTGCGGAAGAGAGAGTGACATAGAGCGAGATGAAGAGAGGAAGGGGAACAGGAGCCCCATGTATATTTTCTACTCATCTGTCTTTGTCAGTAGAATAAATTGGCCAGTCCGTAATAAAGATGCGGACATTGTCAGGAGAATAATATTTGTCCATAACGGTCCCCAGAAGACACAAAAGACAAACAACTGTGTCACTATTGTTTCTGGCCTGGATTAAACTAACATTTACTGTCAACCTGAATTCCCCCAGCAAATGCCAGGGAGAAGAGATGATTTATAGTCCTGTTAAAGTTTGTTGGTGTTACTGAGAGCTTTTTCTAAACACAGTTAAATAGATTGCTATAGATAAACCAAAACTAAGCCTTAAGGTGTGTGCTGTTCTGTAATTAAACTGGACTCTTTCACTACAAGTTTAAATTGATTTATAAGTTGCAGTGCAACAGTGTGTGTGGTGTCATATTATATGTGTGTTGAATTTAGCAATTAAAAGCAAAGCATACATATATACTGTACATAAAGCCACCATAGGGAAGTTTTCTGGAGTCCTTTTGTAGATTATTAATCATACCAGCAATTTATTAATAGTTTATTTGTATAGCAATTCTCAAAATCACTGTTATTGTGCTTTACACAGAACAGGAATACAATCCTTAAAGCAGAATACTAGTAAAACAGAGATAAATTAACATGACAAGAGTCATGTTAGTGAGGCTGTAGTGGTACTCTGAGCTAAATGCTAATGTCGGCATGCTTACATATTTACAGTGACAATGCTAACAGGCTGATGTTTATTTATATAATATAATATTTTAGATATTTAGATATGATTTGGCGAGCCTGTGCTCCTCAGCCTCAACCTAAAGCAGTTAAAAATGATCTTGACAGCTTCTCTAGATCAAACATGTCATAAAATCCTTGGATTGGATTTTGACACATCGGGTAAAATTCTTTATTATTAAAAAAAGTTTTAAATACAGTGAGATGAACAGCTGCACTATAACCTCAGTAAAAGTGAAGGTTTATTATTTATCTGCTGCTAATATAGACATATTTTCATCTGCTTTCCTTCTGTTTTCAGACCAGCGTTACCATAGAGATCAGATACCAGTCTATGGATGGCACTGTGGGAGTTTGGAGCGACGGGGAGTTCCTGGATGTTCCTGATGACCGTGACGGCATGTTTGCCTTTGAAACGGACAGCTTGCTGTCTGGACAAAGCCACAGTTCAGTGACGTCTCCTGGACGATCCTTACAGGGATCCATACCAACTTTCAGGAAGTGAGTCACGCATACAAACTATGTCCATGACAACTCGATTACATTACATTTCAGTGCATCGGGCTGTAAAATGCTGTTGCTTTGCATCTGAGTGTTAATTCGATGACTCTCCACAACAGCAAACAAGATTTGTTGTGTTAATTATGTACTTCAGTTTTTAAGAGATCATTAACAGTAACAGTACTACTGAGGCACACATGGGTGAGAGAATAACTTGCGTGTGTTGAGGTCGACAGATGGATCCAGCATTCACACACTGATGAAGCTTCATGCCGTCCAGCTGATGTAACATCTGTCAGGGAGTGCAACATGTAGGGATTGTAGTGGCTGGACTCTGATGCCCAAAAACCACAATTCAGAGCAGATATTTGCTATAAGAGTATTTGTAGTTGAGTATCATGTTCTATAAACATGTTAGTGTATGAAAGTTTAATTAAATAATCAGTGCAGTTGGAAGGGGGCTTTGAGTCATGTAGAAAACAGCTAGCATTTTATGTAAGAGCTTTCTGTTCTCAAAATTTTATCATTTGACAGATTTGAACTGTGAGAATTAAAGGGGAACTCCACCAATTTTACACAACATTTCTATAAGTCTTTACAGGTGTCGTGTAGTGTTACTGCAAATGTGAAAAGAGTTGCAAAGTGATAAATTGCCTCAAGTTATGTCACATGAGTCAGCATTGGTTGGTGCTCAAGACTACAAGTTTGAAAATAAATCAATCTGGGGGTGTGGAGTTAAACAAGTAGACTCTCTGTAGTTTGCTCCTCATTACTCTATGTGGCAAGAGGCTACATTAGCTACTCCTAGCATAACACACCCAAATCTCCAGGTGAACTGTCAGTTGCATTTTGGATAATGCAGGCACCAGTGTTTGACAAGGTAGAAGAATGTGTGGAATAAAAAAGATCTCTGGTGCTGCTGGATTGATTTTTAATACTTTTTCTCAGCTGTCCGGTGTGAACCTGACAGTGTTGCAGTGGAGTGCAATGTTAAATTGGTGGAGTACTCTTAAGTTGGCAGAAATGAACATGTAGTCTAGATGTGTTTGACCCTAGTTAATATCAACATTGTCATTGTCATCTTCATGAGTCACATGATTGACTTTCAAAGAGGTTGTAGGAACTGAAAGAGAGTTTTCCCACCAGCACTCATGAGGTTAAAAATAATACGGTGGGATTTTAAAATTGATTTTTACACTTTGGCACTGTGGGGGTGTGAACAAGAAAAAAACATTGTGGCTGAAGTTGTATGGTCTGGTTATACCATTTACAATGAATCACATATGGTAGTTCATAATAATATACAAGAAATCCCAGGCTGCACAAGATTTTATAGATTTAGTATGAAAAACTGCAAGACCCTCGGCCCCGCAAGCTACTTTTGGCCTCTTTACGCTGTTCCTTGGACTTCCTCTGCGATGTGCTTGTTGTGTTTTTGCTGAATAGTATGTGAAATAATCTGTGGGTGGTATCGATTTCCACTGAGACTATCTGCACAGCCAGACCCCTAAGTCCATCATTATATTGCATGTTGAATGGGCGTGTGAAAAATCGTGTATATGTGAGGCTGACTGCCATCGTGGGCATGTTTTTGTTTCTGTTTGTTGACACTGAACGCCTGAGTTGCACTGTCTTACGGCATAAAATTAAAATATGTACCAATATGAGACTGGAACCAGCCTGAGGAAAACAAAAAAAGTTGACTTTTTTAGTTTTAGAGCATCCCACGGGTGTTATGTAACAGAGACAGTGTTTGGATTTAGACGACAAAGCTGTTTAGAAATACTGTAAAAGGGTTCGATAAAAGTTGGATAAAAGAAGTCACCAAACTCGTGAAGCTATAGCTTACATTCAGCACACAGTTTATCAGATTATTGTTTGTGTTGTATCTCTAGCACCTTCATTTACATTCCCTCACCTTTCTTCAGGTGAATAAGCTCTCTGTCCTTGATGCTTGATGACTGCGCCTGTTGTCTAGTTGTTGTGGTTGCTGTCAGTCAGACTTTATAATGCCGTTGGGGTCTTGTCTGAAAAGAAAAGTGAATGAGTTGCTGAGAAAATATCAATAACTTCCAACGTAGCCAACAAATCCACCCCTAATCTGCCTCACACCGGTGTCAGCCAGGCTGATGGGCTTGTGGGAAAATTTAAATAGCCTGGCCACTTTGTGTCTAAAGCCTTTATTTCCTGAATTACCAGCTGCTCACTTTATCTCTGGTTGAGAGGTTTTTTAGAATTAAACTTTCTGAAGATGTTTCATTGTGTCCTGAATTCTGACAGTCTATGGCAAGTGTTAATTGTTCATATTCTGGTCATGAAGCATTAATGTGCAGGAGACGATAACCAGGGATGACTCTCTTACTCTGTTAGGGAAGAAGAGGAGCAGGAAAAAGAGGAGGAGAATGTGACAAACAGTTTAGCCTCAAGGTATAATTCCTTCATCCTTCCTGTCTGCTCACTTTTCCCACCTTTTGGTTTGTGGTTTTGTGTGTCTGTTTTACCTCATCCTTCATTCAGTTTTTGCAATATTTCAAAACAGTATCACCCCATTAGTTATCATTTTTCTTTAAGTCAAATAAATTTGACGTCATGGAGAGCAATGTGCCCCTCCTAGTCATTATGATAATCTCAAAACATTAAAGGATTGCCATTAGCCTTTCAGACTTTTAAAATTAAAAGTTTATGAGAACAGGAGTTGTATTTCTAAAACCCTTGAGAGACATACAAACACAACTCCTCTATTATAGATTATTCCCTTGCAATATCATAACTGCTCTGGGTTTAATCATGAATGCAGGGTGGAAGAACAAACAGAAGAACTGTGCCTACACGGAGCCCTGCTGTCTATTTCTGTTATATCACCTGCAGCCTAAAGGTCATTACAGAAGAGTTTGTGCTCATTGCAGTTTTCAGTCGGCATTAAATTTCATTATAACTGTACAATATGACAGCAATAGAGTGTAGGTGGCTTGTTAAGGCATATTGATTCCACCTCATCCACTTAATTGAGTGAAATTGCACCCGGAGTGGACCATCCCACTAGTACCACCTCTCATTTCTGCAGCCTCTACCTCCCTCCACATCATATCCTGGCCTGCAGGATGATTTATGGCGACACCCATGAAGCAGTTTGTGCTATCTGCGGCACCACAATGAGCCGGCTTTGCAGGGGTTTTGTTATTCCTAATAAATAAATCACCTTCTGCGTGGTTTTACTGCCAGTGAGGCAGATCTGCTGAATAGTGCATGCAAAGGAGCCCACGTGCCAGACATGAAGAGAATGGATTTAAGGCCCCAATTGTCATTTGATCTGTGGACATCAAACACTGGAAAAACAAACAAAACAATGGGATGAAATGTTTTACATTGGAGAATGATCATACTTTAGCACTGGTGCAAAAGGCTAACAGGACAGGGTTTCTTAATCATGTAAAAACAATTCATAAATTAATCCGCATTGCCCCATTGAAACATATTGTTGCAAATAGTCATTGTGTTTATTCAGACCATTTAAATATGTATAGTTCATTTGCATATCATCAAAATCGGCTTAAAGGAAACAATTCAGCCTGAGCAAAGCCTCTGCTGAATTTACTGAAACAAGTGCTGATTTATTCATTAGGATTTTTTGCCAAGTGTGTGATGATTTGTCCATCAGTGTAAATTTGCTGTGTCTTCAAAGACAGCCCTGGCGTCACATGTTGATGATGTATCATCACACAGCGCCATGGTGCAGGTGTTGTGTGGCCTTTTATCTCACTGGTCTTTATCTGAGCTCAGGATCTGCTCACTGCAGCACCCTGTGGAAACATTCATAACAACAAATATGCCAGCTAATACACAAACATGCCATTCTAGTATAGATGCATAGCATAGATTTTGTTCCTATACTATTATTTGGATGAGTTGTTAAAGGCCCTACCTGCACGAGGGTTTTCACTTATGTTGCCTGCTTAGCCATCTTCTCAGGACACTGTGGGCTTTTATAGGCTAGCTTGATAGCTCGCTCGTTATCATTATTCAAATTTTGCAACATCATGAAATTGACTTTTGCTAAGCCCCAACACCTTAGTTACTGTTGCCATGCCTGTCATATGTGCCATTATTGAATGGCAGTTTACAGTCAAAATGTATTTGAATTAGTTTGGAATCAGACTTGAAGCCTTGAAAGTTGGTGCTGGCAGATTTAATTATCTCTATCTTGCTAGTGTAGAGTTACAGTCCTAGCATTATAAATATAATAAGGAAAGATATAGGATCAGAATTTCCTTCTAACATTGTTGTGTTTAGCTGCTTAGCTTGTGCATTTTCTATCAGTATGTTTTCACTTCTAATATTACAAGAGAAAAAAGCTTTTAGGATGAGGACTAATCAGTGTGTTTGACTTAATGCTGTTTAGGGTAATGTAGTTAGTTTCCAGTTCTATTTAGTGCAGAAAAACACACAGTCCATTCAGTTCCTAATACTTTTGGTCCTATGTTTTTGGTTTTGCAAAGGCAAAAGGTAAACTATAAACAGTAGGTAAGCCCATATCAGCAAAGAACAATCTTCAGATCAATTAACTGAGACATTGCTGACACACTGCAGTCACAGATAAGACTCCTTCTCCAAGTCTTAAACAGAGTCCATCTCTTTTTAAGACTTAACGATCAAAGCTTCCTTTTTTATGTGTACAATCAAAATGTGATTTGTCATTATCAGTCCCTCAAGCTACGTTTTAAATTATCTGAAGAAAATATAGTTTTTGTCTCTTCAGCTTGTTTCCTTCTGCAGAGACAGATACTGGATTGAAGCAGTTGCCTTTTGAATTTTTGGCATTCGTGTTTCTTCTCATGTAGCTGTATTCTCTCGAGGGACTGCTCTGTGTTTGTCAGCTCTGCTGTTGTGTGTTGCTGTGGTTTGCAGTGGTTCTTATTCTCAGCTTGTGTGTGATAGTACGATGTGTAAATTTGAACACTGTGAGCGGTGTGTAAGCTCCTCTCTGTTATTTTTCTGTTCCAAGCCCTGATGTGGGAGCAGACGATGACGACATGAAGACATGCCTCTTGGGGTAAATCCCAGTTTATGCATCGCCTTTGTGTTTGTCCTAGATAGGAGTTGTGAAATACTAGGACTTAGGGGAGCTGGTCTTCTCATTACAGGTGATTATTTTTATGACTGAAGGAAATGTATTTGACGTCAGAGATGTCGAGAAAAAAAGAAACTTTTGGTCTTTGAAAGCCTTGTCCAGAGATTTTTTTCTATCCAGCCTAGTTGATGCAATAACAGAGTAAAAAATGCAAGAGTGCTATTTGGAGTGCATATAAAAATTTTAAAAGTAATGGCTGTTCATAGAAAAACCAGTTGTTATATAATATAAATTCTCTTCCTCTTCCTTTTCCTTAACATCATTCTTTAGTGAAATGATGTATAGTGTATTTATTCTGCGGATAAATGCATACACAAAATTACAAAAAACATGTATGGCCCAAAGATTTAAAAAAAAAATTCGTTTGTTGTATGTAGGCCATGAAGGCTCAAAGCACTTTATTTTTGGGGGGGCTGTGAGGGCATTAAACTTGCATAAGCTTCTATCCATGTGACACTAATGAGGTAAAGTTATGAGCCAACACTTGCAAGATCACAGGCAAAGAATATCAATTAACTTTCCAGGATAGGCAAATGAAGCAGCTACACAAAAGCACTTTGGAAGAGATGCCAATATCACAGGGATAAATAATATTGATGCTCCATTTTATCTGTTGTGAAGTTCTCATTACATTCCAAGTGGAAAGTTGGAAAAACATGACTTGATTGGAGCTGCCAAACAAAGTATTGAGAGAAAGAAAGAGAGAGGACTGCAGAGCGTTCAATAGGGTTTTAGGACATAGAGGTCTGGTTTAGTGAGCGTTCTCATTTCCCAACTGTGTTATCAGGTAGAGTCGATCTTTGTCTGGGTTCCGGTCCAGGAGGTTCCTGAAAGCACAAAAAATATGTGCATCCAGTCCATGTGTGTGAGAGAGAAAGAAGAGGTGTGTGTAGGGTATCTCATTGAGCTCCATTCAGCTGAGCCCCCAGAGCAGAACACACAGTATATGTCAATGAATTATTGATCGCTCGCCGGTTATTTTTTTATCCTTCCTTTATTCATTTATTTTCATGTGCATGGAAGTTTTGTACAGTAGTTGAGAAAGTTCAAAACACTTGCACATGCAAATGGACAAAACACAAGCAAGTGAAGAAAAAATGGTAGATATAAAAAGAAACATAAACAGCTGTTTGACAAGACTGAGCATATAATTCAAAGTAACAGTGGTCTATGTGTGCAGGAGCGAGCTTAACACTTTTTGTGAAACTGTGAAAACAGTATTGGATAAAAAACAACACATGTAATGATGGTGATTACATATCGGAGAAATATGAGAAACCACAAACAAGAGTATTTTTGCGGCCATTGTAGTACAACACTGACAGGAATTATTTTACTGCATAATGAGTACATTTACTTTTGATAACTTGCATACTTTTACTTTTATGTAAGGTTTTGAATGCTGTACTTTTACTTGTAGTTGAGTATTTTCACAGCTTGGTATGTACTCATACTGCAGACATTTCCATCTTTGACCATCTGCTCGCAGCAAGTTCAAAGTCAGATCTCTGGCAATTAAACAGCAATTTAAACAGCCACCCTCTGCCCCTTATCCCACTGCTTTACATGCACATTAAAGATAAATTCATAACTGTGAGGAAAATGTTTTTTTGCACAGTTTGAAACCTTTATGGAGGAAAATGGAAGTACCAGGTATTGGTGAATAACCATGGGAATAATTCTGCCTCAGATCATTCGTCTTCAGTGCAATTTACACGTGTAACGAGGCAATTTATTCATGCTTTCATGTATTATTGATTTGAGCACAATCACCCCCAGTTCACTTTCAGCTTTAAGCACACGTGCATATGTTGCCCGAGTTCTCTGCTTTTTAAATATGCAATAGCTGACTTTGCTTACAATAGTAGGTTTATTATCACTACGTTACAAAGCTTGAATGAGCTTCACGTCTCATTCAAGGTGTTTGTGTGTTTGGTTGATCTGCAGTGCTTTACGTGGTAGTCACGTATACATTTATGGTCTTTATTTCAGATCAAAGGAAAAGAAGGAAGGAGAAAATAATAAGTATAGCGTCCTTTTTAATTCTCAACTTCTCAACAAGCTGACTTTCTTCTGTAATTTCTGTTCAACTTTGACATTTTATGAGTTTTACCTGCTTTAACTTCTAAAGTGTGAATTTGCATATTTCCATTACTCTAATTGGAAAACCCACTTGTAAACTTTCTTTGCTTTTTCTCACTGACGTCTTTGAAGGTTACATTTTGTCTTTAAATCAGCGTAGAAGGATGGCTTGTTAAATCTTTCAAGGTTTATCTCATTTTAAATTCAGACATGGCCTGTGTTGGAAGCATTTGTCTCTGATGTCTGTCCTTGTATGTGTCCTTAACTCTGCACAGCAAAGGAAGGGAAAAGAAAATGAAGGGAATGAAAGACAAGTAAGTCAAATATTGTGTGGTCCTATTTGTTTACTTCCTAGAATTTCCAACGACTGTCCCCTCTGCTTTGGTTAGAAAATTGCTGTTCTTGTGTAGAAGATTTAATTTCACATCCTACAAATGCCAATATACATGTTGGCTTTTCTCATCACAATAACCACAACATCGGTCTTCTGTTCAAGCTTAAAACAACTATGTTTACATTTTCCTGACATGTAATTGTGACAACTTGTCTCGATTCTCTCTCAGGAACAAAGGCATTCTTATAGTGCCAAAGATCTTTTAGGGAGAAGAGTTTGAAGTGGCTTTTGAAGTGCCTGACTTTGACACAGAGGACTTAATATGCATCTAGTCTCAGTCAACGTCCTTTTCTTTTGGTTCCTTCAAGGTTAAGGATTTATTTTAGGGTTAAAGTCTTGTTTTAAGGCCAAGGTTGTAATTTTGTTTAGGTAAGGTTAGTTTAAGTTTTCTTTAAGTTTTTTAAGATTTAAGTGGGATTTTGGTGGCAATTTTACTCACTGAGGAAAGAATACACTTGCATGCATAAAACACTCAGTTGGTGCCACTAAGATTAGCATTTTTTAATTAGTGGACCAAACATCTTCCAAGTCCAACATTACATGAAGTTCAGGTCATGTTATGAAGGCTGTCTAGACTCACTTCAACAACAATCATCTTTGGTGGTGAACAGAGCCCAGCCCACTCCATCCTCCTCCTCTCCCTTGTATCTCCAGCCATGTACCTCCACCTCCTGCTCTCTCCCTCCCCTCCTCTCTCCTGCATCATCATTTACTAATCTGTCCAACTGTTATCTGCCTGGCTGGCCTGGACTATCTGCACCTGACAGGTGAAGAATATGGAAATATAGTTCAATATAGAAGAAAGCTTGGGGAAGAACCTTGTTGGGGCGGATTAATGGTGATCTGACCTCTGAGGAGTTGAGTATAGGCTCAGTGGTGTCTTTCATGTGGTATGTATAAAACAATTTTTTTCACACATTGTGTTTGTGTGTCTTTAGTTTGCGTGTCTTTTTGTTGAATCATAGATTGAATGAGACAAGGAGGCAGACTGGATCACTGGGACATCTGAATTTGCATTTTACCAGGGGTGCAATATCACAAATTTTCATTATCAATAATCTGCTTTTTCAATCAGTCGATTAAATTTTAAGTCTATAACATGAAAATATGGAAATATGCCCATCACAATTCCAGGTGAGTCCAAGATTACTTTTTAAATTGCTTGTCAATTTTCTGCACATTGATTGACTTAATTGTTTCAGAATTTCAGCTCCAGGTAGCAGATGTTATATTCAAAAGTATTTTCCAAGGCAGTCAAACTGTTTAATGCATGCACTGACAATTCAATAAACTGGCCCATCAGCTGGAAATATAATGGTTGGTGCTTTATAGGCTGAGAGTCCAAGGCGCGTATCCCTGAGTGTGAATGATCTTGATTTGATTTGACTGGAAAAGCTTTTTACCTTTATTTTGATGAGTGATCCACTTGTCTTTCCTCGACTTTTATTCCCATTTACGTGGCTCCAGGCTCTTACCTTTAAATCTCACTCAGCACACAAATTCATCAAATGAGATACATGCATACTTTTCTTTAAAACCAGCTTGCCATATTCCATAAAATGAGGTTGACGGTTGCCTCTGGAATAGCGGGTGAAAGATCAAAGCAGAAATTGAACTCTGATACACTCGACTGTGAATGCTTGAGGAAACAAAAGGAAAACCTTCCTATTGATTAATTTCCTGACATGTATCCATATCCGCAGCAAATTGGACGGTCACACTCATTTTTAATTATTAAGGCCACTCATTTGTCGTCCCGCTGATGACATCACAAGCTCTTTGTTGTTGCGGTGATATGTGATCCAGTTAATATCAATGTGGAGACACTTGATACTCTTGTTTTGTGATTGAGGGTCTGGAGAATTGGTGATGGTGATGGTGATGGTGATGGCGGGGGATTAAATCCACTGGAATTAAATGTCTAGCCGAGTTACAAAGATGTCCATGATATATGGATGTTATGGTGTTGGGTTGCATTTTGATTATATCCAGAAGTGGGCAGTGGGGGTTCTCCGGTCACGTTAAGTTCAGTGTTTAATGTTGAGTCTACTGATGGAGAGTGGATTTAATGAGACAAGCATGAAACTGGTTCATTTGAGAATGAATCAGCAGTGAATCAGTACAGGTTCACTTTCATGATATAAGTTCCGTCTCCTTTCTCCTCCTGTCTGGCTGACCCTTTCTCCTCCACCAGAGCGGGCAAGGGAGTTTTCTCAGCCATGAAGCTCGGCAAGATCAAGAGCTCTAAAGATGACCACAGGAAAGGAGGTAAATCAACACACAAGACACAAGATTGGAATTTATATACATATAATATAAAAACACACTTGGAATCAACCTATAAAATATCCACCAAGTTTTAGTTTTTAATCGTTGATTTGCTTGATTTTAATTGTCCAGATGAGCCGGCGGTCCTGGACATGGAGGATCTGGACAGGAAGGCGATGCGTCTTGCTGGATCACTGGACCCTGACACCATCTCTCTCGCCTCTGTCACTGCCGTCACCACCAACGTCTCCAATAAGAGGTCTCATATTTGTTCATACACTGAGGCATTGCTCACACATAGTAGATAAATACACTCCAGTATGCACATCAGCAGACAGTAGGTTAAAGCACCCTGCCTTAATGGCCTCAGCCAGCACTGATCATCTCCAACTGCTGATGCCGCAGGATGAACTGAATCTGGTGGCACAGTCACACCATTTAATAGCATATATTTCTCAAGATAATCACACTCAACCTTGAAATATGGAACAATGAGAGCTTTCACAATTTCACATTAAAACTTAGAATTGAGTTTATGCTCATGTGCCACATCAGTTTTCACTGTGGGAGCACTGGAGAATGTACTCTGCTAATCCACTGCAGAAAATCACTGATTGTGTTCAATTTCTTCAGGTCAAAGCCGGATATTAAGATGGAACCGAGCTCTGGACGACCAGTGGATTATCAGGTGTGTGTGTGTGTTTCTGGGTGTTTGAATGTGTACATATTCATTATACTGAGTGAGAAGAGAAGATTGAGTGGAGTCAGTGTCCTTGTTTAACCCTCTGCAGAAAGTGATTAAGTGTAAGTCTGGTTTTAGGGGATTAATGTGCTGTATTGCTTAGCAAAGAACAGTTTATCCATCCAAGATGTTAATTAGTGAGGGTTAGAGGTTCTGGTAGGCATATTTTCTTAATTTAAAAGGCTATCTGTGCTTCCGGTCTTTATGATAAGCTAAGCTAATAACCTCCAGGCTTTTTCTGTCAATATAAGGCCACAGCCAGCAGCTGGTTAGCATAGTGACTGAAAACAGGGCAAAAACAGCTAGCCTGGCCCTGTCCAAAAGTATCTGCCTATCAGCACTTATAAAGCTCATTAATTAACACGTTATGTCATATTTGTACAAAACTGTACAAAAACAAATTGTAAAAATTACAATTTACAGTTTTATGGGGGGGTTATGCGTGTGTGTGATAACAATATATCCACAACTATGCATATTTTTTTTCTTTAAAATCATGGATTTTCGTCTGCTGTGACTACGGCACTGGATTCATTTACCACAACGTCAATGAAAACAAGTAACAGAATAATTGTGTAGACAGTGTTAACTGTCCTCCAGTGCTACCCCATGGCCTATTTTCATGGCCTATTTTATCTAAAAACATGAATACATTTATACAGCATACTGAAATCTTGGTGTAATTGTAGGCTGCAGACTCATCCTCTCTTACTCTCTTTGTTTTTCTCTGTTCCTCTTCATTATTCAACAACTAATTAAACCAGGGGGATATTTCTTGGATGTAGGAACCTTTAGCTTGGATCTACTTGGTCTATCAAATGCTAAATTACATTAGCCTTGGGAGAGTAAAATCCCAAGCTAAGAAAGCATCTAGCAAAAGCTCTTACTGCCGGAAATCAGAATCATTAGAGTTTGTGAAAGATCAATTTTGTGTTTTGCCTTTGAGTTGTCCTCAGGGTCATTTCTGCATAGCTGCTTGATTTATGATGATGGTATTTGTTGCTTGTTAACTCACTGTTGAAAAGAGTCATCTCTGATGTGCTGATGTTTCCCATCAGATCAGCATCACGGTGATTGAGGCCCGGCAGCTGATAGGCCTTAACATGGACCCGGTGGTGTGTGTTGAGATTGGTGATGAAAAGAAGTACACGTCTATGAAGGAGTCCACCAACTGCCCGTACTACAATGAGGTGAGACCTTTCAAGCTTTAAAAATGCATCCTGCAAGTAGGGAAATGGACACATTTTATATATATAAACTGACTTTATCTTTACTACAAAAAGCCAGCTTCATTCTGTCCCTCCTATTCTTCATGTAATGTTTCTCCCATAAAAACAATTGAATTTCCAAGGCTGATCCAATTTTTCTAACCTGTGCAGTACTCTGGTCACGCTTTTAAGCTGATTTAACCTGCTTTAAACCACATTGTGGCCAACATTTAGGTTCGACTGAGATTTGTGACACAGATTGGATTAGACTCAACTGCTGTGGTAAAAGCATGATGCCATGGTGCGCAAATTTCATTGTACTGTAAATTAAGTGTACACAAAAACTGATGTATTCCTCAAAAGAAAGGTGAATGCATGGTTCATTTTGCAAATCGAGTGGTGATTTAAAACAGCTTTAATCAATATTTAACAATGCATCACATGACTGCTTGTACAGTACGTGAAAAGAAGCTCTCATAGTGATGAACCTGCGGAGAATTATCACTCTCTTCTGCTCTCTTTAAACCAGAAAATCTACAAAGCAAAATGCAATGTAGAGGCCCTCAGTGTTCTCTTTGATGGTTTAATGTTGAAATGAGTTATTGATTTTAAAATACTTCACATAACACTCTGAATTAGAGAGTTCTTGTTAGCGTTTATGTTCCTGAACAGTAGGAAGTGTTGTGGTGAGGGTCACGCAGAGATTAGCCTCTGGGTTATGTCCTGCAGGGAGTGGAAGTGACAGTTTGTCTGCTATTGATTCTTCCTGTTTGTCTGAAAAGGCCCTGAGGACAGACAAACTAGAAACCGGAGGGATCGAGATAATAGCCCTTGAAGCTTTTGCTCCTCGTGCCCAGACCCTCCAGTTTGTTCAGAGTCTGTAGTATTTCAGAAAGCTCCACAGTTCTCTGAATAAACATCTGAAACTGATTATAATGGAAAACTACAATCATCTTTTGAGGTTCACTGATAATACATCAAAAATCATCATGACAAATACAATGTCATCCCATTTCACTTGTTTCTATTTGGGTTAGAAGGACATGGTTTTGAGAAAAAGGTGGCTGACACACTTACTCTACCTACAGTATAGGTTATTGAGATTATATGGTTAATGTTCCGCCTATTTTTTCTTCTTAGTTTTTAATTTAATATACACATTTTATCCTGGTTCTACTTCTGTGTTGAGATATTTGTACAAGCCTACCAGGCACAGGCCCAGGAGCCCGAAGATTCAGGGGGCCCCAAAGACATAGCTTCTGTTTGAAGTGACATCTCTTATTGGAAAGTCAAAGAGCTTACTCAAAACTAAAAAACCTATTTTGCTCCTAATCCTTGATGCATCATCCATTTCTTTTCAAGCAATTCATCATCTTTGCCTCTAAATCACTTAAAGCTTAAGGGGTTTGAGCTGTGACGTGGCAACAATAGCAGATGATCACAATGAAAAAGATTGCATTTCTGTTCACTCCCTCAGTTCCTTGGTTGGACTCTGCATCTTCTGAACTTCAGATTTATCTTGAAACAATCATGGTTGGGGCACATTTTACTCCCAGAGCAAATCCAAAAGACGAGCGTGTTATCCAGTAGTACAAGTCAATAGATTTTAATGGGTGAACGTTTTCTCTACTCTCTGCAGTATTTTGTGTTTGACTTCCACGTCCCTCCCGATGTCATGTTTGACAAGATCATCAAGCTCTCAGTAAGTAATCCATACCCTTATAGTGCACATTTCAGTACAGCTAAACAAACTTTTACCACCTTTTTGTACACAGGTTGTGTGATTATATTTACATTTTAGGTTAGATTTTAGAGTTCTCAGTGTTGATAAGGATCATGAAGTCCATCATACCTTATGATGTAGATGAACAGAAAATAATTACTTCCCTTTGCTATGTATAGATCAGTGTGAATATATAAAACAATATTGCTGATTATTGCCTTACTTGCGTTAATTAATTATCCGAGAGAGTAGCTGGTTATGTTTAATGTAAAATGGTGAAGACATTAAGCAGACCCTTGTTAAACATAATGTTTAGCCATCTGTTTCCCCGTAACACTCATGCTTTTGAATTATTTAGTGCTGTTTCCAATCCAATACTGAGCTTTCAAGGGTTTGCTTTTTATTTTAATATTTCATTCAACTCTGTCTCTGTAGGTTATTCACTCTAAAAATCTTCTTCGGAGTGGGACATTGGTGGGAACGTTTAAGATGGATGTTGGGACTGTTTACTCTCAGCCTGGTAAACTACAAACCATAGCTCTGATATAAATCTAATAACTGATCATAACATACAGGCATAGTCCTAACTGATTGACATCTATCCTAGAACATCAATTTTACCACAAGTGGGCCATCCTGTCTGATCCTGATGACATAACAGCGGGGTGTAAAGGATATATAAAGTGTGACATCGCTGTGGTCGGGAAGGGCGACAACATCAAGACCCCACACAAGGCCAACGAGACTGATGAAGACGATATAGAGGGGTAATAATCGGTCACTCATGTGCCAGTTTCAGACTGAATTGATTAAGAAGAACACTGTGGTCAACTAAAATTCCCATTTTACCAGTGAAGAGTGGTATAACAAATGTTGCAGTATATGCACACATAACAGACGTTTTAACAGTGTTTAGTTTTTTCTGCATCACTTCCTTCACGTCAAAGATTTCTTTTTTCTCCAGTAGTTTGAAAATATTACAGTATTTGATGGACTTGAATAATGAATAATGATATGCATTTTATACTAAAACAGTGTTACAGTTGCAAGGAATACTGGATATTCTCAGAAATCTGTATACTTCTATAAAGATAGTCGTCCAGTATCTTTAGAAAGCTTTTCTGCTTCCCTTAAATGTAATCAGTAATAAGCAATCTGAGTTGTTGTGCTGCTGTTTGTTTCCAGGAACCTCCTGCTCCCAGAGGGCATCCCAGCAGAGAGGCAGTGGGCAAGATTTTATGTGAAGATCTACCGCGCCGAGGGACTTCCTAAAATGAACACCAGCATCATGGCTAATGTGAAGAAGGCCTTCATTGGAGAGAACAGAGACCTGGTGGACCCCTACGTTCAAGTGCAGTTTGCTGGGCAGAAAGTAACTTCCTCCACATCCTAAAATCTCTTATTGTTTGCTAGTTTCTAGCAGTTGTTACTCCACCTTGCGATTATTACTGCTCCCCTAGAAAATAATGTGGGGTTCATAATGCTTATAAGTGCAGATATCTAGTGTGGATTTTCAAGGCTAAACTAATAATTATATAAAAGTGCAGCATGCTGAAAACCAGTTTATTCCTGTTTTAAATATTTTAGAGTCATTAGGTAGCAAAACTTTTAGAATAACTACTTTCATTTAAATATTTGTTGGTTCTCAAATACAGACATTGACACATTAACAGTCCCAAATATAAATACCCTATAAAATCAAGGGAAAATAAAAAGAAGACAGAAAAGAAAGGAAAGGTTGTTAGATCTAATAAAGCTTTATGGTTTTAAGTGTTATGCTTTAAGTGTTTGATAAATGGCCATCCAGCATTTTTCCAGCTTTGGACAGTCCAAAGTCTAAGTCTTATTTTAACTTTTGCTGAACTTGGAAATGCTTGTACTGTGGATTTTGTCCCCCATCTCTTACAGTTTCTTTTATGCCAGTATGAAAATAAGAGAAACTGTGAATCTATCCTTTAAGCAATTTCCATTTACTCCTGAACTTCCATTTTTCTGCTGTACAATAGGTCCTTTAAAGTTAATATAATTTAATCAACAGTATCAGCTACTGTAACATAAGGACTAGAGTCATGTAACTAACCACTACAAATGTATTTGTTCTTTTTTACCTTGGACTTAAGTGTTACTCCTTCATGTGTCTCCAGGGGAAGACTTCCGTCCAGAAGAGCAGTTATGAACCCATCTGGAACGAGCAGGTCATCTTCACTGAGCTGTTCCCTCCGCTCTGCAAACGCATGAAGGTCCAGATACGAGACTCGGATAAGGTCAACGATGTTGCCATAGGAACCCACTTTATTGACCTACGCAAGATATCAAATGATGGTGACAAAGGTAAGTCAAAACTGTTTCCTTCAGTCTGAATAGCATTGATTAGGTGTCAGGTAAATGAATTAGTCCATCTTAACTAGTTAATATTTGACTATATGTAGCTGTGCTGCAGTACATTGTGAATTGAACCACATGACCCAGCTGACCCTTTGCTAATGGCTGTATGAAGTTAGTGGGGGACATTAATATTGAATTGCAGTCAATACATAATTTAACATATTAAACCAAAATACAAGATCCATTATGAAGAATTTTGTAAGCTTGTTGAGAGTTTCCTCACACACCACAGTTACATTTCTAGCAGTGGATGATTTATATTAACATAAATAGAGGGAACAAATTGGTGAGAGTGATTACTGATTTCCATCATGACAATCACAAATTTACAGAAACATTATAAACTCAAAATGCAAAGAAAATGCAGTAATGGTGATGTCCACAGTGTTTTATTAACACGTGATCTCTGCTAAATTAATTGCAACATCAGCACAGAAATTAGCTTAAAACAATACTCAAACTAATTTTGAAGATTTAAAATGTAAAGTTCAACAAGATTTGGGGACTTTTGGGAATTTTTGTGTGATCTGGAGAAACATATGGATTGTAAACCCCAATAACGACTGTGAAATGTACGGTTCCACCCATCAGTAAACTCCGATGGACGAGCAGATTACTACATCATCTCCTATAGACATTTCTTTTCCTTTAACCTTGTCCAGGTTTTCTGCCCACCATGGGCCCAGCTTGGGCCAACATGTACGGTTCCACCCGTCAGTACACACTGATGGACGAGCACCAGGACCTGAATGAGGGTCTTGGAGAAGGTGTGTCCTTCAGAGCTCGTCTCCTGCTCTCCATCGCTGTGGAGATCCTGGACACCACTTCACCTGAGATCTTAAGTTCCACTGAGGTGCAGGGGGAGACTGTTTCTAACATCTCAGAGGTGAGGGGACACGAATTGCAGACGCAGCTAAGTATATTATGTTTGTATTCCTCCTTCAACTTCATCAGTAAAAACAAATTTATGTGACAAAACAGTAAAAGAAAAGCTGTTATCCAGACCTCTGATCTATGAAGATAACTTGCTCTTTGACCTCTCCTGACCCCACAATAAACAGTGTGTTGCTACAATCCACCATTGTGTTGGCACACGTTAATTGCTCATTAGGGAAATCAGAAACATTATATGCTTTGCTTCAGGGCAAGCTTGCCAGTTATCTGACCTCTTGGCTGCTGTGGTGTAAATGTGTCCCCTGGGAACCTCAGTCATTCATGCCAGCATGAGTCTGTGCCAGCTGTCAGGTACTTTGTTTTGAAGTAGAGACAGATTTGAGGAAATAATAATCACCAAAGTAAATGGGCTCTTTTCTCTCCCCTCTAAATATTGGACTTGAGATTGGTTTTAGTCATCATTTGTGATCTATAACAACAAGTAAAATGTGTTAATCAATGGTTTTTGATCACAGGAACATGCATTTCTCATCCTAATTTATAGGACAGAATAGGACAGAATGCCAATAATCAACTTTTGGAAAAAAATATTGTCTTTCATCTCTGGAAGATTGCAAGCTGTCTGTGTCAATATATGCTAGTTTTTTATTTGGTTTCTTGGAGAGACTAATCCTGATTTGAGCCAAGAATCCGTGTCACGATCAAACAAATCGACCCAGGGTCTTTACTCACTGTTTTGGGTTGTTCTGAAAGCTCCCATCCGGCTTTAATGTTCTGTATGGTTATGGATAAAAGGAGTATTTTGATAGACAATACAAAAAT
The DNA here is from genome assembly GCF_905237075.1 of Dicentrarchus labrax. NCBI lineage: Eukaryota > Metazoa > Chordata > Actinopteri > Moronidae > Dicentrarchus > Dicentrarchus labrax. Next base: position 17,369,005 of record NW_026136708.1, read on the forward strand.
ATTGTTTGTATATACTATACTTTAAAAATGTATTCAAATTGAGTCTGGCAGGAGTCCAGCAACCATTTGTACTGGATTTAGATCTCGATGAGCCAAGCCGTATTGGCTACCAGGGCATTGCGATGAACAGTTGCAAATAATACTTATACTAAAAAAAGTAAGGATTAATATTTAATAGTTTAATAACCACATGAATTAAAAAAATGTGGTGGAAATGCACTTACAAATGTAATGTATAAACTAAGTGGCTCAGTAATTCAGGGATGAGGTTTTATGTGTTCAGTGAATTACAGGAAAGTGCACCTTTGCAGTGCAGTTATTCCTCCACAGACTCCACAATAAAATTAATTCACTTCAGTCAAATAAAATCTTTCACTTTTTTCTTTATTGGCCTTCTCCTCACTCCATCAGAGCGCCACTGGGAAAATAGATGAGTTCTTCCTCTTTGGTTCCTTCCTGGAGGCCACCATGATCGACAGGAAGATTGGTGACAAAGCGATAAGCTTTGAAATCACAATAGGTAAAAAAAAAAAACGTTCTTTCATCACGTTAACATCGACCTGCTCTCCTCAAGTTTACAATATGACAGAGAGGTGTGACAAGACAATCAATAGCTACCGTAACTAAGTGCGCTCCATAACAACGTGGTATGTTCTGCCCACTAACAGGTAACTATGGCAACCAGATAGATGGTGTAAGCAAGCCTTCATCAGCAAAGAAGAAGAAGAAGGATGGGGAGAGTGAAGAAGAGGAAAACGAGCTCATCCAGAACTCCAGCGAGGATGAGGCAGACGAGGACGGGGACCTGGTCTCTGTCTCCTCCACTCCTCTAATGAAGCCTGTCATCACCGACAGGTCAGGGGGTCAAGGGTCACAGGGGCAAGGTCAAGGTTTTGTAGTAGTAGGAAATCTCGGTATAATAAAAGCCATGAAGAGCCCTTTTGATCTGATTGTGCGCCTGATTTAGAATTTTAGACTGAAGGAATTTTGTTTGTACCCCACAGGAATTACTTCCATCTTCCCTACTTTGAAAAGAAACCATGTGTCTACATCAAAAGCTGGTGGCAGGACCAGAGAAGGCGACTTTACAACTCCAACATGATGGACAAGATTGCTGACAAGCTGGTCAGTATACACCTTGTGATGTGCAAATGTTGGCTCAGGTGACTTATTAAGCAGCTAATAATGATGAATAATTAAGTGCTGTTCAATTATCAAATGTGATTTTCTCTCTACTAGAGAATATAACACGGTAATCTTCAATAACACTGCATGGAAACATTGTAAGGTCTTTGTATTTCTTTACAGACATATTTCCAAGTATTAGTACTTTGAAGGTTTTATTGGAGCAAAACAACTGGCCCCTGTAACATAATACCTCCCTCTGTTTAAAAAGGGGGAAATACTTAATACTTTAAAGATTTGACTGCTTTCACATTGTTGATGGACTCTTTCTCTGACTCACACTCATAGATACGCCAAACATAAGACAAATGATGTTCACAAACAGCTCATATAAATGTCATACATAACCATACAGTATTAAAGTGTGAATGACACTTAAATTCTGCAGCATATTATGCAAACTTACATGTATCACAGAGGTCCTGTGAGGAGATTCAGACTCCTGACAGGTTCCTGGGCTCACCTGACTGAACACTGATTGCTTGAGCAAGCAGTTCGGTTCAGACCACTGAGCAGGATACATAGGGGGGGACAAAACCTTCAAAAAGTGTTTATATGTGAATTGTTTCAAAACTGGAGTCAGCTTCTATTATTTATATATATATATATATATATATATATATATATATATATATATATATATATATACGTATATATATATATATTCAATTGCAGAAATTATTTAGAAATAATATATTTATAGTTATAATTTATTATCACTTCATGTTTTTTCTTTAAGTTGGGTGGGTATTTCAGACCAATCGATACTGCACTCCCCAGAACTATGCAACTAGTATGGCTAAAAAGAGGGGAAAAAGAAGATAATCACTCATAATAAACAAATCACAATGCAAATTTGCATAGAAATAATAAAAATACAAATTACATTGTTCTTTTCAAAGATACATTATCAACAACATGGTTAAGGGGCAGTTTGTGTTTTTTAAAGGATGTTTTGGACATAAACATATGAATATTAACAACTCCTCCTGTCCTAAGCACCAGTATTTTCTGCGTCCCGGCAGGAAGAAGGTTTGAATGATGTTCAGGAGATCATTAAGACAGAGAAGGCCTTTCCAGAGCGCCGACTCAGGGGAGTGCTGGAGGAGCTCAGCATTGGCTGCAGGCAAGCTACATAATAATAATTATTATTTGTCATGGCCTTGTATTAAAACTTGCATTGTGAATCAGTGGTCAGTAAAGATACAGAGAGTTTCTCCTGATGCTGAAAGCTATAAAACTGCTATAATGCTATTTAAAACGTGTCAAACATGCACTTTAAAGATTACTAGCTACCATCTTCATCAACCCCCCAGAAGCTGCTGAAGGCAGCAGCTCTCTGCACTGAAGCATTTCTAAAACACAGTCATTATGTTTGTCATGGAGGAGGAAATCATCAGGGTCTTTATTGTTCCTTATTTCTCTTTTATATTCTTATAGTTGTTTTGTGAAACTGCTAGAGGTCTTCATTTCTAGAATGCCTAAGATCACAGAAGAATAATCTAAAATATCTGAATAGAAGATATACTTTCATGTTTCATCCTCTGCATTTTCTGGTTATTTCTAGTCGGTTTGTGATGCTGGCTAACAAGGATGTGAATCAGGCAGGCCGAACCAAACTGGATCGAGAGCGGCTCAAGTCCTGCATGAGAGAGATGGTATGATTTATGTTTCTCAAATTGATAGGGAAGGAAGTAAAAGGGGGGGAAGATGATGCTCTGATTAATGGCATCAGTTTAGCTGCTGTTTAGTAACCAATCCTATCGCCTTAGTAAGTCCCCATAAAGGCAACATGAGGAACAGAATTTTTTGAAACACAATTTCACTCTGTTGAATAATTCCCTGCAATACATTTGCATGCATTTGCAATATCTCAGGACTGTTTTGTATTCTGATTCATGCTTATATTTTGATTGCAAGCGAGGTCATATTATAAATAAGATCCAGTGTTTGTACAGGTATATGCATCAGCGGTGCTTGAGAAGTATGTGTACTTAATACATATTGAAAAAAAGAAATTTCTATATGACATTGAAAAAGCAAAGCATGGAAAGCAAAAGTATTGGAGGAGAACACAAACATGTTAAAAAAAAATGTTTTAGGTTTGTTAAAAAAAAAAGTGGTGTGAAAAGTAATGTCAGTGTCAATAATTTCTGTATAAATATATAAAAAGCTCAATAAACATATTTGAGAAAAATAATTTCTGTATAATTTTAAAACCCTAAAAAAATCATATTTTGAAGATAATCCACTAAATTGAATACAAATAGATCCCCAGCTATGGTGTGTGCACATGTTTATAGTCTATACTGTATGTGTGTAAGGTACAGTGCCCTTCTGTTACTATGCTTCATCATCGCTTATCATCTCTCCTCCTGCAGGACAGCATGGGCCAGCAGTCCAAGCAGATCAGGACTCAGGTGAAGAAAAACACAGTCAGAGACAAACTCAAGCTGGTGCAGAACTTCCTACAGAAGCTGCGTTTCCTGGCTGACGAGGTACAGATTTAATTCCGCAGTACAGCATATATAAGCATTTTACAGTCGGTAAAAGTACATTAAGTAGTAATTGTGGAGAAAATCTGGAAGAAGGAGAGTGCTGATCACCTATCAATCAAACCTATGTATTCATCCAGCCTCAGCACAGCATCCCAGATGTTTTCATCTGGATGATGAGCAACAACAAGCGCGTCGCCTACGCCCGGATTCCTTCCAAAGACATTCTGTACTCCATAGTGGATGAGGAAACAGGAAAAGACTGCGGCAAAGTCAAAGCTGTCTTCCTCAAGGTAAAATAATTTTTTCCTGTTTATCTTCAGCTGTCCCTATCCAATAAACGCAATAAAAGGCCAAAAAAATAACTTTAAGAAAAAAAAAAGGTAAAAAAAGAATAATGTAAGGTTGTAAAGTTGCTGCCAACTGCACTGTTGATCAATAGTGGTGAATAGTCATGATAGAAGATACAGTATTGACAGCTGTATGGTGAATAGGCTTCAGTAAATATATCACAGTTGCCTAGAGGTAAAAGTGATATGAGGTGGCTCTTTAATATTTATGGATTGGGTCATGTTGCAGTATTGTCTGCATGATGCTCAGTGATTGACTCGCTGTAATAATAGCAAAAACAGGATGTACTACATACTTTCCTATGTTTTTTTTTGTTTTTTAATCGCATTATTCACTCCCCTGCTGTGGTAATCTGTGTCCACAGCTGCCTGGCAAGAAGGGGTTCGGTCCTGCAGGTTGGACGGTTCAGGCTAAGCTAGAGTTGTATCTGTGGCTTGGCCTCAACAAGCAAAGGAAGGACTTCCTCAATGGTCTGCCTTGTGGTTTCGAAGAGATCAAAGCCGCTAAAATGGGCCCCGGTCTTCAGTCCGTCCCTCCTGTCAGCCTCGTCTACAACAGTGAGTACACACTAAAAAAGACTGTGTATGTGTATATATATTAATTCTGTAAGTGGCCAACAACTTGGCAGTCCACGCTTCTTCACTCCTAGTAACAGTTACTAAATCATTAATATGTATAAAAGTTACACTTGCGGTGGAGGAATTATTTAAAATTCCTGTGCTATAGTATCTACATTGCAGCTTGAGGATATAGAAGTTTGCATTTATTATCTTTAAAAATAGTTTTAATTTTCATTCACTTTTTGCATTGTTTTTTTCTCTATTCACCATCGAGATCTGCATTAGGCTTTCTCTCGATGTATCATTAAGTTTGAACTCTAAAATCAATTAGAGGCTAAACAAACTCACTCAGAAGTAAATATCGGACTTGCATTGATTGCCTTTCCATTGTGGGTAACTTTTCTAACTTCAGTATAAGATTGCTAACAAAGGGGATTGATTGTCAGATAATGTGATGCATTTGTGTGTGTGTGTGTGTGTGTGTGTGTGTGTGTGTGTGTGTGTGTGTGTGTGTGTGTGTGTGTGTGTGTGTGTGTGTGTGTGTCTGTCCAACAGTGAAGCAGGTGTTTCAGCTGCGAGCACACATGTACCAGGCACGCAGTCTGTTTGCCGCTGACAGCAGTGGCCTTTCAGATCCCTTTGCCCGGGTCTTCTTTTCCACACACAGCCAGGTTACTGAGGTAAGACCACAAGTGTGTATGTATAAAAAGTGTGTGTGTTTGTATTGATTATGTTTAAACTGAGTTGGTGTGTGTGTGTGTGTGTGTGTGTGTGTGTGTGTGTGTGTGTGTGTGTGTGTGTGTGTGTGTGTGTGGTGCAGGTCTTGAGCGAGACTCTTTGCCCTACGTGGGACCAGCTGCTGGTGTTTGACGATGTGGAGCTGTTTGGGGAGGCCAGCGAGCTGAGAGATGACCCACCCATCATTGTAGTTGAAATCTATGACCAGGACACTGTGGTAGGATTTTACTTTATGGGAATGAATGGATGCACCATAGAGGGACTGGTTAATAGATTCATCAATGCTTGTTAAACAGGATTTAGTTTGTGCTAATAAAAGTGCTTTGCTTCTCCTTCCCTCATGTTCTGACTGTCTGTCCACTCTTGTCTCACTCCGCCCCTGTCCTCCACATGGCCTTGCTCATGCTGCATTGGCTAAATAGAGTATGAAAGCATTAATACTTAGAGATTGTTGAATTAGAAGTTCTAGTAGCCTCTGATGGCTGTTAGCTGATGTGTAGCACGGATTGTTTGGTTCATCTAGCTGCTGATGAGCTAGGGAAAAGTTTTGGAAACTTGCATGTACCTCCTCCATTTCTCCCCTCCCGGTTTGTAACAGCAGTAGCTTCAGGGGGATTAATGGTTGTACTAGCAGCAGTGGTGCAGTATAGAAGATATTTTGTTGTATTGTCAGGGTGTTTGTTTGTGTTATACAAGACTGGGTTTTTGCTGTTTTCTTTCCAAAATTCCACATTTTTATAATCTATAACCAGTTTAACCAATACTGACACCAAGTGGCAGCCGTGGAAACTGCACCTCCCACACACGCGTCTAACTCCCATCCCTTGTCCCCCTGACTGTCCCGACTGCCTGCTGTAACAATGTGGTGTTCAGGGCAAGGCAGAGTTCATAGGTCGGACGTTTGCAAAGCCCACCATCAAGATGTGTGATGAGTACTACGGCCCCCCGAGGTTCCCACCACAGCTGGAGTACTACCAGGTTTACCGAGGGAACAGCACTGCCGGGGAACTGCTGGCTGCCTTTGAGCTTCTGCAGGTAACATATGCAAGAACACACATACGGTGCACACAAACACGCACAAATTAACTTTTACATATGCATGCAGCCATGCACACACACATGCAACTATACAGGGTCTTCTTGAGAGACTGCATGTCTAGCTGGAGGGAAGAGGGAAGAATAAAGAAAGAATCGTTAAAGGTACCCTGTGGTACCTTTTAATGATAAAGCGCATGCACAAAAGGTCTCTGCCAAGCCTTCTGTACATGTAATACTCATCTCTTGTTCTCTGCCTGCTTGCACAATCTGCTCTCTCTGCTTTTACTTGTTTTTTTATACTCACTTTGCATTTATTTTTCTCTTTACCACCTTTAAATATTTGTAAATCTCCATTTTCTCCCTTGTTGCCTCTGCCATCATGTCACCACTCTTTCCTTCCATCCACAACATATTCATCTTTTCTCCTTCCTCCTGTGAAATATCCATTTTTCCTGTCTCTTGTCTCCTTCCTCTGCCTCCTCCTGCTGCCTACAGATACCTTTCGATGAGGAGGCGATTAGGCGAGCTCTGATCGCTGTCCATAACTTTGCTGTCCCTCAAATAAAGGTGCTCTTTTCCTTCATTCTCTCTTTTCATCCCACTTTGTCTTACTCTTTGGTTACTCTGTCGTCAGTGTTTGTACTGCAGTAAGTGTGTTTTATCTCTACCAACATGACATTAACCTCTGCTTTCTCTACACAAGCAAAGAAAGAATTAATACAAATATTAGGCCTGTAGAAAAGAGGTCTGGTATGGTGCTCATGCTGTATCATAATGCAGAAATCACAGAAGCCTTGCAACCCGTTACTCTCACATTTAATTCTCCTTTCTCCTCCTAAATTAGATCGGTCAAGGAGGGAGGGCAGATCTTCCTCCCCTTGAAGGGCCGACAGACTCAGAGCGTGGACCCATTCTACCTGTGCCGTTGGGCATCCGCCCAGTCCTGAGTCGCTACCGCATCGAGGTCAGATTTTAACCACTGGCTCTTTTTTTTTCTCTCTTGAGATCCCCTTGCCCTACTGCTGTTTTGTTCTGTTTTCAGGTTTTGTTCTGGGGCTTAAGGGACCTGAAGAGGATTAACTTGGCTCAGGTGGATCGGCCCCGTGTGGACATAGAGTGTGCAGGTAGAGGTGTGCAATCTGTCCTCATCCAGAACTACAAGAAAAACCCCAACTTCAGCACCCTGGTTAAATGGTTTGAGGTGGTAAGTAAAGCTGCCAATTTGATATTGCACCCTTAAAAAAATGTTGGATCTTAGATATAACATCTGGTTTCTTGCAAAAAAAACATGAAACTTTATATGAAATTGGTCTGGTTGTCTTCACTTTACTGAATATAGAAAAGTAACACACATCGGGTTGTAGGGATGGGCTGATCACTGAAAGTAGACTTGAGAGTAGGAAGTGTCGCACTGTGCATTTCTGTTTTATTTAAGATTATGACATTTTGGCCCTACAGCCACCTTTAGGGCCGGAGACCCTGTCTTCACTTTTGAGATATTTATATATATATATTTAAACTTACAATTTGAATTTACTGCAAGAATTTCTCGCTTCATGTCACACCAAAGCCATGTCTTATTTTTGTCCTCAGGACCTTCCAGAGAATGAGCTTCTACACCCTCCTCTCAACATCCGGGTGGTGGACTGCCGGGCGTTTGGCCGTTACATCTTGGTGGGGTCCCATGCTGTCAGCAGCCTGAGACGTTTCATCTACACGACCCCAGACAAGACCTCCAACAACTGGGCCACTGCAGGTGAAGGATTATATTGATATTATTGTCATATATATTACCTATTAACTGTGTGTGTTGCTTAATCTGTCCTTTGAAAAGAGAGCTAACTGCTGTCACATGCAGTACACTCTGATGAAGGCTTCAAGCCAAAACACGACAGCAGTTTTGTCAGTCCATTAGTTGGAAATAAAATTCAGTAAGAGATGATGAGATTCTTTTTTTTCACCACTGGAGTGCCTAATTTTTTACTGAACACTTGTTCATTAGATGAGGGCTATTAACTGTGGTTTATAAGTTTGTTTTGAAAAGCCTTGTGTTTCCTTTGCTAAAACTAGCAGTTTTGAAATGCTAGTATTTGTATTGCATTCTTGAGTTTATTTATTTTTATTCATTAAATATTTGTATTTATATAGAGGTGTAATATCTCTACATTTACCAATGCCATTAAGAAAGAGAGCCTTAGATTGAATTGGCTTTTCATTACATTTACACTTTATAAACTTTTATCTTTAAATATTTCAAATATAAACTGCAATCAGTATAAAATGAATTTGAAACATGTAGCAGGCATTCTTTTATTCACTTCTTTGTCAGCTCTGGGTTTCCTTTATTTCTTGAAAAAGACCTCTAGGTCCTCATGAAACATCTGTGAATGTTTGATAATAATTTTTTGACTTTGTTTTAACCTTTTCAAAATGGGCTCTTGAACATTTAGACAGGATACTGTATGTCAATGAAGGTTAAAACAAACTTTAAGACTTACTTCTAAATACTTCTGATCCAGCTCTCTGGTCGCTAAAGAATGAACGTTCATTCTTTATTAACTCTGATGATTTCTCCTCTTGCTTGCTGCCTACTTTTCCTGCCTCTCTCCATCTGTTCTCTATTTTTCCTCTCTTGCATGTCCTTGGCTGTCCTGTCCTCTCCTGCCACCTGCTGCCTTGCCCTTTGGCCACACTCCAGCTAAGCTAATGAATGGCTACATGGTCCTTACCAATGGCGGCTCCCAGCCTCGCTCCTCACCCAGCCTTTCCTCCCGCACCCTCTCTCGCCCCGCAGGTGACATCATCATCAACATGGACACAGACCCTTCAGTCCGAAAGATGGACACAGTGGTCAAGTTAGACGCTGTAAGCTTTTCTTTGACTTCATGCACTGTAGAGCTCATTTCTATTGTATAATGTGTGTGTTTATATTTGTAAACAGTGGGAATATGTTGTGTCCTTTTTTACCTGCCTCTGTACATGTGCCGCTTCTACCTGCATCATCCATTGTGTGTATTAATCCTTGTGTTGTTTTATGTGACGCCCCCCCTATCATAGATGTCTGACGCTGTTGTAAAAGTTGACATGGTAAGTAATCGTTCCTGGCAATGAAAATGTGTGCTTAAATTGGCTGGTACCTTGTTATGGATAAAAACGGAGCTACTGAGAGTCACTGAAGTGTCTTTTAACAGACTGAGGAGGAGAGTGACAAAGAGAAAAGGAAGAAGAAGAAGAAAAAGAAGGGAGGTGTGGAAGAAGAGGAGGAGACAGATGAGAGAGTGCTGGACTGGTGGTCCAAATATTTTGCTTCAATAGAGACACTGAAGGAGGTTTGTGTATTCTATTCTATGTACAGCTACACATTCATTCATCCCTTATTCAGATTTGCCCTCAGGCTCGCCTTCACACTTCCTTCCAACATTTTCTTACCTGGTTTTCCAGACTCTCAGAGCCCAGGAAGCAGCTCAGGCTGAGGCGGAGGAGAGAGAGGACTTGGAGATAGCTGCAGAGGCAGCAGGTACTGAACTCCACCAAACCAGCTGGGCTGCCTGCCAGTGTGCCTCAATGTCTGCTGCTTTTATTTCTTTTAAAGGAATATGTCAACAATATTTGATTTGAAGTTGTAATTCTGCAAGTGTAAGCTTATTCCTGACTATTTTTTAGGATTGTACAAAGAACAATCTTCAGTTGTTTAGATATTTTGGGTTGATTGCCCTGAGGATGAAGAAAATATAGTTCTGTTATGCCAACTGCACTGCCTAAAATGTGTTATGAGCTATGTCATTCATTTCATTCCCATGGAGCACCATGCCTTTGAGTGAGTCTGAATTCACTCCCTGTTTACTAGATGCAGACTAGTGCATTATATTTACCATCCTCATTTTATTTATATGTCCCGAGTGTGAAATGTATGCTGTGTATGCAGTGCTCTCAAATTCTAATACTAATTCTATATAGTGTGTACAACATACTTAGCAAGTAGTTTCAGCAGTTAGTATACAACAAAATCAACATACTTCCTACATACAACATACATACTATTTTGTCAGCTGTCAATCAAGTGATGTCAAATCGTTTTTCTTAAATATTTAATTTAAAATTCTTCTTTAATGTAAGATTTAATACATTGTTTGGGAGCTGTTTCACCACCAACCACCAGCTGTGAGATTTTCTTCCACTTCCTTTGTGCATTGCATTGTGGGAGAATATTGTCCATCAACAATTACATTATTTTGTCACTTTTCTAATGTGAACACACTAATTACTAAAGAATCAGATCTATATATCTGTATATAGTATGGATTAGGAGCACGGCATACTTTCTGTGAACAATCCCACAATGCAATCACATTTTATAAAGTACATGCAAAAATGATAGCTATCAGTGATGACTCAAAATGACAACGTATCTAAAATCTCAATTTACTGCTCACTATAGAGCAAACTGCTGACTGTTAATTATAGAGAGTAGCGAATGAATGAATGAATGAGGGTGTGATTTTGCACTGTACACTTTTTGAGCTTTTGTCTGAGATGTGAGTTGTAGGAACGAAGCATCTTCATCTCATTCCTCCCACGGATTCATCCTTCATCCATGCTTTGACCATGAGTTTAGCATTATCACATTCATGACCATGTCCTACATTAGCATGACTTCCCAGCTCTGCAGCACACATGAAAGCTGGCTGATACAGACCCACTGAATTAACCTACATCAGCACTAACATGCTCACATTTTAATTGCATAAAAATATAAATTATTTACTGCAATCCATGCTGCATAAAACTTCTTTAAACATGCATCGTGTTGCACAAGAATACATATCATTAACCAATTCAGCAACAAACTTTGATATAAACCAACCCCAACATAGTCGACGTGTGTTTATGACATAGATGTAAAATTTAAACTACATTTTCCAAAAACCCCATCAGTCTACGATAATCATTTATTGATAACATGCTACATTACATTTTCAAATACTGTGTACCTACAGGTGTTTTCCCTAATGTAACACCAGGCTGTAAAGCAGTGTTTTGCTGTCTGGTTTAAAGTTTAAGGTTTCACCTCTGACATTGATGGGTGTACTTAGGCCTGGTTTGCATCTGTTAACACACCCAACAGTAATGTCACAGGGTCCTGGAGTACACCTGTACATCAATATATCAAGGTGAGAGGTTAAATCACTGGAATTCACAAAAAACAAGATTTAATTAAATTACTTTTTAAGACAAATTAATTAAACATTTTTGATGTTTTTGGTTTTTGGAGTGCCTTTCTAGTTACTCCCCTGATAAAACAGACCTGTCAGCTTTCATGTTAAATTACACGTGTAGTGCTGTGTGCGAACCCTGCCACCCCTCTTCATGACTCCAACCCTACTTTGTCCATGTCCACTTCAACTCACCCCTCCAATCAGATATCAAACCTGATGACCTTCTTCTGAAAGGCTCCAAGACAAAGGAAAAGAGCAAAGAGAAGAAGAGCTCCAAGGACAAGAAGAAAGGTCAGGCTGCAGACAGCTCAGAGAAACGACCGGTTAAAGCAAAAGTGGATGAGCTGTTGGTGCGTATATATTCACGCTCAGACAAAAATGAACCAGCACACAATAACATGCATTCAGATAGAAACACTTCATATTGTTGTTGACCCATGCAGGTGTACAACAAGGAGCTGGAGAGTGAGTATGGCAACTTTGAAGACTGGCTCCACACTTTCAACTTGTACAGAGGAAAGGCCGGGGATGACGATGAACAAGCTCTGGATGACGACAGGATCGTTGGCAGATTCAAGGTGGGAAAATGCCAAGTAAAAACAAGTCTGTTCCAACCTACGCTATCTGAGTAAGTCATATAGTAAAAATACACCTATTTTTTTCCATGACCCAGGGATCCTTATGTATGTACAAGCTACCTCTGTCCGAGGAGATCACAAGGGAGGCAGGATTTGATCCTAATATGGGCATGTTCCAGAACATTCCCCACAACGATCCAATCAACGTCCTTGTCCGTGTCTATGTGGTCAGGGTGAGTGACCTCCATACAATTTGCAGTTAAAAAACTAATAAACAGAATCAAATATTCTGTCTGATTTTGCCCTTTTCTGTTTTACTGTACCTCAGGCTACAGATCTTCATCCTGCTGATATCAATGGGAAGGCTGATCCATACGTTGTCATCAAGTTGGGCAAGTCAGAGGTCAAAGACAAAGAGAACTACATCTCCAAACAGCTCAATCCTGTATTTGGCAAGTAAGTGGAGAAAAAGCTACTCTTACTTTGGTTTTAGTTTGTTGTTATATGTTGGTAGTGCAGGAGAAAGGTCTATCTGACAGCTTACGTCACAATAATCGACAGTCAACAAAAAAATACTGAATCTGTTGCCCTTCTCACATCTCACATTCTGTTTATCCTTTGCTTCTCTGTGCTCAGATCATTCGACATCGAGGCCACTTTCCCAATGGAGTCCATGCTAACGGTGTCTGTGTACGACTGGGACCTGGTGGGCACCGATGACCTGATTGGAGAGACAAAGATCGACTTGGAGAACCGTTTCTACAGCAAATACAGAGCCACCTGCGGCATTTCATCCAACTATTCTGTGTGAGCATCCATGTGTTTTTATCCTTGGTTTAGTTATAGTGTCACAAGTATTATTTGAAATTTTATATACTTTTTTTATTTAACTTGGATAAGAACAGAAATGTTGCATTCAAAAGCCCTAAGATTGTCCTGTATTAAGTGTATGAATTATAACTTTCTGAATGGCTCACATATCCAAAGACTTCAGAAGTTCAGTGACCTCTTTGTTATCTATTGATGTCAGCCATGGATACAATGTTTGGCGGGACCCTATGAAGCCCAGTCAGATCCTGATGAAGCTCTGTAAGGAAGGCAAGATCGATGGACCTCATTATGGGCCAGGAGGCAAAGTCAAGGTGGCGAATCGAATCTTCCTGGGACCTACAGAGATCGAGGATGAAAATGGTATGGTTGAATTTTATTTATCACCAAACAGATTTCCCATGAGACCCAACTCAATGCTGTAATCAAGGTAGAGTAGCAAAGAGTATAACTGAACACTAAGCAGACTTTTTTAATGCTACAAGCACGTCTGGTGTGCATTCAACCTATATTTTGATCCCGTAGACGATGCAACGGTCATCAGACGTTGCCAGTGATCTTCATTAAATTGACACCACAAATGTTTTTATCTTGCACTGTCACAAGCAGGCTTCCTTTTGCGCGGTAATACATAGAAAGAAAATAGTTCCTACATGAAACTGATACAACAGGTCTGTGGATTATCTTGAGTAACCAGGTCATGATTCCTGGAAAGAGACATTGCTGGTGAGTGTTTCAGATGTACGTTTTTGTCACTTTGAGCAAATCTAGTTCCATTATATTCAAGAAAAAGCAGACTTCTCTACGGCCAATATCTCCAAAAGTCGTCAACTCACCAAAACAAGGTAGATGGATACATGGCACTACAAGTAAGGGAAAACATATGTATTTCTGATTTTGAGGTGAACTGTCCCCTTTAGCTTATGTTATAAATCTCTTAATATAAACCTTAGCCGGTTTATGACTGAACTGGTCGATTGCGATTAAAGTATTTTTAAGTTTTGGTTTCCCTTGCCCTCTTTATCTTCTTGTGTTGAAATCTCAGGTCTGAAGAAACAGACTGAGGAGCATTTGGCTCTGAAAGTGCTGAACCACTGGGAGGAGATCCCCAGGGTGGGCTGCAAGCTCGTCCCTGAGCACGTGGAGACCAGACCCCTGCTGAACCCCGACAAACCCGGCATCGAACAGGTATTTAAGAGCCACGCTTTGTCTGGAGTCATGACACAGATTGAAAATATAGTTAAACTATATGTGTTTCTCTCTGTGTCAAAGGGACGTATTGAGATGTGGGTGGATATGTTTCCTATGGACATGCCTGCTCCTGGACCTGCGATTGACGTATCACCACGGAAACCAAAGAGGTAGGCTCAGGCTGGAGCAAATAAGAAAAATATCACTGTGAATATGGTGTTTTCTGATTAGGAAAAACTGTAAAGCCAATGTAAATTTAATGGAAAATGATCTGTTAATTGCAGTTGAAGTGTCTAAAGTTCTTCAGTTTTTTTCAACAGATCATGTAGTTTTATCACCAGGTTAAATTATGGTGAGTCTATTTAACTAGTTAGCTCTCTATTTACTATAAAATGTAAGTCCAACTGTGTGTGTATGTGTTCCTTCCTCCTCCCCTTACCAGATATGAGCTCAGGGTGATTATTTGGAATACAGACGAAGTAATACTGGAGGACGATGATTACTTCACTGGGGAAAAGTCCAGTGACATATTTGTCAGGGGGTAGGTACAGAGGGACGCGGCAGCTAAGCCTCGTCCCTTGGGTGTGAGCTGTGTGTGGATTTTTTTTTGCAGTTAACCATTATTTGTTTTGTTTTGTTTCCATTTTTTCTGTGTGCGTTTTTGTGTCGTGTCTGTCTTTGTGTTTGTGGTGTGTCTCCTGTCTATCTGTCTGTCGTCCTCTCTCTCTCCTCTGGTCAATGCTCTGCTGCTGTCTAGCTTTGAGCTTCGTGTTGTTATTTGGAACACTGATGACGTAATTCTAGAGGACGATGCTTTCATGACAGGAGAGAAGATGTCTGACATCTATGTCAGGGGGTAAACACACGATTCCATCGCATGGCTCGTACAACTACCTCCCTCTCCTCCTTCCTGAAACCCTCATGTAATTTATTTCTCCCCTTTCCCACTTCCTGTCTCAACTCTCCATCCAGCACGTAGCCTCGCTTGTCCTAAATTCTCCAAATAGCACGTTGAAAGCTATTGTGAAATGAAAAATGTCAGGATCAAACCACATAAACAACCTGTGCCAAAACAATCCACTGGCATTCATACAGTTAAGGTTCACAGACATGCTGAGATTGAAAGTTTGTTCTTTGGAAACAGCAGAAACTAGTTAACAAGTTAGTTAATGGTTTTCTACATGGACAAGAAGACCTTCAAGTGCTCAGAGGAATATTTTGAACATCTACATTATTACGACAAATGGGCAGCTCCATCTTTTGAGGAAGCATTTTTATTGTGTGTTTTTTTTGCTTTCTTACTTTGAACTAAACTGGAAAAGAAATGAAGATCATGTGATATGATCAAAAGCTCGATAACAGCTATTGAATGGACAAACCTCACTACCTTTTTCGGGATCTTTCATCTCATGGTGTCATGTAATCGGCAGATTGAGTTCACTTTTTTTTGCCTTTTTTCCATTTAGTCAAACTTCCATTTTCTTTTTTTGGTCAAACTACTATTTTTATTTTTTGTCAGACTACCTTTTTCTTTTCTTTTTTTTTAGGTCAACTACTATTTTCGATGTCAAGAGCAAACTTTTACACTAGATATGGCATTTCAACAGTATACTGCAATATGTTTTGTTTAAGGTTTGTGGTTTGGTCCTGCAATGCAGATTTTACTGGAAATTACTTGACTTGATACAGTAAAAGAAGAGACTTAAGATATTTGGAGCCTTGGCATGTATACAAGCATAGAATATGCATGGCAATATGATAGAGACATTGTCATGTTGCAGCCTGGTCCTAGTACTGGACCTCCTTCATGACAGACATTTTGACTTGTTATAAGGTGCAGTTAAATTTGCCCTCCATCCAATGAAATTGCCTCACACTCAACCCTAAAATATAATGTGACGTAGCTCTGATAATAAAGATTGATCTATTATGATCACAAATTGAGAACCAGGTTTGAGAGTGATGCTTAAGTTTGTTGTCTGGTAATGTGATACTGGCCGTGGAGGTTGCACCAAAACAAGGAATGCATGCCTGAATTAATTTGTCTTATGGATTTCAAATAAAGTGAATGGAAGACAGAGCAAACATTCACGGGATGGAGGTATAATGTGACCATACATGAGGATAGAAATTAAGCGCAGGTGTAACTAATAACATTAATAATGTCCCAGTAAGCCTTGGCAGTGCAGCATGCACCATAAAACCAGCTCTTTGTAACTGACACCTACATGCAATGCAGCCATTATTTATGTTTTTAATTGTGCCTGTGCTTTCCTTGCCATTACATGTAAAATGTCTACAATGAAAAAGGTCCATAATTATTTTGATATTTTGTTCCTGTTTAAAGTTATTAATGTCAGTGTTATGCGGAGCCTCCTCACTCCTGCATCAATTAACCAAACTCACTTTTCCCTCAGATGACTTGGTGTCACCCGTGGATGTGTACTGTAACATACAGGGAGCCATCCTCAAACAACCCTAAATACTTGAGGATGCTAACGTGTTTTATGTTTTTTAAATCAAGACATTTATTCAGTGCTGGCCAAACCATCTGCACCGACAGTAAAGACAGGCAGATAGGGTTGTTTTAGATGGATCCAGTGTTGTCATACAGTGATTATGATTCAGTTGTTGGCTCACATGAGATTAGATTAATGCCAGTGCATCTCAGTTACCAAATCATGGCACATGCCCTCGCAATTTTTTCGGTATTCACTAAGATGCTTTACTCTGACAATCCCTCTAGTCAGCTTACTTTTTCATACTTTTAGTGTTGCGTTTTGAGAACTGAGAGTGCAGCTTCCCTCATGCTCCTCCTCCTCACAAATGAAGCCAGACTCACTCAACTGTTACTGAAAGAGCTCCAGCCAGCACAGACTAAGCTCATAGGCTTTGATCCTCTGCTGTCTGCATCCAGACACTGAAGATCAAAGTCATTTTTAAGGAAAATTTTTGATAATTTTCACTAAAGGCATTATTGCAAGCTTTGTGTATGCATGGCTTTGAAAATAGTGTGAAGCTCCAACATCAAATCAGATTTTTATGTGTGATCCAACAACATTATAATCTGATTTAGTTTTGGAGAGCCACATTATGTGTTTTGATTTTGACCTATTAGCATCATCTCTCTTGTTAGCAGCCTGGTACATTTAACATGTCCTATGCTCTTGCTTAAATCAACTAAATTAATATTCAGTAACTGCCAGACAATTCTAATTTCCTACATATTAAACCTTAGAAGTGCATGACTGAAAATAATCAAAAATCTATCCACTCATCCCACCAAACTTTGATCCAAAAGGTCAGCCTAACTCTGATCTCTATGGCCCACAGCTGGCTGAAGGGGCAGCAGGAGGACAAGCAGGACACAGATGTACACTATCACTCCCTGACTGGTGAGGGCAACTTTAACTGGCGCTTTGTCTTCCCCTTCGATTACCTCATGGCTGAGGAGAAGATTGTCATCTCAAAGAAAGAGTCCATGTTCTCCTGGGATGAGACTGAATATAAGATCCCTCCCCGCCTCACGCTCCAGGTCTGGGACGCCGACCACTTCTCTGCCGATGACTTCCTGGGTGAGGACAGATGGGAACAACTAGTGGTTTGATTTTAATGTGTTTTTGGACCTCATGTCTCTTGTCACTTGCTTTCAGCAGAACTTTACATCTGATTTGCCACAACAACAAAAAAAGTATCACCATCTTTAATATCTGTCTGCTCTGACTATCACCACTCACCAGGTGCGATTGAGTTGGACCTGAACCGCTTCCCTCGTGGCGCCAAGACAGCCAAGCAGTGTTCACTTGACATGATCCGAAATGAGCAAGAGCTGCCCACCATTTCCATCTTCAAACAAAAGAGGGTGAAAGGCTGGTGGCCGTTTGTAGCCCGAGATGAGAACGATGAGATGGAGCTCACGGTAAGTTAGTCAGGAAACACTGAGCGTAACATCATGAGCAAACATGTGAAATCATCATCCCGAAATAACTTCATAAACAATTTCAAACGGCAGTTAGAAAGCCACGTTCGACGTAGTTAAAGCTGAAATAAATATAACAGGAGAGTTTAAAACACTCTGGAAAAGCATCATTACAAAGAAAATTCAAAGCAAACATTTCTATCTGAACCGCGTGTATTTTATTTTCAGTAATCTGGTGGTAACCTACCTGGGGATTGACTCTATAATATATATAATATATAATCCCAAGATAAACCTGAGTGGTCCAAAGATGATTTAGAAAAACATTTTTATTATTCAAAATTCTATTAGTTAGTCTATTAGAGTACTGTCACCTCTTTAGGCCTCTGAAATTTAAATATCACATTTTAAAAGCTCATGTTCATGAGTCTTTTGGAACAATTTTATGTTTTGTTATATGTATGCGATTTCAAACATCAGTACAGCAGTAAACACTGCAGCCCGTTCTGTGGCTATTTTCTTATTGAACTCTGAATGAAGGATTTATTTCACCCAAACTAGAGTTGGTTATTGTTGGAAAGACTGTGGAAAGACTAACCCACACAGTTTTACGATTATCTGTCAGGCAAAATGACTGGTTTTGTCTTTGGAGTCTGGTCGGCATTGTTTTGGTCTGAGATGCTGGTGCTCAAGTACGACATCTAGTGGCAAGTCCATTATGTATATATAACTTTAAATATCCTGTGTGTTCAGAACAAAGGTCAAGCGTTAGTATATAGATGCCTGGAGTCAAGGCATATAGCTGATTGATTTACATACATTTTGATGTGTTATGACACATATCTTGTCATTGCAGGGTAAGGTAGAAGCTGAGCTTCATCTGGTGACAGCAGAAGAGGCGGAGAAAAGTCCTGTCGGACTTGGACGAAATGAGCCTGATCCACTGGAGAAACCAAAGTAAGATATTGACATGTTGTATTTATTTATTTTTTTACAATATATGAATAATGAAATCCTCACAAACACACACACTTGTATCACAAATCAAATGTGAGGATAGTTGTTAGGAGCAACAAAAAAAGGCACAGACACGACTTTCCCTTAAATTTCCTCTTTAAGGAAATTATTCTCACAGTGCAAAAAGCTGTGGATCAAATGTTGCATTACACATCAGTATCAGTCCAGACTTGATATTTAACTAAGCTGATTTGGTCTGGTTTGACCCTCGCACTGCTTCTTGCACTGTCAAAAGACCACTGTTACACTTTCACACTCGTTTCTCCTCCTACCATCTCTTCAACTGTCTCCCTCTGTCTCTCCCCTCCCCTCGTCCCTTTCTTCCTTTGTGCGTGTGACTCCCCCTTTCTCCTCACCCTTTCTCCCTGTTTTTACCTCCATCTCCATTCCTTCCTTCCTTCCCTATCTACCTCCTCCCACAAAGTCGCCCGGACACCAGTCTTATGTGGTTTCTGGGCCCTCTGAAGTCCCTTCGTTACTTCATCTGGCACAACTACCGCTGGCTGATCCTCAAGGTCCTGGGCCTGATACTGCTGCTGCTCATGCTGGGCCTCTTCCTCTACTCAATCCCTGGCTACCTGGTCAAGAAGATACTGGGGGCCTGACGTGCTGGTAGCCTCCGCCCCCTCCTCGCTGTCTCTGCTTCTCTATTTAACCCCTTTGCTTCCTCTTCCTGGATTCTCCTGTCCTGTGCCGCCAAACGCAAACGTTTCTTTGTATTCTGTCTTTTTCTCCACTTCTGTCTCCTCTGTTGCCTTAGTTGTAGATCACTGTCACCAAGTGCCATTACACAGCTTATAAATGACCAAATGTTTGGTATGGAAACGTTTTTACGCATAGGCAATCCAGGTGGCTGCCAAATGCTGCATTCATCTTCCTAAGTGTTCCTACGTCTCTTTGGGCAGCTCAAGATGGTTGTATGATCACGAGTTGGAGTTGGTCGTGTGAATTAAAGGATTAAAAATACAGTGCATTGACAGTATAACACAATATTAATTAAATCTGAGTTTCATTACATTGATTAGCGGACTTTAGCTGATAAGTGGCCGCTATTTTTGTTTCTGTATTACTATTTATAAAGTCAGATAAATCAGAGCCTCCAGAAAAGTCTGAGTTTCCCAGTCGTAATTACAACTTTGATGTTGATGTGAACAATATTTTTGCAAGTCAAATGCGTAATTACGATAACTCCAATATGAAATGAAGGCAGCATAAGGCACCACCTGGAGAAGATTGTTCTATTCTAATTCATTTCAGATGCCTAGTCTACATTGTCGTTGGTGAATCCACAAAGAAACAGCAGTTTTTGTTGTATGGATGTTTGTTTTGTGATGGCAAATGTCAGTGAGAGCTGCTTACATTTTGCAACTATTTCAGGGACATTTTGTTGCCATATTATCTCATTACTTTATTGTTTCCATGATAACACAACAAACAAAAAGACACTCCCAACCAACTCACAGTTCAGTCAGTATTTTTTTTTTAGTAGGAAACACGGCTTCTGTTGGTTTAAAATATCAGTGTTTTATTAATGCTGTGGTCAAAGAGAGTCTGTCTCCATCCTGTTCAGGCCACAACACATAAGATTCTCATCCAGATATCATATAAAATACTATAGGACACTATACAAAATATTGCAAAGTTTTATTTGGAGCCTTTTGACACCGATACCAATTTTAGAGGGGGAAAAAGATTCCTGATACAGTATAGTACATTTTTGAGCTGTAATGTAAATAGAATTTTTGCAAAAGTACTCAGAAGGCTGCTTTCTTAAAAAGAATAACTTTAACATGTTAAATAACATATAGGTGACATTGTCAACCAATTCTAGAAATAGAACTGAGAAAATAAAGAATAAAGAATAAAAATAAATAGCTAAACATCAGTGCTGTAAAAACAACAAGCCTTTTTGCATTATGCAGCACTTATTGGATGATATATATGTACCTATACCTATAAGATACAATATTTGCTTGGAAAATGAATATATTTAACTAAAAAAATTACATTATTGTGGCACATTAGTAAAGCATTGAATAGAAATATCTAAAGGTGACATTAAAAAATCTATAAATTGTTTTATTTTAAAAATCTTCAGACATTTCTCTAAAAACATTTTTCACTGAACTTAATTACTTAGTCTAAAATCAAGTAGCAAGAAAATGTATTTATCATTGAACAAGGTTGTACAACAAAAGGTTTGTAGTCCCTTCATGCTACATACATAAAAAAAAGTTATTTATGTACATTTATATATAAACCCAGGAAATAATTCTGTAGTGCATTTTTTAATTTGAATCTGGGGGAATGTAAGCAGCAGCAAGAAGATAGTGATGATATGGTTTCATCTTTACATAAAAAGAAACAATGTCCATCCACTTTGACTGCATTCGAGCACCAAGCATCATTGATGTAAACAGAGTCCGTAACAGATCATTACATTTTATGTGTATATGTCTAAATTCATGTGTTAAATTTGATAGCATTTGCCACCAAACTGGGGTAGCAAGGCAATTTTTACCACCCATCTAGATACGCCCCTGCTCAGAGGTGCCAGTAGACGTCTGGTTAAAATGGTCAGAAACAAACGGCCCCAGAAGAAACATCAATGTTTGGAACTGTTGGTCAGTCATCCATCCATCAACGTGTTCATTGTCGTTTTTAATTGCTCAGCTTTCACATCATGATGTGTTCTTTTTGGTCCTCTAAAACATTATACTGGTGGAAATGTGGGTTGTGAGCATGCATGTAAACAAAAATACCTATAAATGCAACTTACTAACCACTAATGCCAGCTTTCTCTCTCTCTCTCTCTCTCTCTCTCTCTCTCTCTCTCTCTCTCTCTCTCTCTCTCTCTTACTCCTCCCATGTTTCATCCCATTTCTCTCTCCCCTTTCTCCATCCACATTCACTCGCGCTTCATTAACTCACTCCTCCACCCACCTGCATGCCTTCTTCGCCAAATTACTTTACTTTCCTCCTCTGAAACCTCCATCCATCCCTCTAGTCGCCCAGACACCACCTTCCTGTGGTTCCTGAGCCCGCTGAAAGCCATCCGCTACCTGGTGTGCAACCGCTACAAGTGGCTGATCATCAAGATCGTGGTGGCCCTGCTGCTGCTCATCATGCTGGGCCTCTTCCTCTATAGCATGCCGGGCTACCTTGTCAAGAAGCTGCTGGGGGCCTGAGAGGCTGCTGGGAGGACTGGGAGGGAGGTGGCCAGCCGCACAGATGGGAAGATGGATGGGGGGGAGACAAGTACGAAAAGTCTCCCTCAGTGTCACCCGCAGGAAGGGAGGCAGAGGGAGGATCTGATCGTCATAAAGCAGCTCGCCACCTTCCACCTTAGCTCTGAGGAGAGAGGCAGACCCTAACTGTCTGCTCCTCTATCCAATCTGCAGCCAGCCTAACAAATCTAATGCTCAGTATCTGGACTCCATCCTTGAACTGACTAAAAAGCAATCATTCGCCACAAAGTAACCCCTTCTTCTTTTCAAGCAATGTTACTTGACTATGAATGTTTCTTCATCGGTTCACACAGCTTATTAAGCTAAATTGTGTCAGTGGTCAGACGATTGCATGGACGTTCATTTCAAGTGATGCTTTAAGATCTCCCATTACTGCTACAATGTCTGCTGTTGATTTTGGTAAATAAATAAATTAACAATGTTTGCATAAACCCCCTTCCCCTGTTTAGCATTTGTAAGCACTATACATTGTTAGTTAAGCAGATATAACAACATTTATTAATGTACAGAATTCTTTAACAATTATAACTTCAACTGTGAAGACATATTTTATATTATTTCGCCTGTGTTTGACTGTATTTTCATTCATTATCTGTACACCAATCAGCCTCCAATTCCAAATGGAGACAAGAGGAGTTATAGTTGTTCACAAATTCATTACTTAACACTTGTATCTGCATAACTGCATTATTATTATTTATTACATCTTTATATACTGCTTATAACTGCTGGGGGGGGGTTAAAGCAAAGTTTTACCTTTTTTTTTAAACTATTATAGCTCTTGCGGTCTTTGCACACTTCAAGAATAATAATGAAGAAACAAAAATAAAGATGTCTATTTTCCTAATGAAATTCAGTGAGACACAGAACAAGTTGACTTCAATATTAGTTAAATAATGAATAAGCGTTCTACAGGGTTTAGTTCAACGGCGATGCTAAATGTTTAATCTCTTGGCTCAAAGCAACTGAACCAGACTTTGGTCAAACATTATTTGCAAATAATTAAAATTTTAAAAAATTGTATCCCATTTTTTAAATTATTAATATGCAGACCAGACTATGAGCGTGTAAATGCTCTTCAGTTCACTGTGCTACTGATAAAACCCTCACAAGAGATAGATAGATAAAATGAATTATTTGCAAATATCATATGACTGAGTCTGATTTGAAAGTCCTCAAAAATAATACTTCAAGGTTATTACTGTTTTCTACCAAAATGTAGACTTATATGTCAATATGCATGCATCATTGTGATAACTGACCACAGAGGTCATGTGTGTTGGCATGACTTGTCTTTCCAGCTCGACACAAACCAAATCACCAACCGTGTTATCTTTAATATTACAGATAATATGGAAATATGATTAAAGTGCACTTGAGTGGAGTGGTAAAAAGGGGCCTGGGTTGATTCTCAAACCTCTGGCCACAGCTTCGTGTCGGATGCTGTTGTTTGCAGTGTCCATTACTCAATCTCAAATTTGCCTGTGCTTGACCTCATTTGTGTTGCAGTCTTTGTTTGTGATTATGTGTTTCACCAGTTAATGTTTGCACTAAACTTGCCTGTTTTTACAATGAAATTGTGTTTATAAATCTGTTGAAATGTGTGCAATATTTATTATCTGTCTGTTTTGGCAATTTGAAATAAACTGAATTCCATGGACAACCTGTTTGAGACTGTTAAAGCAGCTATAATCAATATTTCGATAATAACATTGGATCACATGACTAACCCTTTCAGCTCATTGCTTGGGTTTTCCGGCTCTTAACTTCACTACTTTGGTTCACTCTCATAATGTTGTTTTCTGCTCAAGCGAGCTAACAATCTTTACAAACCCCCACTGCATGCTACCTCCCCAGCATCAAGTGGCTGACATAGTCAACAAAGTCAACATATAGCAGCTAAAGAGCTAGCTCAGTTTGGGACTGCCCAATCCAACAGCAGACAACCAACAACAACCTCAGGTAATTGATGGTTGGTAAGAAACACACTTGTAGTGGGTGTTTTTTTCCCCCCAAAGGGAAACAATGAGCCCATTATAC
The DNA here is from genome assembly GCF_905237075.1 of Dicentrarchus labrax. Taxonomy (NCBI): domain Eukaryota; kingdom Metazoa; phylum Chordata; class Actinopteri; family Moronidae; genus Dicentrarchus; species Dicentrarchus labrax. The sequence goes on from NW_026136708.1 coordinate 17,393,409, forward strand.
TCAACAATCAAAAACATCTCGACCCAGGCAACTTAAAAGCCAGATATTTCCCTCAGGAGTTGGTGTAGACCAAAACAAAGTTAAAAGAAGAGTGACTATTTGTCTTACGTTCATCAAGGGGCCATGAATGCTCATGTTGCTCCGTCAGCTGGATGTCGCCATTTGCTAACAAGTTTGCTTTATCAACTTCAAAGGTTATATATCAATGTTGTGTTCATAGCTTGTTTCCGCTGCCCCCAAGTGGCCAAAAATTAGCTGCAGGTTGAAGTCACGACTCCCAATTTGTGATAGCGTGTAGCGATATGAGTCAGTTTTTTTCTTAAAATGACGTATTTCTTTGTCCTTTTTGCATGAAAAAAATGGATGACTGCTGTTTTACCTCTGAATCTCTGTGTGCAGTCGTCCCAGTGGTAGCATGTCGTGGCTGCTGAGCCCGGTGAGGATGGTGTGTATCCTGGCCTGGAGGAACTACAAGCTGCATTGTGTGGTGTTGCTGGCTGCTGCGCTGGCCCTGCTCTTTCTGGCTCTGCTCTTCTTCTCTTTGCCCTCAGAGCTCAGCCACAAGCTATTCAACCCTGCTGGATGAAACCACTGTATGTCTTTGTATTATTGTGTATAAACTTTGTATCCCACAGGAACTGTTGTATGTCTTACTCATGTTGCTGTTCATTGTTCCGCATATTTTTTTCATTCTGGTGCTGTAAAAATAAAAACTGCAATCACAACATGACTTCATACGAGGTTTATTTTACAGTGAATAAAAATCCTTTTACAAATACTCTGATGATGGTACACACTGTCCAACCTCTGTTGTTTCCATGTGGACAATGTATTATGCGTTCTCCAGCTCCGTGTTGACCTATCAGGGAATCAAATGGATGATGTTAGAGAAGAATTATTAGATTTCAATTTACTACTAAAACGTTAGAAGGAAAAGCCTAAAATCTTTACATTTAAAGGAGCAGTGTCGAACATTTAGGAGGCTCTATTTGTATATGGAAATCGTAATTTTGTTACCTTAGAATGAGTCGTTTTTATCTACAGATGCCGCTCTGCGGCATATTGCTACAGTAGCCCTGAACAGACAAACCAAACACAGGCTATAGATAGCGCCTAAGTGTTTTTTGCGAGCTTCACTGGCCACTGTAGTTTCTCCTACACACTTCACAGCCCATTCTCATTCCTAAGTCGTCAAATACTGAAGCTGGGGATGTTTAGTTAGTTGCAATCTGCCGCTTTTAAATCCTACACCCTGGTACTTTAAGAAGCTGAAATCAGCAAATGAATGTGATTGATTATCTCGAGTGACTAATTAATAAACCTTTATAATACATTTGTATAATTAAAAAAACATATTATGCACAGTTATTGTTTTCACTTTTCTCTACCCTCATATCCTTGACTTAAATTGAATATCTGTAAAACAGTGTGACACAGACAGGCAAACTTTAACAAAGACATAAACCCAAACTCATACACTTGAATTGAGAGACTGTTGCAGCAGCATCCTCAGCTCTGTGTTCTGCTGCTCCAGACTCTGAGTCTCAGGGACGATGTCAGAGATCTCTGTCAGGACCGCACTGGAAACACAGAAAAAAAAGAAAATACTAATTTGAGTACAGATGGATGTTTGCTTTGTGTGTGTGTGTGTGTGTGTGTGTGTGTGTGTGTGTGTGTGTGTGTGTGTGTGTGTGTGTGTGTTGTTACTCACTGGTACTGCTTCAGTGTATTCTCTGCTGCGTCCCAGACTTTCAGTTTGTCCTCAGAGATTACGTTGCTCATACTCTCCCAGTAAGCTTCATCTTCTGAAGTATCCCTGGCATTTATAGCCAGTAAACTGAACTGTTGGCGGGCTGAGATCTCCCTTAGAAAGCACCAGGAACGCATTAGCATCACATATTCATAGATCAATTACTCACAGTCCAATTAACAATCATACTACAACCTTTGTTGGCATGGAGATTACATAATGGAGAGATAATCCAACGCTCATACGTAAGTGTTGTAAATAAGCGTTGGTTATTGCAGTAAATGTGGTCTTACCTGGTCTTTGTGAGCTGCCTGAGGAAACTTTTTAGAGCAGGCACAACATGGTTAGGATCAATGAGTTCAGAGGTCAGGTGAGTCGTAGAGTTGTTCTCCACTTCCCCTGCCATGTCAATGGATTCACCGGACTTAAGGCATAGTGCAGGCAGACAGGCAGAAATGAATTATTGTCTAATTACAATCATCTTGTTTGGCCATATTTTGCACTCCTCATCTAGTTCCTTCCTTACCTCATTCTGCTCCCTCTGCTGATGTTTGTACTTTAGTAAGAAATGAGCTAACTTGGGCATATCCTCCTCTTCAACATCAAAAGCCTGGAAGAGACAACAACATGTCTGGTTGTTCCATAAAGCCCAACAATACCCTGATTCATTACACTCCACAAACTCACACAAAGGAGAGAGCCGAGCTTCACAACAGTCTGTTCTTCCTCCTCCAGGGGAGCCAGCAGGTTCAGGAGTTTATCCTCCATCAGGAAGCCCTGAGACAGGAAGAAGGGAAACTTATGGATGAAGATTCTTGTCACATAATTTCATAGTATTGGGGGTATTTTTTGTGCCACAGTGACTAATACTCAATAACTTCACCCCCTTACTGACTCTGCAGGCACATATGTAACACTTTTACAAACACACACAAACAATTCCAGTCTGCCAATAGAGTCTTTCGATTAGCCTACGGCTCATCTAGAAGCTTCACAGCAGCAGGTTGGGACACATTAACAAACTGCAGCAAGCATGCAACCCTGAATGCTTAATAAACATTCATCTTGAACTTGCTTCTCACCGCCTCATCGCAAAGCAGCTCCATCACTTTCTTCAGCGTCTCCATGGACAACTTCCCCTCTTCCACCTCTGCACCGCTCTCACTCTGCACTGCTGTTCCTTCCTTGTACATTTCCATGTCCGTGCTATCAGCGTCAGTTTCCAGCCTAGGCCCAACTGAGGCGTCCATCGTTCTCTGACTACACTGTAAAGCCTGCCCGGTTTGAAATGACTGGGATACGGCCTGGTGGGCGGGCCTCCAGGCCTGTTTCTGAGACTGGATGGGACCAGAGAGCTCCATGAACGGCATGAGAGGTCGCTCCCAGGCTAAACCAAGGTGCTGCTTGCAGATCAGCGAGTCGATGAGCAGAGACCTCTCTACTAGTTGCTTCACCTCTGCTTCAATCATTAGCCACATGTCCTCAAATTTTTTGACATCAGCAGCTGCAAAGTGCCTACACAAAGTGAAGGAGGGGTCAAGAAAACCGAAGAATAAGAAAAATATTGAGGTATTATAAGCAATCAAACATTATGTTAGTACTTTAAACTAACAGGATTATTATGACTCACTTGATTTTCTTCTGTATGCGTTCATATTGCAGGATGTTGCGTTTATAGTCCTCCGATAAATACCAACTCCTCTTTGAAAACTCTTTCTCCTGACTGGTATACTTTTCTTTTAGGTTTTTTATCTCTGTCCGCAGACTGAAACACAAAGCCATCCCGAGAAACAGTGAATTGAATATTAGTGTGCGTGTGTGCGAGAGAGAAAGAGAGAGAGAGAGAGAGAGAGAGAGAGAGAGAGAGAGAGAGAGAGAGAGAGAAAAAAAAATTCTGAACTACCTGACCATCCTCCTCTTTATACAAGCCAGGTTGAACTTGTGAGCTATCACCTCATCCTTTTGCTTTATTTGTTTTAGCTTCGTGATCAAGTTGGTGGTCTTTATCTTATGATTCTCTCTCTCCAGAACCTGCAGAGGCAAGAATAACACTTAGGTCTTTCAACACTGGGCTTTCATTCTTGGCAACATAATCACAATCACTACCACTATCTACTATCTACTATATTACTGATTTCCGAGGCTGTTCTTTATCATTCCCATTTACATAAATATGACAGGAAAATCATCAGGAGCACTGTTTTGTTAAATAGAGCTCATAAAGGCATCTTGATATTTAACCTGAAACTTTGAATTTTGGTCCATCTGGAAGATGCTGTACTTTTCAGTAGTCTCCAACATCAGATTGTGAATTATCGCTTCATACTCCTCCACTTTCTTCATCCTCTCCGTCAGCCTCTCCAGCTAAAGATAGGTCAGATAGCATTAGATACAGAGTTGATGCAAGCAAGATATAAGACCATATTTAAGATGAAAGCAGACTGAAGGTTGAATCTACACGCACACACGGCTGTGTGTGTGTGTGTGTGTGTGTGTGTGTTGTTTTTTATTTCAGTTATTCTAACCTCTTTGTCCAAAAGTTCCTCCATGTATTGTTCCCATTCGTCCTTGTCTCTTGTGAGTAAGACTTCACATTCCTGCTGATAAACTCTCTACCAACAACAAAAGTGCAACCATTAGTATAAACAACAATGGCATATACAAAACTGAAGAGTCTACCTCCTTGTTAGCAACTCTGTGAGGTTGTACTTGAGTGGTGCTTTGAGCTAAATGCTCACCTCCAAGCTGATGTTTAGCAGCTATGTTCACCATGTGATAGCATGCTAACATTAGCTAAGTACAACTGAGGCTGATGGGAATATCAGTTTTACACATATTTGGTCCTAATGGACAAATTAAACATTTCACCTGATGATGGCACTAGATAAAATGCCAGGGATCAGCAAAGTTATTACAATTCATTTTAAGGGGAACAGAAGTCTGTGCACCAAACTTCATACGATATTACATTACATTTATATTATTATTTTTACATTATATTTTACTCAACAAATTTGATCCTCAACATTTTTTTTTTTTTGACAAATTATAATTTTGACGTGATGATGGTGCTAGAGGAAAAGGTCAGGGGATCACCAAAGTGATTATCCTTCATCCCCTGGGAACCATGAATGTCTGTACAAAATGTCCAATCCAGTAGTTGTTGAGATATATTGGAACAAAGTTGTGGACCGACCAGTTGACAGACTGAGATTGCCATCCATAGAGCCAACCTGCTATCCAGAAGGTTAAGACAATTGTGTGAATTCAGTCAAGACAATGCTGCATTAATCTGGTTCCCTTTGTAGATTCAAATAAACTCTACAAATTATTACTTAAAGCTGTTTGTTGACCCAGATCTGGTCCTACCTCCATCTGGTCCAGCTCCTCCCTATAGGCCTTTGTCAGGGTTTTAATCTGGTCCTCCATCCTCTCCATCACCAGGTCCAGCTCCTCTGCCTGCTTCCTCAAGTCCTTAACATAGTGATCATCTCTAACCTTCAGCTCCTGTTTAGACAAAACATGGGTGGTGATCAAGTGAACGGGCAAAGCCTATGGAAAACGATGGAAAAAAACATATATTTTTAAACAAAGGCGATTATATGTTTGACTTTATTTACCTGTTGCAGGTCATTTATTAGTTTTTTCTTGTCTTCTAAGAGAGCAGCACATAACTGCTGCTGGTAGTTCAGGGCCTCCTGCAGCTCCTGAGGGATCATCTTCTGCTTAGCTACCAACCACCCGCTGGTTATCTCCTCAAATTTTTCCTGGCTGGATTTCACATCGTTCTCCAGCCGCTCCAATCTGGGCCAAGAACAAACACAGTGGCAAACAGCAGGGACAAAGGATGAAAGGGTAAGGATGGTGTGGAGGATGTGGCAAGTACACCGCATTCAAGGTTGGTTTAGGGCAAATGTAAGGTAGTGGTAAATATGATAAATGTTAAATTACCTAAGTTTGCGAGCTTCCTCCAGCTCTGTCCTTCGCATTGACTCTTTGGCATCAGCTGCAGTTTGGATGTTGGTCACTAATGTCGGCAACTCTCTCTGCAGGTTGATTATCCTCTGAGGAATGACCACCTGACATAAAAGAGAACAGTTTCTATTCACGTTGTGGCACTGCTAATTAAGTCTAATTTATCTAGTACATGTGAATACGGGTCAGGAAATTGCACTCAATATAACCAGTAGCTATGTTTGACTGATACAACACTTACCTATTGCCCGTTTTGGAAATTATGTTCGACTGAGAGCTCTGGTTTTGCCCCTACTTATCTGGGGTTTTTTTTAATTGCTTGGTTTAAAAAACAGACAGTTCTACTATCAGCCAAAAATGTTTGCTGTTAAAAATATTCAATTCAGTTCATTTATCCTTGACATTTCTGTAGCTTTGTGCGATATATTGCCCTTCTTGTAATGTCAAATAAAGGAAGCTATGAATACTTGAGATGAATCATTTCAGACAGAATTACTGTTAATCCTTGGGAAACAGAATGGTGACTTTTGATTGATGTTTTGATTAATGAAATAGGGTTTGGAAACTCATCAAAACCTTTTCACTTTCTGCCTCCTCCTCTTCCTCCTCTTGAAGCTGAAACTCCCATGTCTCCTCCCTGACCTCCTTATTCACCTTCGCACTGGGGTTTTCCTCCTGTGTGGAGACCCTAAGCATGATAAAAACAAAGAATAAAATGTATCACTACTATTACTTTTATTAAAAGCATATTATTATTATTATTATTATTATTATTATCATTATTATTAACATTACAAATACAAAGTTACAAGTCCATGCAGAATAAAACTGATACCCGCTCTGAGCCTCTTGATTTTCGGACAACACAGAGGTTTCAGACGCTTCTTCTGGATCCATATCGACTTCTTCCATATCGATAGTATATTGTGTAAAAATTAGTGACAGAAATAACAAGTTAAATACTGTAACTAGTGATGAAAATAGCACAAAAAGAAACGTATCGCCGCGGTCTGTTTGGTTACCGTTGTTATGGCGACAGAGCAACCAGAGTGACGAGTGATGCCTTCATGTGCTCTTCATAAGCTCGGAGCTCTTCAGTCAGGATTGTGAACAGGACTTGAGAAACAAAACCAAAAAAATAGTTTTCATGAAACCCAGAAAGTGACCAGTATACAAAATGACTCTGACTGTCGGTGCACTCTCACTCCGACCCTTGCACGTTTCTAATAAAATAGTTTTTTGACTACAATACGCTCATAACCTGCTCACCACTGACAAGTGTTGTTTTGGCTTTGTACCTTAAATGCAAAGGTAATATATTTCTAAAAGTTTGAATTAAAAAGTAGTTCTGTAGCTACAAGAAACCCATGAGACAACTTCACTGTCCACTTGCAGACGCTGATCCACTAATTAGAGAACAAGGCACCGGCTCAAGCTTGCATGTGTGTGTTTTATCACTAAAATGTGTTTTTATACAGCAAGAAAATGTGAACATTGCAGTAGTAGCAATACAGAGAGAGTGAAACACTCACAGTCTGGATTCTCATACATGGCTTGGTGCTGCCATCTGGTGGCAGGATCTCGTTTTCAATACTTCTAAGAAGTAAGTTGTTTAAATCAGATAAAGTTTTGGACTCAGCATCAATCTTGTCCCTGTTAGTTCTCCAAAAATACACTTTTCTAAAAAGCTTTGCATTAAATCTCTTGACACTTGTTTGATTGGCAAAGCTTTATGATTGCCATTAAGGTAATTATCACAACAACATATAGCCTTTTAACAGGAGAGGTACGTGTTTAAAAAGAACCCTAACTATAAATACAGTTGAACATTTTCAGGCTTTTTTGTCTTTTTTTTGACAGTGACAGTTGAATGAGAGAGAGAGAGAGAGAGAGAGAGAGAGAGAGAGAGAGAGAGAGAGAGATTGAGAGAGAGGATGATTTCATTATTATTTTTAAATAAACAGGAGATAACCGAGCTTGAGACCAAAATAAATGTATCTGTCAAAACAATGCAACAAAAAATAAAATGTTTATATTAAAGGGAACTATACTGTTCGCAAAAATCATGATAACTTATCCCAAACACAGACAAACACTGATAAACATAAACAGCAGTTAGAAGTCAGTCAAACAGGTAGATGCACATAGTATATGGATGGATAATAAATAGATTTTATGCCCATGCAATATTGATTGCAAAGCACAGTGGGGGAAAGTATCATTAAACCATTAAATAATAAACATAGCTATGTAAGGGTTTTAATATTAACAACATCATAAAAGCTTACTTTACAGGAAAATATTGTTATATTCAAAAGCTGACTTTAGGTGGCGCTACTGTCTTGTGATCAAAATCCAACTCATGTTCCTCAAACTAAAATTTGAATGGTTTAATTTTTGACAAGCCCCATTTTTCATACGCACACAGATTTCTCTCCCACATGTGTGCTGTTCAGAAACAGACATCCGCTGACTCTCATGCACAAAATCCAGACTTTCTAATTCATGCACACACACACACACACACACACACACACACACACACACACACACACACACACACACACACACATACTCCACACAAATGATAAATGTCTTCTCAAGCTGATGGAAAGATGGGCACTCTCTGGTTGTCTACACAAACAAACCCACACATGGGTCAGATGTTCCTGCCCTGAGAAGTGCCCCCCTCCCACCCACACACACACACACACACACACACACACACACACCCACTTCCTGCCTGTTGCCAGCTTGCCCCCTCACCCCCTGGGGCAACCTCGCCGCTCTTTTGGCCTCAAGTGGCCTCAGTTGCTGCTGAGCCACAATGGATGTAAGTCAGCCAGCAAAGGTTTCTGACATATGATCCAGCATCTGTGATGTCACCAACAGCTGACTTGTCATAAGACCTTTGTGAAAGGGGGGAAGTAAGGGATGAATGAGGAGAAGGCCTTATTTTCAACAGACCCTTTGCTTGGAACGCTGAGTGCTTTTGCATCAAGCTGCTGAGATTACAAACTGAATGACTGCCATTAGAGAGTGATTCTATAATCTATCATAATACCATAAGCTAGGGATTGACAGACTTTGACCCCACTCGCAGGTGTATAATAAGCCCTATTCACTCTGCGTATGCTCTGTGAGAGAGGGTGCATGTGTGTGTGTGTGTGTGTGTGTCTGCTAATTCCTACTCCCAGGGGCATATGTTTACTCCTTGTTCAACAAAGCATCATATTCATTGCTCAGGGGTTGAGAGGTGCATAATCTAAGACTGACCTTCAGCCAGTTAACTAACTGACAGCTTAGAGTGTTGTTGGTGGTGGGGGGGGTTGCATAACAACTTAAGCCCTGACTAACAGTTTCTTAATATTGCCATAACGAATGAGACATTTGCTGCTAGGTAACATAGGATTCACTGTACAGACTACAGAACAGTGCAGGATGATTGTAGAGGACAGCAGAATATTCAAAGGCATTTAATCTAGAGGAGGCTGTGACCTTGTCAAAAACAAAACAGTCATTTAACAAGAATTACATTTAAAAATGAAAACTGAAGGCGAGATTCAGAAATAACATGAAGAGCATCCCTCTACTCGTCTATCAAATATGAAATGTACTGACCTTGTGTCAAGGTAACTTTGCAAAGAGAATTATGTTTTGCCCGCTGGAGTATCTATTGCAAACAGATACACAGTTTTTAGCCCAACATTACCTTGTTGCCTCTGAACATATAAATATTAAGAGAGCGTGAGGGGCACTGACAAACACAGACGCAGGGAAACATTGAGGCTATTACAGGAAAAAAAAAATCTAAATGATCTCAAGGTCTGTGCAGCAGAGGCCACTTGCCAGTCTCAAATCTCATCAGACAAGGTCTGAGGAAAGGTTTGTGTCATCGCTTAGCCACTCAAACATCAGCTTCAGCCATCCAACATTCATCCACTTCACTTCCTCCTCAGCTATAAATAAGTCAACTAACCAATTTACACATTACAAAAGCACAAGGAAAAATGAGATGAATGCTTGAGTCCATGAGAAAAAAAAGTTATACATAATTGATTAATTGGTACCACACACAGTGATTTTATCAAACAACTGCTCTATCTGAAGAGGTTTTTAGATGATGAGTAACTTGTTAAGTTCTTTCTAGAAATGAATTAATAAAAACTTACACTTATTAAAAACCGTTTGAATGTAGTTTTGAAATAAACAGGTTATTACAGGTTGAGCACTGCTGATGTACTGAAGGTGATAGATTACTGCAATTAGCAGAGACACATTTCTCACCATTTTGAGTGTTAATTGATATGCAATAAACTGTCCATTCTAGTGATCATTATGTATTTGGTCATTTCTGTCTACGGTGCAAAGTCATCTTACTATAACTGAGATTTTCATTGTTTCTTACAAGACTTAAACCTCAGCACATTTTTTTCCACAGTAATCCAACTGAGAACTAGAGCACGATATGAGTCAGTTAACAAAATCATATTAATTTCTTCCACATAAACTGTGACACTTACAGTAGTATTATTCTCAAAGTCATTTTTCTTATCAAAGCTCTTTGTGAGTGGATTAGGTGTACAATAATTATGCATGGCATTAGGCCATAATTACTGATGGATTGTATTTTTTGCTGCACTGCAGTCAGTTCAGTAAGAATGTAAATCAGATGCCTTCATCACTGCATTGTGTCATAAACTGCGGCCAAAACAAACGCACATAATGCAGCCCATATAAAACAATAAATGTAGCTTTGTGGCTGTTCAAACATGTATACATTTGTGCACACTTGACACATCAGTTAAAATGGATAGATGTTTATTTTGTGGCAAAAACAAAAATTCACCTTCTAGGAAACTAAGCATGTTAACAATCAAACATTACCAAAATACTGCCTTTTAGCCAGATGTGAAGAACTAAATATATAAATCAACAATCCTCAGAATGAGTCACACGAACTCACTAGGCACTTTACAGCTCCAGACTGCTCAATCTTTTTTGGACGCAGACCTGTTCAAGTGATATAATGATCCATTTTAGCATGTGGGAAATTAAGTACATTTACTCAAGCACTGTATTTAGCTACAGTTTGGAGGTATGTAAAGTCTGCACAATTTATAATTCTACTGCACCACAGTTCAGATGGAAATATTGTACTTTTTACTTTTTTTATTTATTTAACAGCTATTGTTACAAGTTACTTTGCAGATTAATATCTAACATATAAAAGAAGTCAGTTTGGGCAAAATTATGTATTGTTGTAAAATAAACCCACTGAACAGCAATGGTGGAAAGTAACCAAGTACATTTAAAATTGTACTTTAGTACAGTTTGAGTTCTTCAATTTTCTGCTACTCCTCTACAGTTTAAGAGGAAATACTATACTTTTTACTCCACTTTTTTTTCCAATATAGTCCTATAGTTACTAGTTTCTTTTCAGAATAAAATTGTATGAAACATAATGATCAGTTAATAAAGTAATAAACTACCAAAATGTGAAGCAGTCAAAATTAGATCCAGTTTGACCAGCTACAACATTAAAGTACTGCTCATGTTAATTAACATTAATGAGCTAATAATATAACAATAAAATACTGATAGACCTTTACTTGTAATGGAGTATTTGGTATTGCTACTATATACTATATAATGTCCCCAAGACATGTCTTAAAACACATAAAAATGCAGTAATATCAATATGAAAATGTTGTTCATTTAAAAAGTTGAACAACACAAGATGCCTACCACTTTTCTTTCAGCTTCTGTACTCGTCTGATTGGCTTTCAGACTAGTTGTGTTCAGCAGATGAACGTGAAAAAAAAACAGGCTTCTAGTGTCAAACTCTGCACATTCATCCTTCTGCACAGTGAAGCTCAAACGTCCAAATGAAGTATAGGCTAACATGCAAAATGAGTTCCACGCATTTATAATATGGGGTTATTTAATGGGTTATTTATAATAATAATAATAATAATAATAATAAAAAACACATACCTGTACTTCATTTAAGTAAATTTGCTGCCTACTTATGCACTTTTGCTTCTGAATGCAGGGCTTTTACCCCTAAGAGAGTACTTTTAAGCTGTGGAAGTACTACTTTGATTTAAGTATAAGGTCAGAATACTTCCATTCAATCACTGGGGGGGGGGCAGCTGCAGCTTTTCCACAGGTTCTCTCATTCACGTGGCGGCCCTGCGGTCAATTTTACCGGGAGTATTTCATGACTTTCAGCCCCGCTTAAGGACCCCGGTGCGCCTCAGGAAAAAAAAACAACGGAGGCTTAACAGGAATCAAAGCTGTCATTCTTGAGCTCCGAGCCGCTCAACACACTTCACCGTGCGGGAGCGCCGATGACAAAAAGCCCGTGTTTTTAGCGGCTCTGCCGGCCGCAACTGGATCATATGACTCGGCATATCCGTAATGCTCTTAGACCTGCTGATGGCCAGCAGTGGCTGCGCTCCACAAGACCAAAAAGCCAAAGGAGTTTAACGGATGTGTTGCTGCGATTATTCGGCCAAGTATCTTTATCCCACATTTAGATTAGCTGCTAATGACGGAGGGAAAAGCCTCGTTGCAAGAAACACACAAGGCCACGTAACCCGAGAACAAGGGATCATGCCTGTGTGAAGAAAACAGGTTTAACTACAACACGGACTCATTAGACATCATGTAACTGCAGTCACTGCTGCTTGCTGCAGGGGTTTTAGACACCAGAGGTGGAAGAAGTATTCAGATCCTTTAATATCACACACTGTGAAAGCACTCCACTGTAAGTAAAAGTCCTGCATTTAAATATTTCAGTTTTATCCTTAAAAGTATCAAAAGTAAAAGTACTCAGTGTTTTACTATTATGGTGATTTTCCTGTTACCGGTGCATTAGTGTGTGTTGCACTTTACTGCTGAGGTTGAGCTGGTTTTAACTAGTGCCCAGAAAAACACATCAGTTTATCTCAAAAATCTCCAAATTTGGAGATAACATGGTTTGATTGGTAATGAATGGTATGAAAAATTGTAATCTACAGCTGTCGGACAAATGTAGTGATGTAAAAAGTACAATGTTTGTCTCTGAGATGTGGTGGAGTATAAGTATAAAGTTGCATAAAATGGAAATACTCAAGCACATGTACCTCAGATGTTACATTTTAAAGTGGAAATATTCAAGATTAGTTACTTTCCACTAAGCTGGTTGTGGTTAAATCACAGCACATGCATCTGCAGGTTGTTTCTGGCATACAAATATTTATTTGGGGCGTATGCATTCATAATTAGGTGTACATTTCTTCACAACAAATGCATTTCTAATAGGCAAATTCATCAATTCAACACCCGTAATTCCTAAAGGAGACTTCACCGTCATGAGCAGTCAGAAACCCTTAACAAATTAAGTTAAACATCAGTGGAAAACGACAACAAAGCGCATTAAAAGCTTAATGCAACCACAAAAAAACACTGACTGGAAAACAGGTAACATCATAGTGTGGTACTTTAGAGTGCTCTTACATTATGTGTGTTATGTCTTTATTTACTCCCCCACCCCACTGATGTGCACCCCCTCTCCTTACAGCAGATACATGTCACCACTAATGGACATCAAGTGCTTCCTTTTTGCAGCTCCTTTCGGGACATACATTAGAGACAGAAAAACCCATTTCTCGACCCATAAATGGAGCACATACACACATTAGCTCACTTGCACACACACGCACATGCACGCACTGCATTCAAGCCACTCACTCTTTCTAGTGACAGTGAACAACCTGAAGATCGTTAACGAGTTGAAAGGAAGGCGAGGCCAGGATCTGTGTGAGGATTACAAGCGTACCGTGCAGCAACATGAACAAGCATCTGATTAGTAGTTTATAAAGTTAGACAGGCTTTGATTCCAACACAGGTCCTGCTTAATAGAGATCCAAAATGTCCCAACATGACACTAAATAAAGCTGGTTTTAAACTATGGCAGTGGGAGGCAGATTCATACACAGTGTGTGCATAATTTCTATATTTTTTTCAACATTTGTTTTGCTAGAAATCTGTAAAAATCTGTTCAGTTTTTTCTTTAATGTGATCCAACGCCGTTTACTACATTTTGAGAAGGTTTTAGAGGTATAAAAAAGCGTAATGGTTTAATGGGCCCGAAGCATTTCGCATTCAACTTCATGGATCTAGATCCTTCAAGACCTCTGAAGAAGACTGACTTATATCACAGTGTCCTGGGGGAAAAAACAGCTGCTGTTGAGTCCTCTACATTCATGGAGTTCAGTCAAATCTCAAGCACAACACAGTAAGGAAGTCAGATCTTCTCCCAGGTTTGAGCTTTTAATAAAAGAACGCCTTCCTCCATGTTCGTCATCTCCTGTCTCCTCTTCAGCTCAGTTTGTCCTGGATGTTCATCAGGCTGGCGTATGACTTTGCCCGTTTGGCTGTAAAGACACAGAATTGACATTACAGCATTACAAAGTACCATTTGAAAATTACTTTTGCTGCCTTATTTTGAGTTATCAGTAACCTTCCATGGCCTCGTGCATGAACATTGTCAGCTTGTGGTAAAATTCTCATTTTGACTTGATGGACACCCCCTGCTCATGACTATGTTTACATTTGTGAGATTTCAATACTGGCACAAACAATGCCCTTAAATTGTCATATAAAGCTATCTGTTCTTCTCCATTTGTGGGCAGATTTCATTCACAAAAATGCTACCAAACAGTAAAAAGAAGAATTTGACTCCATGGGGCTTCAAGTCCTGCTGCTGAAAATTATTTGAGGAAAACAAACCCTGTCAGTAGTCGTATTAGTGGACCTGAAACAGTATTAATAATATTAATAGTACAACTGCAGAGCTGTACTGTGGCAAAAAACAAATAGGGAATGTACTGACATTAAGTTAGATGATTAAAAAAACATCAGTCCATAACGGAGGACGGTCGAGGGGATGTGGCAGTCATGGAGATGCTTGAGGAGCTTAAACAGTAAGTGATGTTACACTGTCTGGTCCAATGTGAAACCCCTGGGGCCGGATTCACAAAGATATTTGACCAACAGAACATACATTTTGTATAATTTTATTTTTTTGTCTTTATTTCACTTGTTTCAGTAACGCATTTAAATTACAAATTCATTCAGATTCCAAGTGCATTTCCCCTGTGGAGAGAGAAAGTCTCGTACAATAGGTCTGAACCACTTGGAAATATAATTTGTATGCGCTACATAAAGGGTTTCTGCAGGTTTCAATAGGTTTTTAGCACCTTTTTTAAGACCACTATGAAAGCATTTTAAGACCTATTATATAATTATACTGGCAAAAAAAGTATGATGATATGAAGGAAAATCGGTATTGGTTCAATGTTGGTTTCATTTTGTAGTTGTTGATCATACGCATTTTTACCAAAAACACATTTAAAAGCGAAAATTAAAAATTTTACTTTGTACAAGTAACATTATCTTCATTAATCCAATAAATATTTTATTATTATATATAAATGCAAAATCATATTTAAGACATTCTGGGGCCTAAAAGTCAGATTATTGTATTTCAGACTTTTTAGGACACCACCTGTACTTAAATACCAATCTATTTGTAAGGGTGCTTCTTGCACAAGGCCCAATGTTTCCTTGACCAGCACAATTCATTTGTTGTTCACTCAACAGCTACCCCTCTATCCAACCAATACAAAAAAATATTTAAAAAAAAATAAAGTTCCTATTCTCCTCAGTCTTGGCCCTGGGACCCTTCCAAATGTCCATGATCCAGAGGTTTGCAAGAGGCAACCCCACTATGCTTTAGAACAACCAAGAACCCCCCCCTTCATTCATCACAGCCAAACCCCAATATCACAGTCAGTCAAGCACCCACCCTCCCCCTCCTGCCTCCACAAAGACCCCAAACCCCTCAAAACCCCGTCAAAAAATCTCTCTGTGTGACAATGGGCGAATTAAGCTGGTTACTCACGGTGTATGAGCTTGCGTTTCTTTTGTTCAGAGTGAAGGAAGCTGCTCAAGTAGAAGATGATGGGCAGAAAGAGCATGAAGCTGGACACAGCAATGACAGGCACCGTCTCCTCGCGGGGGAAGGAACAATTGTAATACTTACTCCACAGTCGGCGGGTCATATTCATCTAAAAACAAAGTGCCAAACACAACATAAACGTCAGCTGACAACAATTATAGGATAGCGTTACTATTAATTCGACCCTCTTAGGGTTCTGGTCTCAAATTCAGGGATTCTACCGCTTGTAGTTCTTATTGAGAAGGCCAGGAGAGCATTCAGGAGCCGAATCCTGCTACCACAACAAACAGCTTTCATTCATTTTTAAACAAGTAGTTCAGTTTCAGAGTTTTTTTGCTCACATGTGACTCGGATCTGTTTTTTGTTTCATGACAGTGTGAACAGCACAAACCACATGGCAACTTTTCCTTTCAGTTCTCATATGTGGTCCGAATCAGATACAGGTTGGGTTTTTCGGTATGTGACCTGTGAACAGTCATATCAGAACCCATGTGACTTTTTAAGTCGACATTCATCCTGCAGGTCACTTCAGGACCGTGGCCATCACACTGGAATCTGATATGGGCCACATTCAAAAAGTAATGTAAACTGCCAAAGACCAAAAGCTCAATTTTCCAGTTTGTCACACAATATTAGTGATAGTTTTTCCTATCAGTGGCCTCTAATATGAACTCAGCACCTAGTGAGACATTGTAAGACCAAACTAAACCATGAAAAAGAACATCTAATTTCATAATTAAGGTTAAAATATCAACTAATGACAGCAATAAACCACTGACTGGCCATCAAGAGCTGCAAGATTTCCATTTTCATGGATTTTTTTCTCCAGTTATTAATGAACTATCGTATTATAGTATAGTATAAAAAAAGGAAAAACATTCCAACCTACTTGTTTGCTTTCAACCACATCTTCACGTCAAGAGTGAACCGTCAAGTTTAATGATGAAAGTAACCTGGTACAACTTTTGGGTGTGACACAATTATGAACTCATTATCTCTAAGACCCTTCTGACTGTCTCTTAGTGTCTACAGATTCCTCTAGGGGGTGCAGCTTTCTCTCTTCTCATCTTAAAAAGAGGAGCCGTATAAATCTCTGCTCCTAACATACATACCGCATCCTCTATGTCAATACACAAAGTCTGATTCTTCTCCATGCCGCTGTACAGTTCATTCAGGTCTTTGTATGGGCTCTTACAGTTTGTGCACAGCTGTGAATGGTTCCCCTGTGAAAAGAAGAAATGGAGAAAGGGACAACAGACATTATAGTAACCTTCTCAACATAAACTCATGATAGATATTAGACATCGTCACCTAATTTATGGTGTTACCTCTTTATACTTCTCAAAGCAGGTGAGAGTTTGGTTGTGGGTGGTCAAGAAGAACAGCGTGTCATTGGTCAGGCTCTGCCCTCCTTCAGTGATACAGTCTGCACAGATGGCAATAAACACAAACATAGGTTAGGTCTATTTGTTCACTTTCCCTGTTTTATCCAAGAGTTTAACCAGATTTAATTTGTTTTAGTTCAACAATACAAACAAAATCAGCTAAAAAGGGTGGATGTAGAAACAAACTAGAGCTAAAACAACAGGTAGAATAATTCATTAGTTGGTTGACAGAAAATTAAACTGCACTATTTGGATAATAAAGTAGATTCCATTGTGGGATTAAACTGAATATCTTTGTGTTTTGGAGAGTTGGTCGTATACGTAAAACAAGCTAGACTTCACCTTGGGCTTTAGGAAACTTAACTGGCATTTTTCACTACTTTCTTACTCCACGAAAACTCAATAAATCGATAATGACACTAATAATAAGTTGCCGACATACACAAACCAAATGCTCACACTCTCCTACTGGCAGAAATCCACCAAATCTGATGCAATTATCTCACAAAGTCACAAGCTTCTGTGATTCATGATGGGTATCCTGGTGGCTGAGGAGTTTATCCAGTAAAACGACAAAGTCACATGTTTGACCTCTGCAACATCCAGTGTGTCCACTGCCCACTGCTGCCCCTACTTGACCCTGCACTCTGACCTCTGCGGTCAAATGTGTGCGAGTCAGGGGTTCAAACAAAAGCACAAATTCCCCACAGATAGAAACCCAGATAATTCACATATGTCTAAAACCACCGGGGGGGCTTTAAATTCCTGCGGGGGACTTACTGTCACAGGCCGATTTGCTCCAAATGCCCACCAGGTTGCTGTACATCAGGTAAACCAGCATCAGCCGGTCACTGCGCAGAAGGCTGTCCCTGCAGCTCACATTACCAGGACCCTCCTGAGGAAAAAACACAGGCACACGTTATCATGCAGCCAGTTAACTCCTATGCATACATGTGTTTGCACTCCATAAAGACCAATAGATCAGCTGTAAGGGAAGGGGTTTAAGAGCAATTAATAGTCGAGTCAAACAGACGAATTCGTGTTTCCTCATATTTGTCCCCAGCAGTCAGTCACATCACAAGACTCGTGATCATGAGACAACTGCGTGTAGACAAGGCCTGTCCTCTTTAAAGAAAGAAAAAGGGAAGCAGACCAGACAGACTGCAGACTAAAAAAAAAAAAGCTCAGGGACAAAATGACTTTGTGTGTATTTGTGCACGTACCTGGTCTGATGAGATGTTTGTGTAGATGTTCTTGAGACTGCCAAAACTGGAGTAACAATTCTGGCAAACCTTAACAGGTCGAGCGGCGGGAACCAAACACGTCACATAGTCCACATACAGCTGTCCGAAGATGTGGAGCAGCTCGCTGCAGTAGTCACTGATCTCCGGGTCCTCGGGCAGAGAAGAGAGCAGATTCAGGGAGAAGAGGGGATCTGGAGGCGGGTTGACCACAACAGCAGGGCTCAAAGACGAGGTTTGTCTCGGTTTGTCCGCTGGATCTGAAACGGCGAGGTTCACTCCGTCGCCAAACACAGCAGGGTAAATGTTAAACACTGCCAAAACCAACAAACAGCTGTGTTTGTGGAGAGACATGGTCGGAAACGAGGATTAAAGCATCTGCTGCTCTTCTTTCACTCTAAACAACCCATGATTTCCTGGTTGGGCTCCCAACGCGATCATGTGACCGTCGGTAAATCTCGCGAGAGCACGAGAGAACAGCGCTACTGTAACTTCTCTTTACAGAACCTCCATGTGGATTAAATACATATTAAACAACATATAATTGGCTTTTGAAAGCATGCAATATAACGACTGTAGTTTATACGTGTTGTATACTAATAAATATATTAGTGGAAGAGTTCTTAAAGTCCCCCTCCACTCAAAAATCTGTTTTTTCTTCTTGTTCCTACAGTTGTATGTTTGAGCTTCACTGTGCACAATGATATATGTGCAGAGTTTGACACTTGAAGGATGTTTTCACATTCATCTGCTGAAAGTGCAAAGTTTCTCAGCATGATTATTAAGTCAACCCTGGTCCAGTGTGAAACCTTATACAAATGTGATGTAGAAACTTGAGCCACCAGTGCACATATAGACTGAGAATGGATTTTACAGTGAAGTAGGAGATCTCTTGTGTCCAGCAAGACTTAAAACTAAATTTGTATATTCATTGATTCTGGAGTTTTTAATGAGGTGAAAAAAGCACGTCATACACACATTATTGTTCCAAGTAGATCCAAGTCTGGAGGGTATCTTTAACATATAACATTAATTTGGTTTACATTCATTTTACTTGTGTTATGCATTCACTGTACCAAAGGAATACCGTTTTTTTTACTCACAAATCCTACTATTTCTAGTACTTTTGCCACTGAAACTAAAGAAAAAACAACAACAATAGTGCATCTTGTTCAGAAAAATGCACTTTATAGTGGTATATAATTATAATTATGGTGATAATAATGAAAAGAAGACGAATATACATACATAAACTACATTAATAATGATTTTATTATGTTATTTAAAAACCAATAACACAAGTTTTTCACAAAACACAAGGAAGAGTTGGTGCGGTTTATATTACAGTGTAGGTCCTCTGCCTACAGTGTGTGTGTGTGTGTGTGTGTGTGTGTGTGTGCCGGAGGAAGGTGTGAGAGTGCGTGTGGTGCGGTGCGTGCGTGTTGGACAGAGATAGCCGTTTCTCCTGGTCTCCTCGTTATTTAGGTTTTTGACACCATACAATTTTGCAATGTGCGCTCGGCTCGGAGCAAATAATTACGGAGTCAAGGTAAACGATTTGGGCTCCAATCCTGATTGTGATAATTGTCAAAAACCCCCTCGAATCAAGCAACCGCAGTCAATGGTCGTTAATGTGAAATTAGTGGCTCTTGATAACTTGCAGGCCGCATCAATTCCGCAGTCATCAGAGCCTAATGAAAATAAGGGGGGAGACAACGCGCGCAGCATTAGCGGCCTATTCTGATGGCTGCGCACAACTCCGGCGGTAAATATGGATTCTGGCCTCTAATGCTCCTCTCACTGCACATGGCACCGGCAGCTCATTAACTCTTCTTCTCCTGACCAGAGTTCACCTAATTGTTCAGATGTTCCCCATTCCTTTATTATTCTCTAGTGTGGCTCTCAGAAAGAAGACATGATTACAGCCTAAAGCCTTATGGTCCTGCTTTCTTTTCCTTTTTTTTATCTTTGTGTGCAGTTATGGATTTCCACTTGGTTACACAGTAACTTTTAGAAATGTTTAAAAAAATAAAAATAATAATAAAAAGCACAAGTATCTACATGATTATTAATAATAATAATAATAATAATAATAATAATAATAATAATGCACGCATGAATAAAACGTATAGGCTTATAGGTGAGCCTCAGTCTGATCATATTATTCACTAAGTTTTGTCTCTGCGGGCTAATCAGCAAAGCACCAAGTAAAATCGGCATATCATTACTATTTGAGATGACCGTTATTGTCAGATGGCAGAAAATGCCTTCATTAGCATGTGATAGATAGAGAAACCAAGAGGACAAAAATCACTAATTAGACCCATAAATTAGATGATGGTGATGATGAGAGCCCTTCAGGAGCCTCGGTCCAAGAAGCTCTTCGTGATTTGCTGCACGTTAAACCGAACAGCATATGCAACGAAGACATTGATCAGAAGAAGGTACTACCTATTGATAATCCTGGGGGGGAAGGGGGGGGCACAGTCCAAAGGCAATAAGCCTAAAAATCTATTTGGGGCAAAGCACTCTGATCTTTTACAATGGTAAAATTACAAATACTCTATGTAAAATACTCCATTACAAGTAAAAGTCCTGCATTCAAAATCCTACTTGAATAAGTATGATATGATATGATATGATATGATATAATATGAAGTATGATAAACTATGCACTTAAAAAAGTAAATAATTCTGCAGAAAAAATGATGTCTGTGACTTTCATAATATTATATAAGACAATATTAGGTTGTAATATCAGTGTAGAATCTGGATGTGAAGCTATTCATCTAGTTAGTTTAGTCCAGTGGTTGCCAACATAGGGGTTGCACCCCCTCCAAAGGGACACTAATAAATCTGAGGGGTCTTGAAATGATTAATGGGGTCGGAAAGAAAACAGTTCTGTTGAACAAATTTGTAAAAAAAAAAAAAAAATGTAATTAAATAGTGCACATTTCTCTTTTGGTGTCTAGAAAAAAAATTGAAGGAACAGCTAAGATGGGAAATCACTATTTGGTGGATCTGCTAAAATAAGACACAGAGCCCCAATTTGGGTGGTTTTCACTTAAAATCTTAATCTGTGAAGTAATTATCAATTGTAGCTGTTTGATAAATGTATTGGAGTAAAAAGAGCAATATTCCCCTGTGGAATGCTGTCGGATACACAGTTGCATTGAATACCTAGACCATCAAAATTGCATTTAAGTACACCTCTTGAGTAAATATACTATCTTATAGGGTCTTTGAAAATGTTCCCCAATTCCTTAAAACATTATTGGATTGGCTCTGCACCTGTAATGTGCACCTAAAGAGGCTCAGTTTTGAGGAGCTGAGATTGTGATGAGTCCTTTCTCCCCCCCTTGTGAAAGTGTCTCACTGGACAATCACAAAAGGGGTTAACTCAAACCGCTCCAGCCTTAAACTTGGCTCTTGGCGTGGGGAGAGAAAATAGCTGTAAAGTTATGCAGAAGTTATTCTTCATCCTTCGGGCCGTCCCTAATCCGCCAAAAACCTCATTCTTTCATCGGAGAACTGTGCCTCCTTTCTTGTTCCCCCCTCTCTATACAACATAAAGTCAGACTGCATTTAATGGTTATGTCGGGATGGGAGAGGGTCTTTCTTCTTCCTCCTTTCTCCAGAATATTGCCCTTTTCGTCGTGTGAGTCTCCCAACCCGCAGGGACCCCCATATTCTTCCCTCCGCGTCTGACTCGAATCACAAACTAACCCTGATTTTCACCACTTTGCTGGGAATTGCGGGGAGTGATAATAGAGATTTCGCTTTCATTTTATACGCTTGACTTGGTTATTGTTGCTTTTCTCCTCTCCCGTGATTCTCCCCTTTTCCAGGGATTAGCCCTGACTTCGCCCGCTATACTGGCCGCCGAAGTGCCTCTGAGCCCCGGGATGACAATTGATGCAGATCAAGGCAGGGCTATTCTGCGCCTTTGAAAGGGGAGCGATCTGAGTCGGGTTAAAATGAGGGAGTTTTAATGGAACGGTTTGTTTCCCACAGATGAATTGCTTGATTTCCTAACAGTTTTTTTTTAAATATTGTTGACAAAAAAAAATAATATTAAAGTATTGCTGTTTATTCTCCACCACTGTAGGCGACACAGGCATGATGACGGGTTAGATAAAGGTTAGAGGAAGAGGATAGAAGCTGCTGATGATGATGATGTCAAGGGTGAGGAGTGGCCAATGATGGTAAGTAGGCCTATGATATGTAGGATGATGGCAGTGGTGGAGGTGATAATGAAGAAGAAGATGATTGATCCGTTTTTATGATTAGAATGACAGTGATGGTGATGATGATGATGATGATGATGAGGGTAAGTATAGAGATGTTGATGAAGATAATGATGACATTGATATGTACGTTGATAATAATAGTAATGATGATCAATGAGGAGGATGATGCTGAAGATAAGATCAGAATCAGAATCAGATTTAGTATGTTTAAACATCCAGTATTCTATATCTTATATATATATATATATATATATATACATATATAAGTATATATATGTATATATAAAACAGTATATGTATATATGTATATATATATATACATATATAGCTTGGGTAGATTTGAGATTTTATCCAGATTTTCCAGTGTTATAATATATATATATATATATATATATATATATATAAATATATATATATATATATATATATATATATATATATGCAGTATATTTGGAATTACAGTACAGTACATACATTAATATGTACATAACATGAAGATTAATTAATTATTATGTACATATACTCAAACACTGTCCTTAATTGCAGTTTTGAGCTATTTATAACTTTACTTAAATAGTTCCATTTTATGTAGCCTTATACTTATAAATAAATATTTAAGAGGTGTAGTTACTTTTCAGTTAATGATATATATAATAAGCTGTCCAACCTTTTTGCTTATGGTCACATACAAAAATCAGTGTCTGGCTGTGGCCCCTTGTCATGCTTCAGATGTCTATGAGCAGTTCCACCACAGATGGATTTTCCCCTCTGAACTTCTCAGATGGTTTCACTTTCACTCCAAAACTGTTTAAGCCTCAAAGAATTAAGACTTAAAATATTTCACAAAAACAGCAAATAATAAAAAGAAATCAGAAAAATGTACAAAAATGTGTGTTGTAAAACCAATTTTTTTCTTCTTTCCTATCCCATTATTCATCTCACAACTCCACAGATTTATCTTGTGTCCCTTAAGAGGGGGCCAGACCCTATGTTGGGACCCACTGGGCTAAACTATCTACTAAACTAACATATAAGTTGTAAAAACTACCTTCACCTCCACCTGCTATAAAATGCTGCTCACATATCACTGCATCAGCATTAAAAATCTAAAATGTTATATAACAATATATCACACACAAAAAAAAACATTTATTTTGCAGAATGAAGCTTTTACTAAAGTACATTTAGCTTATAATACTACTTTTGCTTAAGTATGATTTGAAATGCAACACTTTTACTTGTAGTATTTTTACATTGTCGTGGTATTGGTACTTTGATTAGAGTAAAAATGAAGAAGAAGGGAAGGACTCTACAGGTGTCATTATCTAAGCACTGCAACAGTTTGAAACCGTCTGACTGAGAATATCTGCTCATCACCAGCACGTCGCACACGAGAGGGTTTCATGTATTTGCTGTGTCTCCCCCAATCAGGCATCTCTGCGGCACTGTGAGAAGTTAATCTTTGTTGACGGTGTGTTGTGCACTCTTCCGTGGGCCGGTTGGGTTGGGATTTCTCCTGGAAAGCCCGTTCTGTGCTCATATTGAAGGGGGGATAATTACCAAACACGCAGCCGACAGCAGCAACACAAAAGCCGCTTTGACTTCCTCACTGCTGGTCGCCTCCAGGGGATGGTCCCGCTCCCTGCTCACCCTGCTCACCCAGACCACTTCTCATCACTCCTGAGAGGCAGAGACGTCTTGTTCCATAACAAGACATGAAACTGACTTCTTTCAGCTCCAGTGAACTGGACATAAACCCCGACTGACAACCTCCAGTGCCCAAACAGAACAGGGAGAGGACGGGTGGGCCGGGACAGAGGACAAGAGAGGGGTGGGGGCGGCACAGCACACTCTAAATAAAGTTGTTATTCACTTTAATCTTACATCTTGGGGGGGGCAACACACCAAAGCAACTTTAGTTGAAAACTGATTTGTCCAAAGGACCAACTGGTCAGCATTTGCATTTTGACTATTTTGGATCTCTTTCACAGATGTTTGTCAACTTTTTATGTCCCTGATGAGTAAATTTATGATTTCTCTCAGAGCCACCTTCCCCCTCTCAGAGCTCAGCCAGTTACAGCAATGAGAGCACGGCGTGCTGTAAATGTAATGGGCCGGGAGTGATTGTTTCTGACAAGCAACAAAACACATCGTCCCTCCCCTCAAATTAGTCCCCCAGGAGGGGGTGGGGTGAGGGGTTCACGTCCCAGGAGACGCATGGAGAAGACAGCATGCCAGCATATAGCATGAGCATGCCAGTGACTGTCAGCATTTAACCAGCCTGTATGGGTGTTTTTCTTTGCTCTTTACTGGTTCCAGTGATTTAGTACTTTAAAAGTGGGTGACTGTGACCCACAGTTGGTGATTATGATGCAGAAACAACAACCAATGTAAACAAAGCCGAGTTGATGAATGTTTTCCATGATAAATTAGAGTTTAATGTTATGAATGTCGTATGAATTAATGAATAAAGTCATTTTTTAAATCTTTTATCTTAAAAAGGGTAACATCATTCCCTAAAATCAAACAGTTACTTACAATTATAATATTGTGCAGCACACTGTTAGAAGATCTTAACAAGTCACTTAAGGGGGGAACTATTAGTGATTGAGCTTGTTTCCTGCTTTGTAAAGCAATTACTGTTGAAATGCATAACCGCCCTTTGTAGTCTCTACAATTGTGCATTATGTCACCTCTGTGCTCTCTGCGTAAATGTGTTTACATGTGCATGGAGAGATACAAAGCATTGCTCTACAGCACCACTGGTGGACAAGATTCCCACAGTGATTGGAAACCAAACCCATCCTCAGTATTTTTAAAATATAGGTATGCATACTTTCTTTAAATAGTAATTTATTTGTAATAACAACTGGATGGAAAAACTTCAATGCAGCACAGAAATTAGTTGCTGTGGTCATGCAAGCTGAAAAGTGATTTGCACCCATAGGTGTAAAGATATTACAACATAATTTAAAAAATACATAAACTGTTTGCTTTTATAAATATAATTGAATATAGAATGAAATTAGAAAGAAGACTTAGCCTAAGGCAGAAATAAACTGACTGATCAGGTGACTTAAAATTGACTGTTTTGTGTAAATTATTTATTTATTTATTTATTTACTTATTTTAAATAAGACAATCAAGGTTTAAATATAGAATATTGTTGACACGACGTAAAATCTCGTTAAATTGACAAAGTATTTAAAAGCAGAGGAGCTGCAGTACAGCTCCATCTTATCCAGCTATATTATTCATAGTGGGCCAGGGATGAATAGGCAGTTAGACTGGAAAGAAAAGGCAGTTAGCTAGTCAGTTAGCAAGAGGTTAGCTTTAAAGCAAGCCCTGATTTGTGAACGAGGGAGTGGGAGGAGTGGTGGAGGGCTTGGCGTTCAGGAAAGCCTCTCCTGGGCCAGAAGAAAAGGATTTGGCCCAGATGCAGGCAGCGATGTTAACTTTGAGTGGCCCCTGTGGCTCAAGCTCAGTACCTCCTCCTTCTTACTTCCCAAGCCCCCAGGTTGCCTTTGCATGACATCATCCCCAAACTATGCCCCCCATACCCATGTGAATCTGAGCTGTCACAATCGGCAGCAACCCCCAAAACCCCCAACCCCCCCATTAAACTGTACTGCGCCGCAGACCCATACGTTTCTTTTACTCCCCCCTTTTCCCTCTCTTCTTCTACGACCAATCTCCTCCCTTCTTCTTCTTTTTTAACCCCCAGAAAGGCATTGTTTGAGTCAGGGCTTGATCAAAAAACTGTTGCCCGCCAACCACAGGGCTTTCTGTAAATTCAATAAGGCCACCTTAAAGATTTTCCTAATTAATGGATGACATCTTTGGCTGGAGGAGAGGCTAGGCATTCTGCTCCAGCTCGCTCTTTGTTCGCCTCCTAATTAACTTTCCTAGGTCACTCAGGTCCCCGCAACCTGAGAGTGAAGAGCCCCCATTGAGGAGGGAGTTGTAAACTTACTTTTTTTGCCTCGGCACTTAAAAGGGGAAAGCAACTATAGGGAACAGAAAATATCCTATTTAAGTCCTTTGTGAGTGAACTGCTTGCACATGTTCCAATAAAGGAAGTCTTCTAAATAAGCTGCCATGTTGCTCTCCGCTCCCCCTCTTTCTCCCTTATCCCACCTCTTTCACTCCCAGCTCCACAGAAAGGTTATGAATGATAGCTCTGGGTTGAGGGGGGTAAAGGGCCAAAGGACAGCATCTGGGCATTGTGGAATTGTGAGCATCTGAAACTTTGAGGGAATTTGAGGATGGGAAAGCAGTGAGCTGCTGGGTGGTGGGGTGGATGATTGAGAAAATGTGGTGAATATGAAGAAAAAAAAAAAAACAAGTGCCTCTTTGCCCTCGTCATTGTTTGGGTGTTTCTAAAGGACCCCATGTCTCCCAGCTGCTTTCATCACTCCTCATCTTTATCTTTTAAAGTTAAAAAAAAAACAGTCCTATAGAAACAGAACTACATATTAAAAGCCTTCACATAACACACTGTCTGTTACTACCATGTCAATTTCATGACTTAAAACTGGACTCAGATAGAGCCAACATGCAGTGTCATTTTTATTTTATTATTTTGCAAACAAAACAAATTAAAGTTATCATTTATCCTAAGAGGAAAGCACACCTACATTATTTTAATCTCTGATTGGTTTTTTTTTACAATTGACAATAAAGGATATTTGAATGATATTTGATTATATATTATATGTCCTGGTAGATATTTCTGCTCATGAATAATAGTGGTCAACGAAATATTCTGTATATTCTGTATAAATATTTAATGACGATAATGCCTCAAAATATTCAGTATTTAGAAATACTACACAGCAACATCTGGCTCCCTCATTACATCTGTAACCTCTCAATGGATAAACACTATCAAAGATACCAATAACGTAAACATATACTGTCTTTTATTCTTTTACTGAAAGAATAATAAACATTAAATCAATTAGATGTGCGTTTTTAAAGCAATGTGTGACAAATATGAATGGAAAGGGAAAAAAACAAAAGGAAAAAATTTAATTAAATTCAATTAAAAATAAAGAAACAATGACTAGTGGTTCATCAAGCAGTTAAAGGTGTATTTAAGGAGCCAAAAGTTGCATCACTCTCACATGTGATTGCACTTTTTCACTTGTCTATGTGAGCAAACTCACAAGTTGTTTGGCCCACTGTGCAGTCAGTAGCTTTGGTCTTGTTTGTAATGTAGCCATGATAATATAGCTTTTAAACCTTTCTACTTTACCAAAATGTTGTCTTTAAAAAAGTCAGTGCCGACAGTGAACAGGAACCTTTTCCTTCACATGATTTCATTTTCCTACTCACTTGTCTACCTCATGTGCATTAAATAACATGTAGTTTAACTTTTGTACTTTTGTACCACCCATCTTTTGTGGACAGGAGGTTAGCAGACATCAGAAGCTATCAGACCCAAGTAAAGCTTCTTCCATTGTTTGCATGTGTACACAGTCAACCTCATGATAGCTTGGCAACACTTTATATTAAGGGACACATATTCACTATTAGTTGCTTATTAGCATGCATATTAGTAGCATAATGGCTCTTTATTAGTCAATATAAAGGACTCATTAATGCTTTATTTTGTATGACCATATTCAACAACTACAAGGCTATTAATTAAGAGCTGTATATGAATTACAATCTTAATATGCTCAGTATGGGCCTTGTAAGGTCGTAGTACTACAAGAATTTGAACGTCCCTGTCTAGAGTCATTGTTTGGTTTGTCCTTTCTGACCTACTTTATAGAAACATGGTGGTTCAAGATGGCGGACTCCATGGAAGGCGACCTGCGGCATCTTTACACAGGATCGTTTCCAGAAGCAGAACCCGGCACTGCCCACCCCTGAAATCTGATTGGCCAACCCAAGTGCCAGCCCATTATGCTCATCTCTTCCCCTCCACGCTGTCCTTTAGAGGCTGTAGCGGGCTCCATTTAAAAGCTTGAGTGAAGATGACCTAACTAAATACCTAAATAACGCTCAAGGTTGGGCTAAATTTTGGCAATGGAAAACCTGGCTTGACCATTTTGAAAGGGATCCATTGACCTCTGACCTCAAGATATCTGAATGAAAATAGGTTCTCCCCCTACAGACATGCCCACTTCTTACTAATCTCAGGCAGTTTGGGGGTAAAAACCATGCAGTTTTTTGCGTGTGGTATAAATGTGTTATTTTCGCCTAGTGTATTTGAATATTTCTGCATATTAAGGGTCCCTAAACAGTAGTGGAATTATTGAGACACATACTTCATGCCACCCCTGCTCTCACGCCCCTGTCTGTAGATATAAACGGCTCATTCTAAGGTAACAAAAGCATTCCTATATTCAAGTGATTATACAATAATGAGGAAAACATAGTTATACATATTATATTTGATTTCTGCCAATAGAGCCTCCTACATGCTACATACTGGACTTTTAATATTGTAATTCATGTGCAACAACTAAGGAGGCTGCAAGCGGTAGTTGGAAAACTCTTAGTCAATGGCTAAATAGTTGTAGAACATGGTCATGCAGAATAAAGCATTAATAAGTGCTTTATATTGATATAACCTATGTGCTACTAATATGCATACTAATTAGTTAATGGAGAATATGTGTACCTTCATGTAAAGTGGTACCAGAAGCTTTATAGTTCTAATCTCCCTTGACTTCTCTCTAGAAACATCTTATAGGAAAATTACAGCAATGTTGTCCTAAATTTTGTTAGGTTTAACTAAAAATACAGGGCCTATCATCTGGTGTATACACACAAATGCTTTGGTTGCTAACCCACAAATGCCACATGCTCATCAATATGCTCATCGTGTCACCTGACACACACTCATACGCTGACCTAGATCTGCTCATCAAATACATTACACCTCAGTCTGAATACAGGGAGGTTCACATGCCCTGATTCTATCAATGAATCACCAGTCCCCTGCGTGTCTGGGTGTGTATTAAGACCCGTGAGGTGAGCGTGAGGCCCCTGATGACAGCTCCTGTGCTGCAGGGTCCCCAAGGGTTAATGACGAGTGGAAACTGTGACCCCAGACCGTGACCGTTGAACCTGACCTGTTGGAGCCAGCAGGATAACATCAGGAGAAGCAAGACTGACTGCTGAACAGAGCAGGATAAACAGCAGAATGACTGTCAGAGTGACTCCAGGTGAACCGCTGCTGATGACAGCCATTCTGCGGTTAATCTGCCTGACAGCCGCGACCACTGTTCCCACTGCTACTGCTTTTTAAAGAGTCACTTATTTGTGTGCGTGAATGAAACTCTCTTCTCTTGTGATATGCCACTGACGGATAGTAAGGCCCCCTGCACTAAAAAAAATGTGTTTGTGTTTGTTGCTGGATGTTTGAGTGTCACTGCGCAGAATGATGTATGTGCAGAGTTTGACACATTTATCCACTGAAGGGAAAAAGTTTCTGTGATCACCTTAAGTCAGAGCTTAAGACGTGTACAGAGCATGACTTTGTGACTTAAAACCTCCAGTGGACATAGACTTTTCAAATGAAAAACATTTAAATAAATAATATTTGCATACACATGGATCCTGAATTTTTTTTCAATGAGGTAGGAGTAGATATCATTTAAAAAACCTTCTAATAGGGCAAATTAACTTTTCTGTAGATCAGACAAATGTCCCAAATGAAGTATTTGTATACATCATAAAACATTAAATTATGTAATTAAGTTGTCTGATCCTCCTGGTGGGATTAGTCAGACATATTAATCATCGACAAACCAAAATTCTCATATAAATGAAAACAAGAGAAATCAGTATTAAATATCATTTTATTTCATTTACAAACTTGAATTCCTCATCATGTTGAAAAAGCCAAAGGATCAAAGATTACTTACTAACAGCTTTTGGCCCTTTAAACAATGGATAAAGTTGAATAAATGTAAAATATTTAGGTTCTTAAAATCTCCCAGAATACGTGAGTGTTGATTTGTCAAAAGAAAAACAATAATAAGTTGATTGTTTCTTTAAGATGTGTTGCCTTTGTGCCAACGTTTTGATATCAGAAACTGTAGAAACTTTATAGCATTAATATTCAACTCAGCACATCTTCTACTGAACATGTACAAATTATATATCATGTATCATAACATGCATACACACATAAGTATTAAAACATTTGAATAAAGTACCATGTCAAATGTAATTACATTAAGATGCTATTACATTTTATTGTAAATTGTGTTACCATCTTTCATTGTAAAATATAAACTTAAATAACAATACAGAGAGAACAAGTGTAATAAAGGTATGTTGATATTGTTATTCAAGTTGTAAAAATTTATGTTGAAATATTATTAACATTATTGGTGAATGGCTGAATGGGAGAAGTGTGATGGAAACTGTTATTTATATGTTTTTCTTTAAACCCTCAACAGTCCAGGGGTTTACACGTTAAAGGGTTTTGTTAAACAAAACAGATTATTAGCTCAAAAGAAAATGTCATTAATAACCTGTTACCTTGTTCTTCATAAATAGACACTAACCTGACTCCTGAGAGTAAAATCTTGTTTAGGCAACTTCATATTTAAAGATTTCCCAGGAAGTTATAAAATGAAATCTTAAATGTTCTCACAAATCTAGTCAACATAGTCAAATCCTGGCACTTTCACACACATATCAAATGAACTGTAGATACATTGATCACATCGCGGGCTCCTTGGCTCTCACATGTTTGTCTTTGCAGTGTGAACAGACTAAGCCCCTCTACTCAGCTGTCATAATTTGTTAACGAGTCTTTTCAGGGAGGGAAAAAAGAAAAAGAGAAGACAGAAAAAAAGAAAAGAAGGCTCTTCACGAGTGACTGAAAGCAGAGGTCCATCCAGAGAGGGAACCCAGGGGCGACATCAGACCGATTTCAGACCAGCCCGTGATGGCATCTCTGTATATTTTAATATTAATGACCCCGGCCGCAAAGCCGCCTCTAAGCCTCCAACAGGTGCCCCAGCCCCACTCGAGTCTGAAAAACCGGGATCATTCAACATCCACACCATCCACCAGCACCACCAGGCAATAAAGACTGCAAATGAGGAGGATGAAGGCGAAGAGGAGAAGGGGGGAAAAGACATAAAGAGTGGAAGGGGAGTTAGAGAGTCAGCCATCTCTCGCACATAAGTTTTTGAGTCACTTTCCCCCAGCTGAAACACGGGTCGATATTCCCCCCCTCCCTTGAGAAAGAGATTGACTTTTGTTTGGAGTTTGTGAGAAGTGGGAATCAGAAGCGGGACAATGGGACTCCCCACGGTGAGAGGCTGAGAGGAGCCATCTCAAATCAGTCAGCCAGAGGACTGACTAATCCGTCCATTGTCCCTCCCCAGCCACCGGCCGCACATCAACACATTCGCCCCCCATTGTCCCCCACCCTCATGCAGCGGGATTTGCTCTCCCCAACAGCCAGTTTTGTCCACGGCAGTTCGAGCGGAAGTTTCTCACTGACAATTTGCCCCAAATAGATTTGTCAGAGCGTCCAACTGCACCGCACCAACTTTGTGGGTTTCTGGGTTTGGGTTCTGGGTCTGAGGGGTTTTTTTTTTTGGGGGGGGTCTTGGTCCATGGTGAGGCCTTGGCTTGTGTGTAAATGTCTGTATGAGTTTGCATGTGTGGATAAAGGAGATCTCACCTTAGGAAACCAAGTGCTGTAGGTTGGACTACTGACACACAACCTTAAACCTCACTTGTGTTTCTTGATAAATAAACTCCTGCATGCACACTCCCACAACACCCACTGCAGCAGTAGATGGAAGAAATAATCAGATCCTTTACTTACTCCCCCCTCCACTCAGGAATATGTTTTTCTTCTTGATCCTACTGTTAGATGTTTGAGCGTCACTGTGCTGAATGATGTATGTGCAGAGACACTAGAAGGATGTTTTCACATTCATCTGCTGAAAGTGGAAAGTTTCTCTGAGCTCATTGAGAATCTGTTTTTTTTTAAGGGGCGGAGCCTACAAGCATAATTTGTGACATCACAACTAGTCTGGAAGTCAAACCTGGTCCAATATGCAGATTATTTGATATAGAGTGAGCCAGCAGTGCAGATACACTGAGGATGGACTTTACAGTTAGTGGGAGACATCTTGTGTTCAGCAGGAAAACTTCATATATTCATATATTTTGATATTTTTATGTAGGAAGAATGAGAAGATGCCTTTTTAATGATTTTAATGTGGAAATTATACGTTTTATCCCCTTTTTTTTAGAAAAATATTAATTATTGTTCCAGGTAGAGTATTCATATATGTCTTAATACATATCTTGTGGGGATCTTTTAATAATAGTATTAATACCACATTCAAAATCTTACTTGAAAAAAGTATAATTAGGAAAATTGTACTAAAATTATTGAAAAAATATTATAATATATTATATCATAAGATTTTTATACATAGGCCTACATACATACATTTATGCAGGTTGTTACTGCTGGAGTTGGACAGCAATTGATGATATTATTTTCATTATACATTTATCTGCTGATAATCTTCCTAATAAAGTGATGATGACATTTTTAGTTTGTAAAAAGTCTGCCCAGCAGAGCAAAACCCAAAGTGACACCTTCACAACTCCAACCAACAGTACAAAATTAGTTTTTTATTTCAATTGAATTAAATTTTTCAAATATTTATTTACATTTAAGAAACTAGAGTCATGAAATATTGCAACTTTTGCAGCTTTTGATAGGATCCAATCGCAATGTTTATACTTGAGGCTCTTTTATTAGTTGACTCAATACAACTTGTGTTGTCTTGAAATGGGTTTGTTATTGTGTTGGGTGAAATAAAGAGCAACTTCATTTACTGAATCCTTGGCGTAGAGATAAAATACAGGCGAAAATGCTTCTACAAAATGTCCACTTGTCCTTATCTAACAGGAGGAAGATGCAGAAGACAAAACAGACTCAGTGGCATGAATGAAAAATAAACATATATTGATAAGTTTTTCTCTCTGTCTTCTGTTCATTCAGTCATTTCACTTTATTTCACAAGTCAACACTGATTTCCTGAGTCCCGGGAACATATAGTAAAACAATCAACATTAAAACGTTTCTTGGTCAAATGTGCAGGTGTCCAGATTTTATCATGATTTAGCTTTCAATATAAAGGCTCCATTAGCTCTTGGTAAGAAGCCTGTTGTTTGACTATTTGATGTTTGTATGAAGGTAAGTTAAATGCTTAGCATGCCTCATGGGAGAACAGTCACAATACTGGATCCTGATTGGCTGAATTCACCAGCGTGTCTGATTGTCAGGATCAGAGCAATTACTGGATTAGT
Organism: Dicentrarchus labrax; assembly: GCF_905237075.1. Taxonomy (NCBI): domain Eukaryota; kingdom Metazoa; phylum Chordata; class Actinopteri; family Moronidae; genus Dicentrarchus; species Dicentrarchus labrax. The sequence continues at coordinate 17,427,335 of NW_026136708.1, forward strand.
GGAGTCAAGATCACACTCAGTTAATGCTGACTGCAGGGAGGAAGAGCCTTACAGTAAAATAAAGACAGATTCAATCAAAGAAAAACTATTATTTAATATTTTAAAACATATTTGAACTGTGTCTTAATTAAATGTCTTTAATTACATAAAAATCAAGACAGGTTACAGGCCCCTTTAAATTTGGAATAAGCGCGCGGACAGGTGAGATGCATCTACTCAGTGACTCCTGTGGTTGAACTGTCCGTGGTGCTGAAATCTGGCCGCATATTTCTCACTTATTTGGAAAGTTGAATCATAATTTAAGACTATCAGACTTTATTGAACGCGCCTTTTACAAACACCAACTCCCAATCACAGTTTAATGACTGTACCTGTCACCAGTTAACGGAATTATTCTTTACCAGCAGTGTCTGTGGGCTGAAGATGATGATCTCCCCGGTTAGTTTTAAGGGATGCACGGCTGCGTGGGTCTTTGTTCGGCTTGAATTCTCCTCATTATTTGCTCTCTGGAGCTTTGTGACTTCTCCCTAAATCCGATTGCCTTACGCCTGGTCGGTTAGGGGCCTGCACAGTGATAGCAGTGCGTAAAAAGATGGTTAAACTATGGCCTCCAGCCGGTCATTGTCTATAGGTATACCTCTCAGAAATGCTGTAAATAGCTAAATAAGTTATTTTTATAATATTTAAATATTGTATTGAGCCAGTGTTATAACTTCCACCTCATTAAAATGTCATCCTGAGCTGGAAAATAACATAAATCAACAGGTGTAAATGACAACACATCCAAATACACCTGACCTGTTGTCTCTGGTGTTTCCTCGTCGTTCAAAAAAAAATCATAAAGGATGTCAAGACATTCACAACACACGCAACAACGTGTCTCTGCATTGTTTTGCAGTGACTTCTGTAGGACTCTCACTCGTTTCTCGTTGTTAAAGTCTATCCTATAGTATGTCAAGTATCCGCATACTGATGCTGAGCTCCCGAAAAAACAGATACACAATCCACTGGCCCCTTTGTTAGCGTCATTTCATTGACTGCTGGAGGAGAAGAGAGTCACTAATACAAAAAAAAAGTGAAAGAAGGCAACCCCGGCAACCATGATGTTGGTTATATTTGTGTAAAGGCTATCAGTGAATGACGAGGATTAGGACGAGTTAAGGAGATTATGTCACACATTCACCATTCACCCACCCCGGCAGCCACCCACACACATGCGCGCACACACACACACTCACGCGCGCACACACACACACACACACACACACACACACACACACACACACACACACACACGAAATAACTGCAAATGTTATTGATCTAACGTGATTTCCAAATCAGCTTTTTGTAGGTTTCATTTCGTAAATTCTCACCAATAAGACACGTTTTCATTACCTATGGCAAAGAATTTGTAATCCTTTAAAAATGTAAAAATAAATGAGTCAGTAAAATGGTCCTCATAATTAAGGTGCATTGTAGCTTTTATGTGAACCATTTATAAGAGGGAGAATAAAACACAATATGTGGCTATAAACTTCCTATTGAGGCTTTCTGTGTGTCCCTGCAGGAAAAAATCAAAGGAATATTATAGTGATTTCACCACAGGCTTGTTAGTCTCCAGCCTTGGCTGTGCAGCTAAAGGGCAGGTTGAAAGACACAACAATGGCTGATTGCAATTAACTACGCCTCTCCGCCTCGCCCCTGTCCGCTTAAATCGACACTTTGTGAGTCCATATGGCCTTCAGTGTACCGTGGGAATGAACACAATTAAAAACAGAATATGGATTTCTGGAGTTACCCGGCGAAAGCACAGCAAGCTGTCAAGGTCAGGGTGTCAGTGAGTTGGGGGCCTGCAGCCAGACCAAGACCCTCCGGACGACCGGGCACGGTTCGCGCCCCGGTGTCCAAATTCTGATCACTGACTGCAGGGGGTGACAGGAGGAACTTTAAACCAGCTTACCCACTAGTTGAAGATGGTAAATTAATTAATTAGCCAAATTTGAGGGCATAAGAGAGTGAAAGACATATTGTATCGAATTTTTATAATTTCAGTTTATTATTAAAGTGAGTTTTCAGGACAAGATTTGGTGTAACTGTAGTTTTTATCTGGTGTGAAAGTGAGTGTGAGGGGAAACAACAGTGTGGGATTATAGTATAAGTGCAGGATAGTAGTGAATAATAAGGCGCCCAAATGTTTGAAAAGTAAGAACTCAGATTAAATGAAATATGTTTTATATATATATAATATAATTTATATCATATTATATATAATTTATGTTTGTTTGTATGTATCTATGCGTTGTTTCTAAAAACTGCATTGGTTCAAATTAGTCAAGTATTCATCATTATATCAAAATCCAGCAGACTTGTTTTGGCTTCACAGTGCAGGGTGCCAATACTCTGTCTGTATACTCTCCAGCTAACGAGCTCTAACTTCAGATTGACCACATTAATCAATCGATGGCAAACCCTTTGAATGAGCACCGATAAATAAACCCAAATAACAACCTAGTTAAAAACACCTGCAACAGGATAAAAACCCCCTGTGATCAGTGGGGGAGGCTCAACGTGACATTAAAATAAGCCTTTAACAAAAGAGAGACAACTCACTTATGTGCAACAACATAAAAAAAACCCTTATTTTAACATTATTTCTAGAATATTGCAATAAGTTTGAATGCTTTTCTTCTTTGACGTTTCTATAACAAATATTAAAACTAAACTGAAAGTAAATCAGTACAATTTCTAGCTCAGCTGTGTAACAGTTGCTCTGACTGATCAATATCTACAGTGGGCCCCAAGCACTTATCACTGAATCATAAGGACTGCATGTGTAACCAGACACAATTGTTTTTGTGCTTGTGTGTGTAGGAAATGAGGAGCATGACACTGTTTTATGTCTGAGCCCCTTAAAACTCCCCTCCCCTCCCCCATATAGTAACCTCTCAGTGGTCGAACAACACAGCCTACTTCAGCAGTTCTGATATTCTTTACATAACTGCAAGTTTCCTGCAGCACCGTCTCAAATTCCGCTCCATGCAGAGAGTAAGGTGAGATTTTGTTGTATATTCTTTTATTTTTCGAATATGATTACATGTTGAATCATGTTCTCAGGTGTATCGTGGGACTACAAGAGAAGTAGTCCAATGATAAACCTAAAATAAACGAATCCAGAGCTAAAACAAATGTAAATTATGCAGAAAACATGTATGCAACACGTGTTTTTTGTTTGCAATGCCTCTTGATCCATGAGCAAGGCACTTCACATCGCTTGCACACACATTCACACGATCAGTCACTCTCTCTCTCTCTCTCTCTCTCTCTCTCTCTCTCTCTCTCTCTCACATACACACACACACACGCACACACACTCCCTCACACGCCAGTGACGTCAGGCTGGAGTTTGGAGTAGAAAGCCAAGTGGATGAAGGAAGTGGAGATCTCCACCCTCCAGCCTCCCCTGACACTTCTCATAAATATTACCAAGGCTTATTTGAGGAACTCGCACCACAAAGTCACATCGTGTCCTGGTTTTAACAAGCGTTCACCTGTCAGAATAGACGAAAATTGATTTTTTTTTGGTGTCTTTTTTCGTTTCTTCTTTCCCACCGGGCTGACACAGTCGGATGCGCTCCAGGCAGCGTTTTTCCAACTCCAACTTTATGCACCGCCTGGAGGGTTGCTGTAGCCGCTAACCGGTCGCTGTCCCGGGGGGGGCTGCAAGTCCGGCTCTCCGACCGTGCACATCGGAGGCGAAGATTTGTCTGATACAATGTACAACCGTACTGTGTCTTAAATTTGGGCTTCGTCGATCGGAGATCTGTCAAGTTGGGCAACTCGGGACGTTGACTTGCCGATCTCATCGCTGCTGGTAAAGACCCCCAAAGGAAAGTGCTGTGGTTTCACGCTTTTTTTTCATTGTTTTTGTCAGCAAGAATAAGAAGATAAAGAGGACCCCCCGTTTTATTTTCGTTCTGAACTTTATTATTAAGTCAAGTATCCATGATGAGCAAACCCGCCGGCTCAACAAGTGGCTGTCTGGATATTCTGAATGTCAAATCAAGTAAGTTAGAATAAGTCGTCTATATTTGGCCTTTCTCTGGCATGGAGAGTGTAAAAAAAAAAAGAACTGTTGTATGGTTACTTCCACGGCTTGTGCATGTCATCGGAGCTTCAATACAATAATTAAGTCAGTTGATTCCTCGTGGTCTTACAAAAATGTGAGTAGTGATCCGTGGGGAATAGCTGTCGTCCGTGTCCTTTTTCCGAGTACACACAGACACACACACACACACACACGCACACCTACACACACACACACACACACACACACAGTTGGCTGCGTAAACTTGTGTCCGTGGCTGATAATTATCACGTCCTCGGCCTGATTGGAAAGACATCTCTTAAGAAATATATATATTTTTTGTAAAGTTGAGAGGTAAAGAAGTGACCATCCACGCTCCGAATAATCCTCCTGCGTCCCACTTGGTGCCACTTGTTGCCTGTAATTTCCTTTTCAGCAATGTCCTTAAAAGAGTGATAATGCTTTAAACGAAGAGCGAGATATTTATCTAGCAATGATATGATTTTTAAAGCTCGTGTAAGAGACTCTTCTCTTATTGTTCTGCCCTTTTAGACAAATTATTCCAGCCCTTTAATATCGGTTTTATGTGCCTGCGGGCGCGCGTTTCTGTACTACTGCAGAAAAACGTTAATTTATATTATTAATCGTGAATGTAGTCAGTCTATTTAAATTAAATTGTCGAGTATTTTTCTTTTGGTGTTGGAGATTTTCTCGTGGTTTAAGGTTTTTAGATTAAATTGGAATGGGTGTGTAGTTTTTTCCTCATATACACAGGCCTCATAATCAATAGAAATTAAATCACAGTTATAATATTGGCACAAAGTGTGTTATTGCTCTGTTTCAAAACACATAACACTTCTGTTAAATTTACATTTCGCCTGTGTGTTTCTTTAAGTATCGTTCACCATTTCCGAATATGAGTTATTCATGTCAAACTGTTGCTTCTGTTGTGTGTAGTACCTCAGGTGCCTCAAATGTATTTAAATTGCTGTACACAACCGACCTGTTTTAAATTAGAATAAAGCAACAAACAGAACAACTTCTGTCATTCAAGTTCACATTATGGGTGGTCAGCAGAGACATTTCCTGCAAAACTTCATTTCCAGTTCTTTTAGCAGGTTTTTGCCTTGATGGTGATTACGTTAATAGAATATGCCATATATCCTCAAGCAATTACTGCACACAATGGAGACGAATTGGACCCCCACAGCGGGAAGTTAAATACATTTCCCCCATTCACAACAAAATTGTTCGTCATTTTATTTAATTGACTCTCAGCAATATACAATTTTATATTTGTTTGAGCTTATCTTGTTGAAATTCTGCGCACTTAAATCACTCAAAACTTTTATTTCAGGAGTGTAAATGAACTTGACTTGCTTAAATTCGGTTTATTAAATATCTGTTAATCAGTGAGTGACTCCAATGAATACAGTCAACATTTTTTTATAAGTAAAAACAAATTTAAAAAATCTAGATTCTACCTGGACTATAGATAATTAGAAATGGGGATATAACTTCTTATACAGCAGGTTGTTGTTGTTTTTTAAATTACTCCCGTGATCAGAAGATGACTTTCAACAGGCCTTATAGAGAAACTCTTAGCAGATATAAATGCTACATAAAACGTTGGTTCTCTCTATTTTATCGCAATTACACGGCTGTGGCCAACAGTTAAATAGCCAACATGTCCTTCTGATTCTTAATAATCTGGCAATTGAAGCTCTATAACTCTCTCCTGGAGTCATTGTTTTTGCTGCTCAGTGGTTATTCCCATGCTACCCTTTTTGACGGGTCAGTGGAGAATCAATGAGCAGGTGGCAAAACGTCAGTGTAATTACATAGACGGCTTTTCCCTCCAGAATAAAAAAAAAGACTCCCTCATATGCATACAAATATACCTCTATAGATTTGAATACAAAATCTCCACAAAAAAAAATCAAATTTTTTTCATCTACACCGGGGTCGATTTACATACACTTCATTTGAGTTGGTGAAACGAGTTGGTGCGCATTATTCTCATGGTGCAGTGTCACTCCCTAATCCTGGGGCCTATAGACCTGCGGGATAAAGCAGCTGTCGAGTCCCATTATGAAGGGGAGTTGGCAGCTTGTCGAGATCCAGGCAGTCAGACGAGGTTCAATGGGGGAAAATCATTAAGTTAACACTTTCCCCTAATGTCTCCATTGTGCGCCCTCAGGCCATTGTCTTAGAGAGCTCAGATATGACGCTTCCCACCGGACTTTATTCTTGAAATGTGCGCCGTGAATTCCCATGGACGGTCGAGGTGCGGGGCGCTGTCCAGTGTGTGTGTGTGTGTGTGTGTGTGTGTGTGTGTGTGTGTGTGTGTGTGTGTTTTGTGGGGTTGCGGACAAAAAAAAACAAGTAATTTGTAAGACGATTTGTCCACAGTGCAAAATGTCCAAAATGAGTTCATTTTTGGCATTTACTGTATGAACACAGTGCCAACTCAAGCAGACAACCTAAAACTCATTTAACTGAAATACAGAACTAAACTGCAAATAATTTTTTAAAAAGCTATGAGCATATTTTCCAAGTTTGTGTCAACTTTGGAACTAGTTCTTGGAATTTAGCCACTTCTTCAATATTCATGAGAAACGATAAGCAATAGTCACAATTTGCCATGTCTTTTTATTCATTTAAAATTGAGTCGAGTGGCTCTCTAGTGATTCTGTGAGCGGTGTCTTACTGAAACATGGACCTTTCTCAGGTCGGATTCTGGACATTCCATGCAAAGTGTGCGGCGACCGCAGCTCAGGGAAGCATTATGGTGTTTACGCCTGTGACGGCTGTTCGGGATTCTTCAAGAGGAGCATCCGCAGAAACAGGACCTACGTCTGTAAATCTGGCTCTCAGGTGAGGCTTCCTCCTTATTTCTTATATATCCACGTTTAAGTCCTATATGCTTGTTTTCACGCAGGCCTCTAGTGTCGTATTTGTATCATTTATTTTGTGGAGAAGTTAGAGACACAAGCAATCAGAAAAAGGAATGGGAAGCTTTTCCATTCACAGTCATCTGAGCCTAATAATCTGTCACGTGCTCTCAATAATGTCTCATCAGCAAACTACAGTTACAGCACTTGTCCCAAGAGAGATTTGTGCTCTTAGTGTTATTAGAAGCGGGATTTAAGTGACACGACGTACCTGGTCCTCATCCAAAAACCATTAACAGCTTTACGCACGGAGTGCGCTTTTTACGCGCAGATTTGCTTTTCCCTGTTGGCGCTATGTTAAGTCTCCCTTGATGAGCCTAATTGTGTCATGCCTCTACCATTAAGTATTGGGCTAAACACCGCGCTGCTATAATGTAGCAGGTGTAATCCAATCTAATGTGATGACTCCAAGGCGAGGATTTAGGCAGCAGAGGGCGGGATAGAGTACTTATCCTCCGGGATGAGGCCGCACTAGAGCCGCAGGGGAGCAGGTCGATAACTACACGATAATAGCACGATCTCTCACCTGGGGATTGGCCTCCCAGGAAGATAAAAGCAACAAGCCCCTGCCGTGCAAACTGAGATAAATTCAACTGAAGGCTGTAACTGTCTTTCTCTCCCCGTCTTTCTCTCTGTGCAGGGCGGCTGTCCCGTCGACAAAACTCACAGAAACCAATGCCGAGCGTGCCGTTTGAAAAAGTGTCTGGAAGTGAACATGAATAAAGACGGTAAATGGGCTTAATTGAATTATCACTTTGGCCATAGGCACGCCATGCAGTGGGGTTTGGGTTCGAGGTGGGCAGCTCGGATGGGAAACTGTATTGAGGCTGTTAATCGACCCTCAAAAGATGAAACGGGTTGATAATTATCTACTCTTTATTTATTTTAAAGGGGAAATTATTTATACTGTGTGGGAGCATTCATAGATTACAGCTCATTGAAGCCAATTATTTTGTCTGTCGCACAAACAAAATGTGCTCTTTGAGTCCTTAATTTTGGGACCAGTTAGTTCAGCGCAATAAAAAAATAAACTGGTAGTGAGATAAATAACTCCCTCCTGTCCCCTAACTCTGTGTCCCTCCTGTCCCGTTTCACAGCCGTTCAACACGAGCGGGGGCCGCGGACGTCCACCATCCGCAAACAGGTTGCCCTATATTTCCGGGGCCACAAAGAGGTGAACGGATCATCGACCCATTTCCCGGGATCCTCCCTGCCCGGCCCTCCCTTCTTTACCACGGTCACGCAACTGGAGCCTCACAACCTGGAGATGGGCACAGTAGCCACCACACCGGAGAGACAAGCCATCGTGGGTCTGGCACAGCCCACCCCTAAGGTATATCTTGGGATGTATTTAAAATTATATATTTCTTTAAAGCCTAGGATTTGACTTACTTGGATTATAAATTGTTTTTTTTTACTGATCACTCTATAGTCTGTTTGTTCTTTACTGGCCATTTATAGCATTTCATGTCATTTTTAAAAAAATAGAATGATCAGAATATACACTTCTTTTAATAGTTTACGATTTTCCGTGGATATTTGTATTATAGCCTTTCTAAATGTTATTATAGGATTACATTTTTTTTTTTTTTTTTCGTAAGGGTTAGAAGTTGAAATTCTTGTCCCTATTTGGAGCCACAAATCCGCCTATTAGATTTCTCACTGTAAATCCACCACAAGCAACACTAATGATTATAAAATCAGGTGCTGGGGCTTGGAATTTGACCTTTGTTGTTCACCATTCTCTGAACGGTTTCATTATAACACAGACTGATACATGACGGCGATGATCTCTTTCTCTCCCTCCAGTATCCCCATGAAGTAAGCGGCACCCCCATGTACCTCTATGAGGTGGCGACGGAGTCTGTGTGCGAGTCAGCGGCGCGCCTCCTTTTCATGAGCATCAAGTGGGCAAAAAGTGTTCCCGCATTCTCCACCCTCCCTTTATCTGACCAGGTACTTGGATTGATGGGCTGAAGTTTAAGAGTTTTAAACAAGGAGTCCAAATATTATCCCGCAGGGGCCTTTTGAAAATGAGCAGCAGTCAAGGGAAACTGTTAGGAGAGGAATTTTATGCTTATGTTTTATGCTGGTGATGTTACTAATGTACTTCTGTTTAATAAGAGTCAAAAGGGCTTCAAATAGAATAAATCATTGGTGCATTGTGGTGCACAGTTTAACACTGAAACAATTGCTCTTTGCAGCTGATTCTGCTGGAGGACGCCTGGAGGGAATTATTTGTTCTGGGCATCGCACAATGGGCCATTCCTGTGGACTCCACTACTCTTCTTGCTGTTTCTGGTATGTAACAAGGCATGAGAGAGCTTATCTGAATACAGGCCACTAACAGGCCTCATGAGCTGCAGATGTAAATGTGTTAGCACAGTCCAGTCGATGTCTGCATACTGCTGCAGTGTTAAGACATTTTCTCCACATTTCTTCACAGGAATGAACACTGAAAACACAGAGTCTCAGCGGATGAATAAGATCATGTCTGAGATACAAGCACTTCAAGAGGTGGTCACCAGATTCAGACAGATGCGCCTAGATGCAACAGAGTTTGCCTGTTTGAAATGCATCGTGACATTCAAAGCTGGTTAGTATTATTATCTCACTGGGTACTTCACAGTATTCTCATTTAACCAAAAAGGAGTTCTAAGTACCAAAAGCCATTATTTGCGCAAACTCAAGCTTCCCTGCGGCCTAAACCCATTTCTGGAAAGGGAAGGGGAATTAAAAAAAAAAGAGATTTCAGCAGCTCAATTACTAGTATGTCATCATTTATACATCACACCACCTTTTTTAACTGTTAAAACCCTGTCTTTGTTTTACAGTTCCTACACATGGCAACACTGAGTTAAGAAGTTTCCGCAATGCCAGCGCCATTGCTGCACTACAAGACGAGGCACAGCTCACTCTCAACAGTTACATACACACCAGGTAAGATTCAACTCAGTCAGTCTATCTACCATAAGCTCATGCATTTTGCACCATCTCCTGCAGGTAATTAGCAGCCAGATTCATTATAAAGTTAATGAGGCAATAAGCCACTGTAGTCTCCTGTAATTGTTCACAGGTGCAACAGTTGAACCTTATTTTTAATTAGCAGCTACTTGTCACAGGTGTGTGTTAATTGAATAGGTTGCAGCAGAGCGTCTGCATATAGAAATGCAGAAAGATGTTGTTTTTGACTCCCAGTGATTTCTTTTCAGGTACCCGACTCAGCCCTGTCGCTTCGGAAAGCTGCTCTTGCTCCTGCCGGCACTCCGCTCGGTCGGCCCGTCCACCATAGAGGAGGTGTTCTTCAAGAAGACCATCGGCAACGTGCCCATCACCAGGCTCCTCTCCGACATGTACAAGTCCAGCGATATATGAGTTCTCATCATCTGTCCAGGCGCATGGAAAAGACTTGAGCTGAAGGCCCAGAGACCCACCCAGCAGTTGACAGAATGTCAAATCATAGCAGGTGTAACCATGGGATGAATCTTTTTTTCTGAGCACAAAATCTTTTAGGCCTTCTTAAAATAGCCTATTTAGGCCTAGGCTCCCTTGAAACAAAGACTGCAACACAGCAGGAATTCACCAAGTAGTCAGTTAACAGTTGCTCTAGTTAAGGAATAGCCTGTAACTTTCATTATAGAATTACCTGTATGATTCTGAAAAACTGCAATCTCTGGTGTGGGCACAGACAGCCTACAATGTTTAAAAATCGCCTAAAGACTCTGTAGAACACCCGCCAAGTATGTCTGACAAAGAAATGTTATATATTAAGAAGTTTTTTTCGAGTGTCTGTGAGACCAATGAGCTTGACGACCAATTCAGTCTTTTATTGCTGTGTTCAATCCCAATGGAGGAAACCAAAAAAGATGATGCATGCGTAATGGGGGATGTGAATCGCTGTCCCTCGATCCGGTGCTGAAACCAAACGCACGGGGCAACGAAGAAGAGGTGCCAACTCTATGAAGAATTAGGGGGTGGGGGGGAAAGACTTTCAAAGCATACGCTTGCACTGCCTCCTCACTGTAAAACTACATTCATCTGAAGATGGTGTTTGTATTTAAGTGGTTACTGTCCTGTTTGTGTTGGTGTGTCCTGTTTGAGGCGCAGCATTAAAAATGTTTAGGTCGACTTTGTGAAGTTAGACACTAACACTGGATAAAATATTCAGCACTTGGAAATGTTTTTTGTGGCCTGTGATGTTTTTATTCTGTTGTAAATATTTGGAGTTATAACTATTTAGAGTTGTAACCGAGAGAATAAAAGACACTGAATTAATCTGTATTCAAATAACCTACAGTAGATATAAAACTACCTGCTGCAGTTTTGAAACTTGTTTATAATACACATCATTGCAAATAATGGTGATGCTCTTCTCAGATCTGATTTTATTATCAATGTAAAGTTCAATTTCAAAAGATTTCTCAATAACCGAAGGATAAAGAACACGTGCTTAAGTAACTAATGTACGACTCATGATGATTTAATGCTGGCTATAGCAGGAATTCATGTTGCTCACCATTAAGACATGAAATCACTGTGAGTTTATGTGATTTGTTACCACTTTATGGATCATTAATTGTTCATTTAAAGAATCATTTCTACATTAATTTTAATGCCATTATATTTGCAGGAATTCAGTTACATTAAAAGTCCTAATTTATGTCACATTCTTAAGTTTGAGATGGCACCTAAACAGACTGACATGTTTAATATAACAGAATGGCCACTGGCCTCCCAAATAAAGCAACCACAGCTATTATTACAAGTTGCCTTGTTGACATGTGTCCCTTCAAGTAAAGTCGTGTTGTGATACTAATTTGAAAATAATTATGAGTACAGGTATGAAGAGGTACTTGGAGGCTTATTGAATGCATAGATCCAAAATACCAGTTTCTATTTAACTGGATTCAAGGTCATTTGGTGACTTATAATTAAATGTATGAGCTAACTGTGAATAAATAATTTATTGATGCGCTATTAAGCTTTAACTAATTAAATAAACTCTCAGTGACTTTATCTTCATGATACATCCTGTATTAATTCATGCATTAACTGATCACAAGTCATACATTGGTAATGCATTACTTAAGCATGTGTTTTTCACCCTTACTATGAAGTGCTATCCATTTCCCTGTAGAAGTAGCCTGCTCTAATCTAAATAAAACTCAGGACTGTTTAAAAAAAACCTCTCTGATTAGCCATAGGTCTAAATGTTTATGTAATGAAGCTGATAGATTAGGTATTTATTGAATCATAAATGTAATAATAAATAGTAATGGTTGGTGCAGCTTGACAGGTCAACAGTCCAAATCATTAAATGTAATTATGCGTGGAGACATTTCACCTATTTTATTGGAAAATCTTCAAAATAAACAAAAATGGCACAGCAGTATACAAATCTCGAAATGCATAAAGCCAGTAGAAATACTGCAGTTCCCTCTGTGTAAATTACTTCTTTCTTGCTAGAAAATCATTGCGTTAATTGGGCAGGTGCTGGTTGATATACACACACACACGTCTTTCCTTTTGAAGACAGGATCAACTAAGTGTGATTTGTAAGTCAAGGCCCATCAAATATATGTGCGTGTGTGTACGTGTGTGTGCCTGTGTGCGTGTGTGTGTGTGTGTGTGTGTGTGTGGATGTGTGTGTGCTTAGTTGCAACATAGTTATGGTGAGCAACATGCCAGTATTGGATATATATATATATATATGATGGAAAACGCTGTGGGTCTTTACGAGAGCTTTGCATACATAAAACGCTCATCCAATGTTACTATATAAATGAATATATTCAAGACAAGTTAAAGATAAATACATAATATATCCATGTTAGTGGCATTTCCAGACATAAAGAGAAATTACTATAAATTACTTTGAACCACAGTTATGTGTCGAACATTCTTGACTCCAATTAGAAGGTGAAAACAAACACAGATCAGGGTCACTAATTGAACTAAAAGAGGCAGTGAACAATATTACTTTGGGGGGGGCGTGGGGGAGGGAAGTTTTCATTGAAATGTTTATTGTCTGAGAGAAACCTGGAGCAGTGAAGAAAGCTTTGGGTTGTCGGGCCGAGCTGGGCAGGGCCGAGCTAGACCAGGCCAAGCAGAGCCGTCTTTTCTTTCAGGCTTGTCTGATTTTGGATGGGGTGTAGCTCTTGTCCACAGACTCGTCCTGTAGAAACATGTGCAGGCATCGTTCGTTCTGAGCTAGAGGGTGACCGGCCACTCTGAAACACACAAGAGCAAAAAGACGAGGCTTGATGACGTGGAGATAACAGACATGAACGCACCTTTGGACACAAAGACGCACATAGACGGACAGAAAGGGCAGAGACTGACGGGAGTATTGGTGTAACTTTGAGGTAAGAAACCTGGAATGGATTTGGCATGAATGACCAAAGTGGAAAAAAAACTGAGTAAGGAATCATTTGTAACGTGCTGGAAGTGACGCAAGAGGTCAGATAACATTTCCAGTGTTGAAGTGTGAACATGTAGGAGTTACCACCTCTGAACGTGAGTTTAAATACTGAAGTTAAAAAAAAAAAGAGACAAAAGAAATGGAAAGCAGTAATAACAAAATGTCACACTCTATAAATGTTTAATTTCTTAATGTCCAAAATCTTAAAAAACATCTTGCAATGTTTTAATCCTTCACACTACATACCTAATTCACATTAGCTCTGGTGGAAGCAACAAGTTTTTTAGCCCAGTGCCCGTCTGTCATATCAAGCAAACATTATGGAAAACATGACACTCTTCACCCCTCACATACTTCTTCTTTGGCCTTTATTTCATAGCTGACAGTGTACATATATGCTTTGTCCCAATTCCAAGACTGAACTGCAACGTCAGCTGTCGGAGTCAAGCTGGGGACCATTGTTGTAAGTCATCTCTCACTTCCTGTCATCTCTCTACTGTCTCTAAAATTAAAGGCACAAAACCGCTATGTTGCGATTAAATGTTATTCATTTCTTAACTACTCGGCTACAACCATACAAATGTGAATAAGAGGTTTAATGACATTTTGAAAACTGATGACATATACTGACTGGCAGTAGAGGGACAACTGTACAGTGATGACTATTAACTGTTTACATCAGCCACATAACCACATAATTACTGCGCATTTAATATAACCTTTACACACATTAGTTTATGGATGTGGTTGTAGTCATAAGCTCTTATTACTTTCTAGCAGTAGTAATGATTTTTCTTTCTCTCACCTCAAAGTCTTAAGAATAAAAGACACATATAAGAGCTGTAAGAGCTTCAACAACCACTAAATTAGTAAAAGATGACATGTCTCACCTAACATTTTGCAAAACCAAGTGTGTTACTTACCGTGAGTTAAGGTAGATCAGGTTTTTCTTGGGGTTTTGGTGATTGTGTTTTCCCCCCCTCAACATATGTCTTTATATCCTGGTATGATTTACCTAAATGAATCTGTATCTAGGACTGTGTTTTCCTCTGTTAAAGCCACTCTGACATCAGGCTTCCCCGAATGTCCCTTCAGATGACGCAAAGCAGCTTAACGAGAATAAGCCAGCGCACCTGAGACCCCTAAACATCTCATTTTTCAAAACGTTTGTTGTTGTCAGACCAGATCAACATGATGACATTGAACCTATGCAAGCATCTTAACCTCTAATGGGAAATATTTTGGACAAATTAAGCCGCCCGGGAGAGGCATTCACAGGTCAACTACCAGGACAATCACTGGAGAGATCAAGCTTGCCCCCAACAAACCCAGTTTAATAGGTTTTTGGAAATGTTGACATTGAGGACAAGGTGCAGCAGAAGCATGTTCAAATCTCAAGGCCTTGCTTGATTTCTGAAGTGGGGATGTAAGCCCTTCTTTTTTCTACCTCAAGCATGAATTATGTTTGACTAGCCTAATCAAAAAGTAATGGTTATCTCCTCTCCTCCTTCTCACTTGTTTCGCAGCGACAATCATGTTTACCATTCCAAAAGATTTGCTCTTCACAATGCTCTCAATCACAGATTAAACAATACTGCCAGCCACCTCGGCCAGGATTAAGTCTGAACAATGATATGATCAACAGCAGTGTTTCATTCATAGGAAGCAAGGGGGGGAAATAAAATCTTAATTACTAACACATTCTCATCTTCTTTAAAAAACATATTTATGGATTTTAATTTTCCCAACTGTCTTTGCACACTTAATATTCCAACAGGAAACATTGATGCATTTGCACATGAAACAAAGATAATGGCCAAGTCTGCAATCAAAGCAAATAATTACAATCACACTGTAACTTTTATTGTTCAGCAGCTGAAAATGGGGACATGCTGGATCAAAAATAAGCAGAGGTGCACACACCATCCCACAGAACCACGCGCTGTAATTTGAGCTGCAATTATCATAAATTACACATCAACAATAAAACAAATGTGGGAAAAATTATGTTGTGGGGGTGCCCACTTGAGTCCTCCTTGGTTGTTCTTGTCCTTTGCAAGGTAATTATGAAAGAGAATTAAGAAGGATAGTGAGAAAAAGACCTGTCTGTCTCTGCGGGTTCAGTTTGTTAACAATGTGAAGAGAAGTGAAAAAGTTGAATCTACTTATTGCACAAAGTGTCTCATTGTTCTTGAGAGTTAAAATAATACCACGCTAAGGCAGAAGCTGCAAACGACTGCGACGACAAAGAAAAAAATTGTAAAGAATAAATTGTTTTAACCCCATGGCAGAGTAGTGGAAGAACGGAGACAGACGGAGAAGATGTGGAATGGCTTACTTGTTAAGAAACTGCTCCAGACCCTGTCTCCGCTCCTCGATGAAAGAGTCATCAAATATCCCATCGTCCCCTCGAAACGGAAGCTGTCGGAAAAGAGCTTTTCCTGGGAGAGGAGGGACGACCACCTGAGATGAAAGAGCATCCACAAAAAAAATCACACAGCAGCAGATAAACAAGATTTTAGCGCTTACAATTAAGTGTATTGTACGATCTGGTAACAAAATGTTTATACGTCATTTCTGAGGCTAATAACCAGATAGTTTATGGTCCTCATTAATTGCAGGACAAAGAACACAAACCATGTCCAGGTGGAATCTCTCTTAACAAAGTGCAAAGGATTAAAATATATTTTTAACAACTTTCTCTCACATACAAAAACATTGCAGATGTGGCCAATGTTGTACTCTGATTTTTTTAAGCCAAGTACTCAAGAGCCTTTGTGTTGAGTTCACCTCAATGGCTCACCTTGCTCTCCCTCTCCAGCTCCGCTCTGAGCCACTCAAAGTCGCTGTACCGCCTCCGTACAGAAGACTCCTTCAGCTTGAAGATGGGTAGGTTGGTCTGTGGATACATACACAAACACACACATAGGAGGGAAACTTTTAAATGTGTCTTTTTTTAGGTGCTGCCTTGGTTTACTCAGGAAAACTCTTACAGTTGTTACACAAATGAAAAAATATTTTTTCAAGAAATTACTGAGATTGTCTTTCTTTCTGTGGACCCATGTTTAGCCTGTGCTTTAAATCTCAGTCAGTAACACAAAGTGTTCAATGTTCATCTCCTGTAGTGCAATAATGTTGAGCTTCAACTATTTAGATTTTTCATTATTGATTAATCTAACTATACTTTTCTGATTGTTTTGTCTGTTGGGTTTTGTCAAACCAAATGTCTTAAAGACAAATAAAGTTCATTTCAATGGCGTACCAAAGAGAAATGTGGCAAATCCTCACATATGAAAAGCTGAAAACAGAAAATTTGGGGCATTTTTGCTTGACAAATGACTAAAATAATTAATCTAGCCATTATTTTATTTGTTCCGTGACTAAATCACAATTCATTGCAGTAAAATAACTCATACTTCCCTTTAGAGCTGACACAACTAATTATTCAATCCCTCATAAATTAATCAGTAACATAACAACACATAACATTGTGTTTTGGGAAATTGTGATGGGCACCATTTTCTGACATTTTATAGACTGAACGATTAATTGTTTGCTTGAGAAAATAATTGCCAGCTTAATCGATAATGAAAGATCATTAGTTACATCCCTATTTCCCTTTGAATCATGGGAACTGACTCCATTATTTCAAACACACACTGGATGGTTAGTTTCACCTGAGACTTCACTGGTAATGTTTCAGTATAGTTGCTATAGCTACCTGATGGACTACACAGCACAATATACACCATGAAGGACCAGTATGTAGGATTTAGTGGCATCTAGATTACAACAGATCACAACCACCTCACCTCACTGTCACTTTCCATGTCGGAAGACACTATGGATGGCTGAGAGACTCATGAAAAATGCAAAAGGCCCTAAAAGCTATTATTTGGTTTGTCCATTCTGGGCTACTGTAGAGACTATGTGGTTCAATTTAAAGGAGGAACCGCTCCCTGTAGACAAAACGGCTCATTCTAAGGTAACATAAACACAGCGATTCTTATTTTCAGGTGATTGTACGAAAACATACCTATGAATATTATATTCCATATAATAAATATAGATCCTTGTAAACATTACACACTGGACCTCATTTTTGAAATGCCAAAATATAGACTTTTAACAGACTACTACAAGTGGCTACAACTACCAAACAATTAAGGGTTATACTTCCTGTGGGAATGGTATAAATAGCAAAAAAATTATCACTAGAAATTGGTAGAGACAGTGCCAACTTCAGAGTGAAAGGTTTTATTACATTGGTTTTGGGCATAGCCTTGCGTTATCTACTCTGACTTTATTGAAGGAAAAAAGGAGGAGAAAGAACAAAAAAAACAAAGACTCCTTCAAATTGAACCAAACTGAATAGAAAAATTCAAACTGGCCTCCAGGCAAAAAAAAGTTCACTTATGTTTTGCTCACCAAGGTCTATCGCACTCAGAATGTTTTGCCATTTTATTTTGTGTGCGTTTCTGTGTATGCCAATGCACAGATGTGTGCGTAATTCTAAGTTGCTGTTGACAAGCACTTGAGAGTGAATTTCATATTAAAAAGGGGAGATGTTTCGACATTGACAGAGAACACTGAGCAAACAGCACATTACAGCACAATGCCAAACCTCTTCACCAGTCCTGACAGCACATGGCCATCCCATGACAATGTACAAACAAGGAGGGAGTGAATGAGCATTTCATTGGCAGGCCACATTCACAGAAGGTCAGAATTCATGGAAGAAGGAATCACAAGAGCAAAGCAATTGAGCAAGTAAGGTGTAGCATGAATACAGTGTGAGCAGCAGACCGATCGATAAGCAGGCGACTGTGTGCAGTAGTGGGGATGCAGAGTTAACTAGAAGGCTGAGTAAATGGCTGAACAAAAGAGAAAGGAGTGGGTGTAGGTGGTCATAAAGGAAGAGCAGAAAAACTGGAGAGGTTGGGAGCTTCATCTGGTCTGTGCAGGACTAATTGAGGAGGAGGGAGAGCAGGAGTGGTCTTTTCGCTCTCATGGTCTCTCCCTTTCAGTCTTTTTCCTCTTTATTTCCCTTGCTCTGCGATAATAAGTCAGATTTTCTGCCCTTGAGACTCCTCTTATGCTGTTAGAATGGGGGAAAACAGGCATGCGTTTTCTTCTCCCTTTGCTCTCTACTCTCCTTAGTCCTTAAAATTATGGATCTTGCACAGATTTGGAGGGAAAGAGCAAACTGGTTTGATAAAAAATTGTTTATCATGACAATGAGAGCTGCCCGTCAACCAACATGCCTTTGATTTTAATATGTGACTGAAAAACAAATCTCACCTAGAGAAATTACTAAAAGAGAAACTGGGTTTATGTCAAAATATAATCAGTTGTCAGTTTATTTGGCACAACTAGTTCTAACAGTCTAACGCAGTCTCATGCAACAGTCAATGCAATAAATTTGCGATGGTTATAATCTTCCATTTTTTGTTGAGACTGTTTTAGAGAGGTGCTGATTTAACTGTATGGCTATTTTTGAGGACGCAGCTTGTGGCACTGTTGAAATGTACAATAAAGTAGTGATAGGTGTTTCTATTCAGTCTGTTTTTGAGCCACAACAAAGGCCAAAATGTGGCCTGTAACAGACTAGGTAAGCCTTGTTTTTTAGCCTAACCGAATGCCTTTTTGCTTTGTTGTAACACACGTCATAAAATGATGAATACTTCGCCCCTACTGGCCAGTTAAAGAGAGCGAAGAGTCAAAAGTCAATGGCAGTATAAAAACAGACCTGGAAGAAGTAATTAGGTTTAAAATAACTCCTTACAAGTGAATAAAATTGTATTTTCACAACAGGAACTGCTTCAAGGGAGGATCAAGGACACCCTAATAATTCAAGTCTGTTTGATATTTTGTAAGTACCTTGACCAAACATTGCTGCTTTATGGGAGGAACAGAGTGGATGTGTAACTGACAAAGTGGATGATGAGGAGACTTCTCTAAGTGGCCACCAAGACGCTGGAGTCGCGTACACGTTTACAGGGCATCTGCTTGGCTGAAAATGTGGCCAAAACTGCTCAGACAGCCATATCTTCATCTAAAGAGAGAGGCAGGTAAAACGGAAAGGTAAGACAGAAAGTACTATATATATTCCTAGGAGTGTGTGTCAGCACCAGAGAAAGACAGAAAGAGGTGTGTGTAACACAGAAATGTCCAATACTGTAAATGAGGCATAGTTTACCAACTGAAAGATTCTGTTATTATCTTGCAGACCTTAATCATTTCTCTTCTAATCGTCTTTTCTTGTGATCTGATAAACAGCTGATAATTATGTTAACTTTGTACATGATACTACCTGATTTCAAAATCTGTTCAGGTTTTTAAAACCCCTTAGTTAATTAGTCCCCAACTTCAGTGTTAGCTATAACGGGAAAGCTGTGTCATGACACAAGTTTTGTTTTTGACACAACCAGTAGCCTCGCAGCCCTTTTTCTAAAAACAAACAAACCATTTCGTATCCAGTTCTCTCTGCGACCTTTGTGGAGCGTGCACAGAATCAAAACACAAACAAAAAACTGATTTTGCTAAAGAGATGCAAAAAAATTATTCAAAAGAGATAGCCGGCCAACACGGCTCCTTTTTAATGAGGTCACGTTTCCTGTGATTAGAACCTTAACGTCGGTGAAATAACCTGGTTGAGATGACAGTTGCAATAATAGGAGTATTTCCTTACTATAGTTACAATCAAATGGGTGCCTGTAAACACACTGGCACTCCTTCTTTCCCACTGTGTTTGTATGTCACTCACCAGCCCTGAAAACTTCCCTTTCCCACTTATTTCAAGTTCTCTCCAGGTGAAGTTGTCAATGAGCCCCTCACTCCTCCTCTTTCTCAGGTCACAGGAGAAGTGGATTATCTTAGCTTTATCACCCCCAGTGCTCTAGCATTAACTCCACTCTTCCCTCACCGTGGTCCGTCCCTGCTGCGTCATGTTACCTCACAGCATGGAGCGCCGCAAAGTTAATCCCCCACCACAACAGATCACAGTTACAGGTAATCTGCCACCGCCGTGACTCTAATCCCATCATGTGCACACAGAAAACACTTAACCACGCGCAAGCACACACTGACGTACATGAAGTATGCATGCACAGGTGTTAAGTAGAAGGATTTGACCAGTCACACAGTTAACAATGTAAATATAATAGCCCAAAGCATTCAAGCCTGTTTGTACACACACAGTCGAACCCGGACCACTCATCTCCACACAATGAAGCTAGCAGTGAGAGTGTAGAAAAGGAAGTCACCTGGCCTTTCAGTCCTCTCTCCCTCTCAAACCCTGTGATTAAGAGATTGGCCTTGCAGGACAAGGGGAGGACCGAAAACGACAGAACTGAAAAATGAGAGGTCTCACTCACTCCTTCCCTCTCTCTCACACACACACACAAACAGAAGGAGGCGGTGCGTGAGAGCTCTACGAGTCAAAGATCAGGTTTCTCTGGCCTCTGTTCTCTTCACGGCTGGTTAGAGGTTAGGTCCTGGGTGTCTCAACTTACTGGCCCCTGCAGTGATTGGGACATGGGACCAGCCTACAACCAGCCGGGTCTTAGCATTTCATTAATTGTCTAAAAAGGCACACTTTGCCTCTCTCGCTTTCTAAGGAATATAATAGAAGATAAGAGAGAAAGGACAGGCAGGTGAAAGAAACTTAAGTTGTCAAAAAAAAGGACAAAAATGAAATCTCCAAAGTTGGAGGAAGCCAAATAAACATACAAATAAGGAATTAATGGGGATACTAAAAGCAGGTGAAAAAGAGAAAATTCAGAATCTTTAAAAAAAAGGAGCATAAAGCTAGCTATACCTCCTTCAAAGAAGACCTCCTAGCTTCACTTTCCATTATGAGTTTGCAAGGTGCAATCTACGCTCCATAGGAAGAGCATGTGATTCATAATGTGCAGGACACAATACCTTGTGCTAATAGAAAATGGGTTGAAAAGAGGCAGAACCCTTAAAAACAGCGAGAAAGAGAGAGAGGGGACAAAGATCACTCATCTCCTGAAAGAACAGTTCAAGGCCACCATGCATTAGCTTTTAGCAGGATGGATCAAGTCAAGTTTGAGAGTGTGCATCCTAAACCTCCCCCATGCCCCCTTCTTACCCCTCCCATACGCTCTCCTTTCAGAATAATAGCATAAAAAAATGGCAACATAATACCATCTCATTGCATCATATTCCAAAATGGGGGGAAAAAAGACAGGGAACAAAAGCGTTGGGGCTATAGGTCTTTTGCTCTCGCTCTCTCCATGTACTCTCACACTCGTTCTCTCGCTTGCCGGCCCCTGCGGCCTGACAGCCTACCCTCTCTCCGACTCGTCTAGCTGGCAAAAAGCTGCTTTGTTGCCATAGTATCAACTCCCACTTTTGATACTGTCATTTCAAGTAGGATATGGTAGCCTTGATACAATATGTTCCCTATTTCCATTAAAATAGTTGTCCAAGAGGATGCTGTAGACTTTGGATTACACTTGACTGTGCCTGACAAGCACCCCCCCCACACACACACCCACTCCCCATCTCTCCCCATTTTATTAATGACCAAAGGCCCCCGCCCCAATGCCCAAATGGAAAAGAGAAAGAAAGAGAGAGGGAGAAGCTATGGGAGTAGAGAAGAGGAGGGGTAGAAGACTGAGTGAGAGTGAGCGACAGAGCTATAAGAGGCCTTTTATGTACTCCTATCCATAAACAAAGTGAGATCCCAAAGTTCGCTCCCTTGAATGTGCTCTCTGGATGAGATGGGAACCAACTAAAGACAAGAAATTTTGATAATACCCAAAACCCCCCTCCCCCCTCCCCACACACACACACACACACACACACACACACACACACACACACACACACACACACACACACACACACACACACACACACACACACACACACACACAGCTTGAGGGGATCATCTCAAACAAGGAACAACCACAAAAAAACATTAAGATGATATGATTCTGTAGAATAACTCCATTAAGAATATAAAAAACGTGTGTAGAGGCAGAAAAGAAAAACGCCAAACCTACCAGCTTCCTGTGGTCTATAAGCCTTTACAGAAGCTACACTTAAAACGAAGGGATTTAGATGAGAACAAAAATCCATTGTTTCAACACGACCCTGGACATTACAAGTCTGCTCAGGCAAAATGAGATATCCGCCTCCTTTCACTATGAACTTAGCTTCCACCTCTTTAAAAACCTGACTGAAAGAAGTAGATTGATCCCATTGATTTTAAGCACAAAATGCAGGACTGGGTGTGAACAAGTGACTGTGTAACCTGCCTCGCAGCCACTGCAACCGGTTGGCGTCACAAATGATAATCCGATCTTTATACGATTTGTTTAACCATAAACTTGATGACCGTTCAGACACTACCACTGAGTCACAGGCCAAACGCATAAAAGCTGACGTACATTTAAAAAGAGTCCAGGCAAACTTTGATACTTTGATAAGAAGAATAAGGGCTCTGGTGTTTCACTGAAGTTAAACATATATAGTTATCACAGGGACTTCAATAACCACGCTATGAACTAACTGACTGCACACAGCTGGGAGTGAAATGGGATAAGTGGGCAACGGGGTGAAGGCTGGTGAGGGGGTGGCTTTCTGCCCTCCCATGGATGGGGGGGTGGGGGGTGGGGGGTAAGGATGGGGAATAAACGCTCCAGCTCCCCCACACCCTGGCCTGTTTCATTCTTCTCTTCTCTCAATGAAGGGATTAGGCAGACTCTCTCAGCGCAGCCACAAGGGCTCTCTCGATTTCAGATGGATAGCAGGACAACAGTTAGAAGGGACAAGCAACGGGAACGAGTTATAAACAGAAACTCTATAACATAAGATGGCAAAATTAAAAGTAGCTGTAAATATTGGAAGTAAGACCGAAAAACAAAAAGGGCAAAGCGTAGGCTATGCATTCCAGACTGAGGCATTGTGGCTAACACTCTTAACATGCTGGAGATGGAGTAAAATGCTTCTAAAGAAAGCTGAAGAAAGGAGAAGGAGAGAAGCAAAGCAAAGTTGACACCACGTTTGTTGAGAAGTGAGGGATGCGCCACTTATTCTGTGGTCTTATGCAAAGCAGGGTCACACAGGGCTATGAGGTGCACAATAATGCTGATTACACGCATATGCTAATTATTACACGCTAATCAAGTACAGTAGCCTTATATTCAACGCTAATGCCTGGAGACGGCTTCTCTCCCCTCAACCCATTTCTTTAAGGTAAAGGGAAACTATAAATACTTTAGGGCCGCTCACCAATCTAAATACTCCAGGACACTAACTACAGGGGTGTCAGTCAACTGAAATGACAATTTAAAGATAAGAGATGAGGCAATCAGATGAGCCTAGTGACTGCCTGACAATGTGAGACTCTCAATACAGCCTGCACATTAAAAACGCATACAGCAGAGTCTTGGAATGGCTCAATTTATGCTGAATTGTATGTGGTGACAAGACCTGACGAAAAATGAAACATTCAAACTTTCAAACTTTTTTTTGTCAAATCCTGAATATGGTGCCATTTTAAAGAAGAATAATACAAGTTTCTCTAATGTTTGTGTCGACCTCATATTGCAGAAGGACTTTTATACCTGATCATGTTTTAATTGAGCACTGAAACAATTCCTATTTTATTTTTGAGCTTAGAAACTAAAGCAACTAAAAAGAAGTCCAAGGTTGAGCTGGTGCTTTCAACCGTATCACACGGCGCATGGAGTTGGCTGCTTTAGATATTCAAACTTTCCATTGTTCCTCTGAGCACCTCTAGGATTTCTCATCTGTTGATGAAGGCCGTATAATATGGCAGACAGTTCCAGAACAAATGGGTAAGTTGCGCCTCCCCCCCGAATAATTTTGTTTGATCATCGTCCGCTATGTGTTCATTCATTAAAGTGTTATGTATAGTGTTGTTCTGAAAATGGTGGAGAATATTTTTTTTAAGCTGATTCAGCTTGATGATGACGACCGATCTGTGTTTTGCAATAGTCAGTCTAACTGTCACTCTCCTCAAAGATTGCTCAACAATCCCAAATCTCTGCAAGGAACAAGCAAATAGTCTAAACAACAATCCTAAATGTTTCTCTGCACATGCATTAACACCACAGCGACAAACCAGTTCACCTATTGCGGACAGGAACTTATCTAAGAATAGCCTTTGTTCTCCTCTTCAAGTTCTCTTCAGTGGAGGAAGGAAATGTGTTGCAGAGGGGGGTGGGTGAGACAGGAGAGGATCAGGCAGCGTGGTGCATCCTGTCTACACTTCCAGAGAAGCTGACTTGCTGAGTTGTGTTCCCCTTTGGCCGAGCACTGGAGAATACTACCGTGGATGGACTTTGATGAGTAATCAGCCAAGTCACACAGGACAGCTATAACCTGAAGCATTAAAACGCCCGCCGACATCCACCATATTATAACATGATGTGTACCTAGAAGGACAAAGCTGAGCCTTCTCTTATGTTAGGCTGGTCATTAAGTGTGACCAATGCTGTTATCTACTCTGTGCAGTCAGGAAACGGGGTGTGGCTGGAGTTTAACTACCAACTGTTCAGGGAGGATTTTTGAAAGGAGCTATTATTTGCTCATCTTTGATTCAGCTTACTACAGAGGTTATAGAAACTCCAAATTATTTGCGGACAAATGACAGCTGTGGAAACAACAGTGTGTGTGTGTGGGGGGGGGACACTTGAGGTTAATGTAAACAAGTTCCCTTCTCTGGCAGCAGGTAGCAGGTTCACTATCACATTGTTGTCTCTCGGTTGACTTATTGATTGACGTTTATCTCGTTGGGTTTGGAGTCAGACAGACAGCCAGTGTTAGCCACTGTGGACGGATGTTATCGTTATTAGCCTGCTAGGTAGCGTTGGCTAACTCGTTTCAGCTTTGCGTTTCTTAGACGGTCATTCACGCGTTTAAATACCGACTCTACGAGTGCATGTTTGTCTTTTTGCTTGTGGCAGTCTTGGTGTCAAGGAGTCATACCTTGGACTACGAGAAAGACGTTTCTTAGCTTGGGTACAGCTAGCGTGAAAGCTAACGTCATTAGCACACTTGTTACAGCAGGCTCACCTTCAGTCTGACTTCATACGTGGTGTATCTGCCCCTGCCGACCCCGATGGTCTCAGGGTTGCTCACGTCAATCTCTAGAAAATTACTCGGGGGTCCGTAGGCGTCATTTAAGTTCTGAGGCTTACTGAAAAGCCTTCTTGTATCAGCTATGGTGTCAGCCATTTCTCTCCTGTCCTCTAGCAGCCAGTGATAGTGTGAAGTTAGCGAGAAGACGAACGCGTACGTTCTTTTGCTACCCTTCAAAATAAAACATTTGGCGACTGTTGTATCGGCGTAATAACAGATGTGGTGAAAAGGGGACACTCGTTTAAGGGAGTGTGTTTATTTTATTACACCGCATATTTATATTCACACTTCCCCACCCGATTGTCTCTTTTACACGCCTAGAAATTGTAATTGTAGCTTTTATGTTGAAGGCAAACCCCCCGAGTTCCGGTGTTGCTCTGTCTCTAACTCCCGCCAACTTTAAAGGCCAGCGCGCTGCACTTCCGATCAGCTGAGGTTCAGCTGACACCGCTCGGCCACCTGCTGCTCGGTTTGTTTACAACCCGCCACCGGGCACACTGACGTCTCTTTTAACGATATGTCTACATAGTTTTAATATTTGTATTCGTATAATCCGGATGAAGTGCGCTTTAAAATAAAGTAATGGCTGCTGAAAAGTGTAAAAAAACAGGCAAATCCGACGTTCAGCATTCTTCACGTGTTTAGGATTTAATACTTAAAATGTTATTATTATTATTTTAAACTTTACTTAGAAAAAAAGCGGTATGTTTAATCTTTTTAATAATAATCATACCATCCAGTCATATACAACAACAAGGGTGTTTATAGGCCTAAACTGTGCAGCGGTTTGCGTTGTTTACAAGCTTGAATGTAAAGAAATGTTCAAGACTAGTGTTACATCTGATTAAATCTATTCAGAACTTCATATTTAAATCCCCTTCACGCTTGTGTCATGTGGCCTCTATGTGTCAAATGAATCTCAATAAAGTTTTCGCGTTTTGAAGCATCATGGCGGCTTACACGGTGCGTGCTGCTGTCAGATGCCCAATAAAATGTTTACTCAAAGACTCTGTCCTGACCTCAAAGACAGTCTGCCGTCTGTCGGCCATTTGCACTGGAAAAGGTACGCGTCTTCCCGTCATGTTGAAGTTAATAGTGTTTTAGTATAAGGTTGTGCGAGTGTGTTTACAAGCTGTCTTCTTACGTGATGCATGTTTGGTCACCTTGCTGGCTGCATAACACACAACCTCTGCATTACGTTGACTGTTGCATCTAAAGGAATCAGTGTAATATCTGCAATCGTTGGGTGGCGATTAACACAGATTACTTGTGTTTTAATGCTTAAAGTGTACACTAGCTGGAGGACATGCAGTTCATCTCCAGCAGCAGATATCTGTGCCTCTGTCGGACACTATGATCGCCTCGTTCAGCGTGGCTCCTTGAGGAAAGATGCTCAGCAGAGAGATGTTGTTCAGCGGCTGGCTCAGCTGCAGTTCACTCTGAGGGACTACAGTAACAACATCTACTTGAACCCGCCTCCACCGAGGCTAGACTCAAAAGATGACAGCGGTCAGCTTCCAGGAGATCAAAACCAGCACACTGCAACAGCTGAGAGTAAGAGTGGTGCATCTGCTGCTGAGGTAAAGGAGTCATAACACAGTAATGCATGATCTGATAATCAAACCCTCAATACTCTGAGATATAATACCAACGAATAATAAAAATATATATGAACATTTAGATTGATTTTGAAGTATCCTTGTGATTTAGATTATTCCTCATTGATGGATTTTTTTACACAGTTGATCAACAATGACACCAAAAGCAACCAGTTTCTTGATGTTTCACTCAGATTTAACCACATTTCCAGCAAGGAACAGGATTAAACATGCTACATGTTCAAAGCTCTCCCTGTCTGCCAGGTGCATGACTTCTCTCTGACTTGTAAAGTAGATATATTGCATGTTACAAACACGAAACAGAAACTCCAATAAGCTCCCACCCCTTCCATTGCACAGTTTGTGTAGGAGAGAGAGTATTTGCATGTTGTTGCAGACTGTGAATACAAGACTACCAGCAGGACTCTATAATCAAGATTATTGATTGAATCCAAACTCAACTCCTCCATATGATTTGGTCTTCATCAGAGGGTGGAGGTGTCTTAGTTTTCGTGGCCCTATGGGTGATATTATATTAGCTACTGTACCTGTATGTTAAAGCAAGCTCCATCTAGTGATGAAGACAATGCAATAGAAAAATGGTAAATATTTTAATTGAACTGTAGAAGTTAGTCCAGTGAGAGAATGTGTAAGAACGACTGTTTTTAGATGTTAATCTGCCAATCTATAGAACAGAGTTCCCACGCATCCTGGAAAACGTCTAGATTTCCGGTCATGGAAACACCTGGAAATTGATTAAAATGACCAAATATCCTGGAAATAATCCATGTTGTCATGGAAATGTTTGTTTTTTTATCCCCTCACTCAGATTGCCTACGTAAACTTGGGTGCATAAACTCAATATGTACATGCATACAGCCTATTAATGACCACATTTCTTATTGCTGTGACAAATACACAGTGATGTTAACTGTACGTGTAATTAGTACTTTAACTTTCTCAAAGATTGATGTTGAATAGAACTGTTACTTAAAGGTTGTGGCCAAATTAATGCGGTCAATTTGCCCGAAACCGCAGCTTATATGACTGTTAGTTGGTAAGCATGTGCTGTCCTGGATTGTCAAAAAAAAACTCCTGGAAAGGTCCTGGGAAAGGATTTGTGAAAAGAATGGGAAACCTGATATGGATTAACCAAATCTTATCAGACAGGGATCCCAGAGAATACATGTTATGGGTCCGCGGCCTGATGTGTTTCCAATTGGGGACACCAAAAAGTTTGAGAACCACTGCTCTACATATGGTAATAAACAATCAATAACGAGGAGTCAGTTGAGTTTAGGATGCTTCTGAATCATTGTCATTTTGAACCAGAACTGAGGGGTAGTTTTACATTGTTTGGACTTGAAACAAAAGGGTTAGGTTTAAGGGTTAGTAGTGTACATGCTGCAGTGTAGTTTCAGAGAATTCAAACTCAAATAAACAGTCGAAAGTCAAAATCATGCACTCAGTAGAAAATAGTGTACACTTCAAATGGCTGCATGGATCTGTTTAAAGCCTTTTACAGTTTGGCATCTGGACTCTCATTTCTTTTATAAAGCCCCCAATGACGTCTAACATATGGAGCTTACTTCACAGAGTCCACTGCACTGTACTCCAGTTGTATCACTGATGGTGGCCATTGGGCTTTGGTCAAAGGGGAGGGTAGGGGTCTGGGAAGAGTATTGTGCATGTGAGTTTTGGAACGGCGTGATGTAGGGGGCTGTTGTTGTTTTTAGGTCAGGGGAGCTGACTGTCTAGTATTTGGTGGTGGGAGTTTTTTTTTGTTGGTTAGCTGGCACAGACACATAGGGTTAGGCAGAGATTTTGGAAGGCAGCAGGGCAGACCTCCCGCTGGGCCCGTCCCGGCACCCCTCTCACTCTCTCACCGTCCCCATGCAGTAATGAGGGGATCCCCATTGTTTGGGCCATTCTTGTCCTTTTTGCTTTTGATTCGGGACTCTGACAAATACTTTGGTGTTAGGCTATCAACACCACCGCCCCCCTCTCCTTTTGCACCTTATTTCTTGCTCTCTCTCTCACACACACATAGACACTGACTGGAGTACTTATGCAATTATTCTGGTTTGAATCAGGTCATACCACTGTCCTTTCGGTGTCTGTTCTCTCTGTGAAAGTGCCGCCATTGTCCTCACTAACTGACCAAGTCTGTGAGGAGAGTACACTTGACTTAATATTGACCCAATGTGGCGTGGTTTTGCGGATGGTCGGCTAACAATGGGCCATTGTTTAGAGGGCCACCCTCTTCAAGTCAGACCTGCATCATAGAGTCCTCCTGTACATTGTAGGTCTCCAGCACAACAGTTGTACCAGTTAAACCAAACTGAGACTCCCACAATCACTCCATTAACCTTGTTAGTGAGAGACATGACATCTCTGGCTGCAGATAAACATGTTCAAACGCAGTTTTCCTGAAGTCATTTCAGAGTCAAAGTGGCCATGTCCTGCATGTGAACTTTACACTCATGTGCCATTCTATATCCTCCGATGGGAGGTGAGACAAGGCCACAGAGCTCAGCTAGACAGAGTGGTTGAGGGACATCCTTGTCCTTCTCCACTCTGCCGTGGCAGAATGGCTTCCAGCAGCCACTGACAATTACCCCACCATGCCAGAGGGCAGCTTGGGAAGTCAGGGCGAAGTCACACACTGTTTTGCCAGAGCAGACAGGAAAGGCTTGTTGCTCTTCCAGTATTTCGCTCCAGCACAGGACAGGCGGGGATGGAGGAATGGAGGGATGAAGGGGGTACAGGGGAGGAGTGGGGAGAGGGCAGGGAGAGAGGATGGGTAACAAGTTTGTTTTTTCATTTAGTTTTCAATTGGCCATTGTCTGCATTTACCAGAGTCAAGTGCTCCTTGTGAGGTGGACACCAAGTGCAGTGGACACTGAGTACCGTCTCCATGAAATAGTTGCTAAATTAAATTTTAAGAGGACAGACCTTCCTATTTAGTGCTGAGTTAATTCCAAAGCTATTTGCCGTTGCCCGGTTACAGAGATGGACAATCCTCAACCACACTGTTGTTAAAACCTTATAAAACATCTATCATCAGTCCTCCTGTATACAAATATGTTCACGTTATCACTACGTGTCGTGATTAAACTGATGACATATGCATTCACATGGCTTGGTCCCCTCTTTAGAGATATTTGGCTTTACTTGATATTCTCAGCTTGGTCACACAGAAGACGTTTTTTTGAAGCAAAGACCTTTTGATGATAGGAGGCAGGCAGCACAATGACTTCCAGCAGCACCTCAATGCAACAGTACCGTATCACAATTAGCAGCGCTAAACAGGCTGCACAGACAAGTCCACTCCATCTCGTATGGAGCCTCATCCAGTCCTCTCCGTTTTGTCTGACAAATCCCCCCATTGTTCCTCTGATGATGCTTTTCTTTCGTGGGAACCCTGGCTTGTCTTGTTGATTAGATCCCCTTTGTCTTCCTCCCCTGCAGTGGGCTAGTCTGGAGAATGTGAAACCTCACACTGTAGTGGTGGCTTAATGCCTCAGCATACTTTGTTTATTAAATGATGATTCAGTCTTATATGGTAATGAATATAACGAAGTTTATTTAGGTCACCAGATATAGTGTTTGGTGATTTTAATAGGGATTTCATCTATGCGTTCATTTTCAATAACCCTATTAGTTTATGGTTAATTGTTTTGTATTATTGTTTATGAAGGCAAGCAGCTGTTAAAAGATTTAATATAAAACAAGGATACTAAAGGCATTTCCTAATTTTTTTCTCTCTACCCCCCAAAGGAGAAACCCCCTCCACCACCACCACCCAAAGGCTTCTATATCTATGGAGACGTTGGTAAGATCACACATGGGAAATGTCTTTCTTATCATAGAATTAAATACTGTATCACTGTGGCATTTTCTGTGGTGCTAAATCCTCCAACCCTAACCCCAATCCTTAATCCCCCTCCCTCTCAGGCACAGGGAAGACCATGATTATGGATATGTTTTACTCCAGCGTGGAAAACACTCGTAAAAAGCGGGTCCACTTCAATGGCTTCATGTTGGACATCCACAAAAGTTAGTATTATCCTCCCACTCCACGGCACTAACTGCTGAAGGTTGGCTTTCATGACTTTATGGAAGTTTACTGACTCCTCATGCGCTGGAGAATCCTATATTTATCTCTCTGTTTGTCCTGAAGCCCTCCTGCTAATTGTCTACCATTATGCATACAGGTGAAATTACCGCTTTATTCAGTATTGTCGTTGGGTTTGCCGATGCAGGTGTGCTTTAAGATGTGCCTGACGTTTGTGTATTGCTTAAAGGGATCCATCGGAGGAAACAAAGCCTGCCAAAACGAAGGCTAGGGAAAATGTTCACCTATGACCCCATATCACCGGTTGCCATGGAGATCAGCAATGAAACCTGCCTCCTGTGTTTTGACGAGTTTCAGGTGAGCCGGTGCGTTGTAGGCTGCGTGTGTTTGTTTGTCTGTTCTTAAAACCTGCTTTAATATTGGCTACAAGTAGAAAACTAGACAATAAGAATTCTCAATACTGTATTTAGACATTTTCGAGAGAGACCTGGTTAAAACACAGCAGCAATACAGCAAAAAAGTTACAGACATGTTATGTGTTTATAATATCAGCTGCATAAATTTGCTTAAAACAGTAAATACTAGTACTTAATCATCTGTGATACTGTTAAATATTCTGCTAGTACAACTCTATATAATAAATGTATGCTCATGCTTAGGTAAGTTATTGTAAAAAATAAAAATAACCTGTTAGCTGGGAAGATTAAGTAAATACCCATAAAGTCTTTTGGGGTATATTGTGTATATAGTATAAATCATATCTATGTCTGTTGTTCTTAAGACATGTTAAAGGTTCAAACTATTTTGCAAAGTAAAAAAAATAACATGACCAGGATGCTGTAAAATGTTTGTTTAAAACTTAATATGTCAAATAGTGTTACAGATAAAGCTAATTTTACATGTTGTATAAGCCGCAGTCAGTCTGACATACAGTCGATCTACTGATAGCAGAAGTTTGACAATAGGTAGTCATATTCCAGTTTCAGTACATAAATTATTCTAACTCATGCTGAATATATATATTTTTTTTATATGTGTAGCTATTTAATATTCAAGCCAACAGCATATATGTTATATATTAAAGCCAGTAGAAGCACACAGGACATGAGACTTTGTCACATACAGTAACTCATAGATCTTGAAATCTAAAAAAAGAAATTAGGAAACAAAATGATATTTTAATGTTTTGATTATTATGTGTGCTTGAGCGGTAACTGCTCTATGGTTTACATTTATTTCGTATTAGTTTTGGAACAAGGGGGGAAAAAACATGTTAAATGTGGCACTCTGTGTATTATGAGTTCAGAGTTGAGTGTTCAGTCTGTGATCACTATTAGTGTTCAGTCACAGCCGGTGTCTTTCCTGTCTGGTCAACTGGACGCTGCTGATCTTGATATTCCCACAAAAACAGGACTGGGGACACCTAGTGGCCTTTTTTGAATATAGCATAATTGTAAAATGACTTCCAGTAGCGATGAAACATCATGTAGTCATTTATTAATACTGATACAGTAGCATTAAATACAGGTGTAATCTCGCATGTATCAAGGCATAACATTTAATTGTCATTAGCTTGAAACTACAGCAGTCGGTTGAGTCAGTGATCTGTTCCTTATGCACTTCTCCTGTTCCTTCTGCTCCCAACCCACTGCAACCAAGTCATGCATAGTTTTTGTACATTGGATTTACACAACTAAAAGGCACCTTCAGCCATTAGTGCTGATGAACCTCTCATTATTTCACCCTTTGGTGTTAAAGGAGAGAGCCACTACTGGAGCCCTCTCTACTCTCTGTAAGGTAGTTAGTCATTCACTGCAGTAGAGAAAGACGCCTTTTTTTATAATTAGCCGACCAAACACATCTGTTAGCAGCACAATGTTGTTCCTCTTACTGATATCATTACAGTTAATGCCAGGAGGTCAAAGGTCACAGAAGGTGCGCTTACTCCCTCTAATCACTCTCTATGCATCTGTGAGGATCAAGAGCTGCTCCTTTCATCCGCCCGTCTTTCACATTTTAAACTGCGGCGCTGTTTGTGCATTCTCATTGATTTGTTTTGTTTGCTGTCGCCAGCTTTGCTGTTTTCGCTTGTCGACTGTTGCTACCGGTGAATGGAGGGGAAACAAGTAGACATGTGCGTGTTGTTTGTGATGCATAAACAAGAGGTTGCGAGGTTGCGAGACTTGGGGATGGAGGGGGGGCAGGGGGGGTCTGTACCAATCAGCATCCTCCTCCACTCAGCCATGCAAATAAGGCTCTGGGTATCAGTCGCACTCTCCTGCTTCCTTAAGTGAGTGGAGCTAGAAAGCGACTGGCGGCGGCGGGTCAGATGGATCTTATCCTCTTAAATGCTAATGACATTTCTCCATTCTCTTCATTAGCGCCGTGCCATTATCAGTAATTTGTAGCCCCCTTCCCTCCTTTTACAGCCCCCACCCGGCTCCCCTAATGAATACTCGCCATTGAGAGGTCTGAGATGGAAAGATGGGAAGAGAGCGAGAAAGGAAGAAGAGTGAGAAGAAAACGCTTGAGCGTCATTGTCTCAGGGCCTCAGTCACTGTGCAGCCTCTGTGAAATTGCTCATAGGTTGTGTACATAAAGAGGTGTAACATCAAAAGAGGTTTAATTTGGCACCCGTGTGCCTCGCTGTAAACTGACAGCCGCTTGAGTAATTGGATGCTCATTTAAATATCGGCATTGGCTGACGGAGATTGCGCCATTATTTTTGTGTTCCACAAGTGCTACATCAGTCCCCCTCCACCTTTCTCATTCTGTGGGTACCCATTCTCTTTCCCTCTCCCCCTACTCATTCAGCAATCAATATTGCCCCTCATACTATGCCCATGTTGAGGGCACATGAATAAACAAATCCAGGTTGTATAAAAGGTCATTTTTAAATGATTCTTTTGAAATGAAAATAAAATCCTGCGGTCGGAGGAAATGGGGGCCCCTTCAGAGAGACACAGAGCCTTGGCTTTCTGTTGATTCTCATTACGTGCACACACAATCACACACTCACACACACAGTCACACACACTCTAATTTGATGCCCCTAGCCACCTCTCCTTAGCAAAATCAAGGCTTAAACACAAATGTTAATCAAGTATTGGCAAGGGCAGTGGGGCTAATATGCAAAAGCAGAAGACTCTCCAGAGTATGAAAGGAGGCATATGCTGTGGGTATGGCCATCAGAAGTGCCTGTTATATACAGGAAAGTAGGTAAGAGGGAGTAAGAGGAGAGGGCGGGACAGAAGTCTTTTATTCAAGACATCCTAGTTGTTAAAAAGATGATAGCAAAGTAACTTTAAATGTATCTCTCAATTAACCAAATGGATGGTGTACTGAGAGATGACGTCTCTCCCCAAATTGGATTCTTTCTTTACACCAATCATTTTGCAAGTGAAGGTTTCTAGTTGTCCTATTATAAGAAAACCTAATTTATGTATGTATTTATGTGTGTGAATAAATACATGAATATGTGTGTGTATGTAAATGACAATTAACACGAGACTGGTGACTTTGAGCAACAGCAGAATCCTGAAATAATTCAGTTTCTTTGACAATATCCTCGTATCAGTCATCATGTTTTAATCAGGCGTGTTATATACATGCTGATTTGACTACTGTGCATCACAGGGTAACATGATGTCTCCCTTCATGGATGTTCAAAAGAACAACAGAGTTGAAAGAGAGAGGGAGAGAGCGAGATGAGATGAGATGAGAGAATAAGAACAAAAGTGAGAGCACTGGATTACTAATAGAAAGGTCAGAGCTCTTCATTTATCGGCCAGCGAGTCATAAACGTCCTTGCTTCAGTGTTGTCATTAACCTTTGTTTATTGTGGACTCAACTCAATAGTTGTATTGGATTTGTGTATTATAACCTCATAGCCTTGTGTCTAGATCACACAACACACATGCACACCTTTATATGCCTTTATATGGCCATCTTGGATAGATGCTTTGTCTGCCATCGTGACCCCAGGCTTGATTCACATTGCTCCATTTTTATTATTCTTTTCTTCCTCTTGTGTTCTTGCTCGCGTTCAGTCATTCTCACGTCTGCTCAGTTGATTAGCTCGGGACCGACTGCCTTGCCTCAGCTACTTGTCCTCAGCAAAAAGCCGCTTCGTGACCATTTGCAGTCAGTTCAAGTGGTTTAGGTGTGTGTGTGTGTGTGTGTGTGTGTGAAAATGGCTGTGACCAGACACAAAGGATTGAATGAACACACCTGAATGACACTAATCAACATGGAGTGTTGATGGTATGGTTTGACCTCAGACAAACACGTGCGATGTGGCAGGAAAAAGGTAAATTATACAGTACATTAATATGTGTCTCTCTTCTTCTCTGGTTCTGTTCTGTCAGGTGACCGACATTGCTGATGCCATGATACTGAAGCAGCTGTTCGAGACGCTGTTCAAGACCGGAGTGGTTGTGGTGGCTACCTCCAACAGACCCCCTGATGGTACGACGACCAGTGTCTGAACACAAATGAAAGACATATAATGAACTTATGTGTGTTTTAAGCTGTTGCTGGTTAATGATTCATTATTGTTGTTACTAATTAGAACAACACAATCTAATTTCTAATCTGTAACACTGTAGTAGCACTCTTTAACGTAAAGCAATGAGTCAAATAAATCCTCAAAAAAACATTAACTGTAACAGAAGTTACAGATCCATAGTATAGTCTCTCGCTCCACACAATAATTAAAGAACCAGTTTGTAGGATTTAGTGGCATCTAGGGGGGAAGTTTCAGCCTTTTGAGTACAGCTCAGCCTTCCGAGTCTGCAGGAGAAACTAAAGTGAAGACGAAACATGAAAGACCCTTTCTCGAGCCAGTGTTTGGTTTGTTCATTCTGGGCTACAGTAGAAACATGGCCACCTCTCTGTAAGAGGACCCGCCTATAAATTTTGAAAACATATCTATGAATATTATATTCCAGTTCTGCCAATAGATCCTCCTAAATGTTACAAGTGCCTTGCACAAGAGAACAGATTTATCCATGGCAGAAAATTAAACCAACAAAATGTTCTCACCCAGTTTCCGGATGCTCCACAGAAGTAAAAATGATTTAACTTTTGAAAGCACATAATCCTTTTAACGTTTAATGTCTAACTGTTAATCAAAATTAAACACATCAGATAACTCGTCTCCAAAATGCCACGTTATTTTCCCCAAATAAATGTGGATGTCTCACCTTCATCAGGGTGGTATCTGAAGTTGTTTCTTGATTGACATTACATCAGTTAAGTATGTGACTTAATCATAGTAATTTGAGTGGTGTTTGGGGAATAGAGCAAGGTATGTAGGTGGGAGATGAGTTTCACAACATGTTTAGTTTTGATATATGTATACTGAAGCTCACAGTGGTCTGCACTTTGCTGTGAGTGCATGGTCAAAATTACAAACTGTCAATAATTGTCAGCTCTTACCACTTGCAGGAATGCAAGGAGTAGCTTTTATTGCCAGCTCAGCTCAGAAGGAAGGAGGAGGCAAAAGGCTGACAGTAAAATATTGTCAAACAATCCCTGAAGCTCTGAATGTCCACTTAATTATCCAGCAAACTGTAGATCATTGGCCTGCAGGTAAAATGACAAATATCACAATGTTTTCTTCTCCTCCTCTTGAACCAGCAAATTTCTCAGTTACTTTACATATATCTACATTATTCACTTAATACTTTTATCCACAAGTGCTCGGCTCCAGCAGTAATACAACCTTTAAACGGGCTTTGATGTTGCATTTAGTGCCAGTGGAGTAAGGTTGGCGAAAGAATGAGCAAGGCGGTGATCAAGGTGGAGATAAATGCATGATGTGCTATCTGACGTCTTTCTTTCCCGGGGAAGATGTTGATGTCTCAAAGTCTCGAGTGGGTACGAAGTGGATGGCAGCAAGATGGCTCTCGTAGACAAAGACGCACATCTCTGATATTTACTAGCTATTAACAACAAAGCACCAAACCATGCAAACTTGATAGAGAGCCTACTTGGTATTAATTACATGGTTAATGGAACACTGAAAGCCATAACAGACAACTGGACATGAAAGGCATACATTTTCCATCTTTATTGATGTGGAGATGCTGCTATCAAAAAGCCCTAGATGTGTTTGGAGGGGGAGTTTAGAGATAGGTTTTTACTAGAAAGGCTAAAGTAGCGTTTTGTTGTCTTTATACACTGATGGAGTAATGAGATTGAGGAGGTTTAGGCGGATTAATTGTGTCTTTTTGGAGTGGGACATCCTCGGTGTGAGCCTTTTTTATTCCAGTTTGAGTAATAGGTTTCCTTCACAGCGGCATGGGTTACCTCTGTCTATACATAGCAATCAACAGTATATCATGGAAAGCACAATTTTCAAATCAGACGTGATACCCTTTGCTGTCTTAGGAAGAAGTTTGACATTTACGCTTATTTGCCTTCTTGCTGAGAGTTAGGTGAGCGGATTGATGCCACTCTCTTATCTGTACACTAAATATAAAGGTACCATTATCAGCCAGTTAGTTTGACTTAGCACTAAGACTGGAAATGGGGAAATTGCTAGCCTGGTTTTTCCAAGGGTAGCAGATCCTCCCTATGAATGCCTCTAAAATTCACTCATCAACATGTTATATCCTGTTTTTGTCAATCTGTACAAGAACTGAAGTATATAAATGTTGGTTTTACGGGACATTGTATTGCGGACTATTTCCAGAAATTCTCCCTAACAACAAACAGTCCGTAACGCAACCTGCGTAAAACTGCAACACGTTGTTGTTTATACTTCAGCTTATGTACAAATTAAACACAAAATATATAACGTGATAACTAGTTAACTTCGGAGGTGCTGGGTGGCTTTCTAACTTTTGGACAGAGCCAGACTAATTATTTTTTTTAACGTCCAGTCTTTGTGCCTCCTGTCTCCAGCGTCATATGTGTTGTACTGACATCCGAGTGGTGTTGATTTCCTGAAAAAACTCCCGTCAAGAAAGCGAATAAGGGCATGTTGCAAAATATTGAACTATTCCTTTAACCTTGGCAATAGTCATGTCCTATACACGGTGCAGTCTATTACAGTATAGGAGTTATGAAGCGAGTATTATTTGTGTGTCCTACTGTAGTAAGCTTAGGCCCAAACATCAACAACAACCACTTGTTTGCAGCTGGAGTGAGCTTAAGCCTCTATGTGTGTTTGTGCGTGTGTGTCTTTGTCCATGTTTGTGTGTGTCCCTATCTGTTTTATCTGTCTATCAGGGATGCTACTTCAGATGTAATTTGTTCCAGCCGAGCTAATTGAAACCTCTATTCAGCGAGCTGCTGTGGACATTGTCCGCGCTGAAAAGGCGACAGTCCTTTCTCCCGCCACCATTGTTTGGGAATGTAATGAATTTTATGTTGCTGCCGCTGCCGGTAGAGAAATCCATTTTTCTCTCCTGGTCCCAGTCCTTTTGTCGTGCCTCCCCACCCATCCTTCAGTTCATCAATAGCCACTTTATCTGCCAATCTGCGGCGGGGGAATGACATTATTAGGAGGCTAAACAGCAGCTCTAATACAGGCCCTCCCCTCCTCTTTCAGATCTGTACAAAAACGGACTTCAGAGGGACACCTTCCTACCTTTCATCGACGTGCTGAAGGTAGAGACAAAGTCATCCCTCTCTCTTGTCTTGTTAATTTATTCATTTGTTTATCACACACACATCATAACGCACATGCACACACTTGCATGTCCGCTTCTGTCCCTGTGCCTCTCTTTTTTGCAAGTTGCTCTTTAGTGGTTTGATGTTTTCTGCTTCCTGGATGCCTCGCACAGTGTCACAAAGCTGTCTTTGATCATACCAGGGCACGGTGAAAGACTCACAGAGAGAGGGAGTGAAAGGTAGGGAGAGATGGAAAAGAGCGTGTGTGAGTACAGGTAATGTGAATGAGAGATGGGCGGACGAGCTGAGTGACTGACCCAGACTGCTTGCATTTCAAAAGTAAGGGGGGTGGGCGAGTGGTGGAGGAGAGGAGAGGAGAGGAGAGGAGAGGAGAGAAGCGATGCGGTGGTTAGCATTTCCAGCGAAAAATCTACTTTGCAATTTAAGCAGGTAGCACCATTATCCTGCCTGCATCTCAGATGATCATTGATGTGTTTGGAGTGATCATGATCATAAATAATTGCATAATAATTTGTTGTCATGCATTTTGCAACAGAGGAGGGCAGCATTCTTGCACTTTTTATTGGTATTTAGTCCAAATAGTAAAGCCAAGCGATATCCAACTGCAGCGTATTAGGCCACAAATGCACTGCTAATTCCTCACTATTCATAAGAAATAATGACAGATACTCAGTAGAGGCCACACTGCAGTGGTAGAGGCAAACAACAACTAACAGAAAGTGTTTTAATTTTACACACAGGACTACTCATTCTGTCTATATCTTAAACATATGAACTCAGACACAGTCATGATTAAGTGGATGTGAAGTACAGTAATCAATAGGTCGTACATTTTACATACTGTGACTATACACAGCTGCTTATAATGTATAACTGTTGATGCAATAAATACGGTAAATTTTGATTGTTTGGTTACCCGGGCAAAGTATAATTTCCTTGGCTTCACAACTTCTGAGAGCGATTCCCAAATGTTTTCTGACTAAGCACCATTACCAGGATGATGGAAATTTCCTTAATGACAGAATACAGTGAACATTTGAATATAAACAGATACACAAATTCAGTGG
Source organism: Dicentrarchus labrax (assembly GCF_905237075.1). Classification (NCBI taxonomy): domain Eukaryota; kingdom Metazoa; phylum Chordata; class Actinopteri; family Moronidae; genus Dicentrarchus; species Dicentrarchus labrax. The sequence continues at coordinate 17,467,319 of NW_026136708.1, forward strand.
TGTTATTTGACAAGTTTGAGCTATTTTTTAATAATAGTCTTTCCTCCAAAGTATGCTGAATTTTTTTTTCTAAATAGATATTTTTATAGCTGTTCAATAAATAATAAATTGACTTAAACATTGCATCACACCTGAGCAGATTTAAGTACATCTGTTAAGAATAATATGTTTCAGCTACATATTGTTCTCATAGGCTAACCCTTTGCAAACCAAATTTAGAACTCTTAGAAAAACATCAGCTTCTACTCTGTAACATGAGTTGATAGTTTAATCTGATTGGCCTCATAACCCCTCTACTGCACAGGTTCTACATATGATAATTAGTATGTTGTTGCAAGATAATCATGATCCCATTACATGTTACATCACAAACCTCAATGCGAGTACCGTTGCATACTAAATAAGTAATTTGCAACTCATGTGCTTTCACAAGGGCAGCGTGGTTGATCTGCAGCGCCTAGGGTCATCACAGCTCCACTGTATCTTCACACGCACATACACAGAGGCACACACGCACAAATGTAAACGCACTACAACCGGGGAGGCCTTGGAGTCACCCTGCTCCTCACCCACTCTCCCAGCAGCACCCTTGCCCTCTCTAATCCAACCTCATCAAGGTCCTGAATGCCTGTTGTCCCTCTCTGCCCCGCACTACCTCTTCTCTTTCAGGGTCCCATGTTCCCCTTTGTGAGGCCATCTGGTTTTCAGGGTCGGGTTTTTTTTTTTTTTTAGGGGTGCAAGGCATTCTCTATAGCAGCCTGTTCTGTAAAGTTAAAGCGTGTTTTAGCGGGGTCACGCTGCTAACTAGCTGACCCTTAATAGATTGAATTAATGCTTGCAGCGACCACTGGTGCGGGCCCTCCCTGATGCCGTTCGCTCTAGTATATGCGCGACTGAGTGTGTTTCTATAGCGAGCGAGGGAGTGAATGAGGGTGTTAAAAAGTGAAAAAATAGCCCCTGACCTCTCCTCCCTATCACCTGAGCTGGAGTGGTAGAGGTTAATCCACCGCCTCTGTCCGCCTGGGTTGACGTCTTTATTTAACTATTGACTTCTGATTAGTTTGGACCCCCTTTTTCCTCAGCGCCCCACCCCCTCCCCAAATCATCCAGCTTCCTAATCTTACAAATAAGAAATCATTAGATCAAGTACAAACTTTTAAGTAGATAGACTTGCCAGACGTGGAAAGCATACAACTCCACTGAACTTAAAAGTCCCTGACTGCTTTTCACATTTTAGTTTGTTTACTATTTTTTTTTTTTTTTCATTAACTCAGTCATTTGCAATTTCTTGTCCTTTTTAGTATCTTTGTAGAATCCATTGGGGAATCTATTCAGCTGTTTAGGCTTTTTTTTTTCTTTGTAGCCATGGCAAAGCTCAGAGTTCTGTAAAATACAGGGTTTAAGGGCTTTTTTAATGGACACTGCCAGTATTGTAACTAAGACACTCTTTACTAAGACACTCTCTCTCACAAACTGTCCTCCCTCTCCACTCATCTTTTCATCACCCATCCTCTCTCTACCCCTATATCCCCGCTCTTTATTCTATTACTATCCTGTTCTGCTCGCTGGCTTTACTCACCCAAGGTCAGGTCCCTGTATTTTAGTAGCAGAATAGTGACTTTATTTTCCCTCCGCTTGTTCGATTGCAGTTGTGCACAATGCTGCCGAAGGGAGGGGGACATGACAACAACCCTGAGGCAACTTTGAGTATCTATGGGTTTCCTGCTGTTTTTAACCCTTCTTTTGATCCTCTCTCCTTCTCTTTTTTGTGTCATTGTTAATAATTTGCTGTGTGCTGTGCAGTTGGTAATGAGAGAAAAAAATATATAAATAAAAACAGGATATAGAGAAAGAAAAACTGAGGAATGAGAGAGATGTGGTCCTCCAGTGAAGACCTTGGTGAGAAGGACTGCCTGTGAAGAGCTGGCAGCCTGCCTGTTCAAATCAAATACATGTTGATGTTTGATGACTGTCATTGTCTTCCAGAGCATTAAATGGCAGGGCAGTGTATTCCTCGAGGGCGTACCTCACTTCTTTCATATCAGTGTCTCGCTTCTACAAAACTGAACAATTAATAAAGGACAAATCGATTGTGCTCCTTTTGAAAATGAAGAACGAATCCTGGCTCTGTATTTATCAGCTAACTTTTTAATTGATGTAGTCACCTTGGCTTGTTGTGTTCTGCTGCCTAACTGATGTTTTCCAGTGTTTTATTATAGTTGTGTGCATGTGTCAGATGTGTTTGATCAAGCATACATGCATGCGCACAGGTGCTTTATACTGAGCTGTATGTATTCATTTGTAAAGCAGGCCACCTGCAATCTGAAGCCAGTGCTTAATTCAGAAACTAACTTCACTAACGTGTACATTTAAAGCTCCTTTTTACGCTTTTTAATCTGTCTGCTTCTGATACACTCATGATCAACCTACTCGCCTCTTGATGCTCTGCCCTGTTGAAACTGAAAAGAGGTTGGTTCTAAATGTTATGAAATATATATTTTTTCCTAATATCTTCTTTTATGGACGATATTGGGAGTTACTAACTTGTTTACCTGAGAAAAAATAGTTTTTTATCTGTCAGTAATACATTGATGCTTTAAGTGTTCACATAACACATTGAGACTAACATGCCAGAATGAATTACATTAAACGTGTAAAGTAGCAGACTAAAACTAAAACAAAAATCTAATTTATTGTGTAGATCATGAGGCTGGTGAAAAATATAATGTTTATTTTGTAAATTCTTGGAAATAACGAGAGCATGCAGCACGCATTGACAAGACAACAGCAGCAGAAAAGAAGCTGAGAGATCATCACTAACGAGCGCTCATGAGCCCAGAACGTGATTTAATCGGAGACTGGTTCCTTTTTTTTGTTTTGGTATTGATCCTTTTGACACTAGTATTGATACTCAAAGCAAGGTATCAGTAAGCCCATCCCTGCAAATATAGTAGCTAATAATAGCTTCCTCATATTTGGGTTGAGAACCCACTGACTTTATAAGTCTCTGCGAGCACTACTAAATAATGTTTGAAAAAAGGTGTGTAAAGACTTTTGTGGCTCCAAGAGGGAGCTTGCATGAAGCCTGCTAAATTTCCTCAAGTGATGTCATTTAAGTCAGCTGAGGTTAAAATTTGAATTTAATTTTTAAATTTCTGAGGCTGTGAAGTTAGGTAGAAGTGAGCCTACCAAACCTCTGTAGCCCGCTTTATTTCTTATGTCTGTGTTGCTACCAATATGTGGAGCCTCTGTTGGCCAGGTGCAGGTAGCACAGACTCCACCGAGTTGTGGAGCGGTTCGGTTTTTGGGCCTCAACAGAGCTCGAGAGGGGTTGAGGGTGGGGGGTCCAGTGGGGTCCTGGATCACGAAAGGTGGGGCCTCCAACTCAAAAGATGTTTCCCCAAGAGGAGCAGCCGAGGCAGGGGGAGGTTGTGAGAACGACCTCTCAGAACAAACCATCGCTGGCCCAAGGCGGTCACACTTTAAGGGAATAGATCATTAGGTGTAATTAGGGTGTTCACATTGTCATGTACCCCCCCGGCTGCCCAAGAATGAATAAAATCACCAGATACACCCCCCACTCACACTCACACACACACACAGCAGCTCCCCAGTTAGTGAAAACACTTTGATGTCAGAAGAGTCGTCCAGAACTTGCCAGCATAAAGGCAGTGTTTTAAGCTTTCTCTCTTTTCTCCCCCGTCTCTCTCTCTCAACCCCTCTATCCCTCCCTCCCTCTTTTCTTCTCTCCCTCCACACAAGGCTGTAAGACACACATGGTTGAATGAACGACAACCTTTCCCCTCCTCCCCTCTCCCTCTCTCTCTCCCCCTCTCTCCCCCCTTCGTCTCTTTTTCAGCCTTCCCACCCCGCATTTCTTTGAGGCCTGGTCAATTCTCCGGGCCAAACAAAAAAAGCATCAAATGTTTTCTGCTGCTGGGTAATGAGGGAGTGGACCTCATCAGGGCCCAATAGTCAGCTATCCTTGGCTTTTGTTGCAGCTCAATGGCACCGCGCTCTTTGAAAAACTCAAAAGCAACTTTTTGAGGAGTAAAGGATAGAGAAAGATATGGCATAGAGGGAGCGGGCGCAGAGGGGAGCAGAGGCAGCCACTAAAAAAAAAAAAAAAAAGCCACTCTCTTTTTATGCTAAACGGCTGTCCAGAGAAAGCAGTGGACAGCTTGGACAATGACATGATTGGAGCTACATGTGTTTGGATGACTTTCTTCTAAAGAGACTCTGATTCTCATGTCTGTCATCTCTCTCTCTTCTGTCTTTCCCTCCCCTCTTGTGTCTGAGCTCGTGAATGCATCCGTGCAAGTAGTGAAACTCTTAATTTGCAGTGGCATTGCTCCCATGCTGCTTTTCTGTTAGTCAGCCACACATAGGACTAGTTTTTACTTCACAAGTACAAAAAGTTAATATTGTAGCATGACTCATGATGATAATAAACCAGGCCTGCAACAACTGATTATTTTCCGTCATCAATTTAATCCGTCAATTATTTTTTTGATTAAGAGTTAAGTCTTTAAAATGTCAGATAATAATGAAAAATGATGCTCACAATTTCCCAAAGCGGCATCTTCAGACGTCTTGTTTTGTCAAACTAACCATTGAAAACCCAAATATATTTGATTTACAATCATAAAACAGAGCAAAGCAGCAAATCCTCACATTTGAGAAGCTGAAACCAGTGAATCAGCCAGTTTCCACCACACTTCACTTCCATTAGCCCAGGACTCATTTCATGGTTTTGCATTTTTACTTCATAAATGACAATTAGTCAATTATTAAAGTTGTTGCCAATCAATGTTTTGTTAATCAACTCATCGATTAATTATCTAATCATTTCAGATTAAGACCCTCAGGTTGTTGGCCTTTAGTTCAACTTTTATTATTCTTTTGAGCCATTAATGATTTAGAAATATCTTCATAGAACGACAGAAGTAAACACAAAGGAATGACAGACATGCAATCACATATTGAAGTTATAACAAATTTGAGCATTGTAACATAAAAAAAATACAATATGGAAAGTAATTTCTGCCTTACTATAATCCCGGTATTGGGGTTTTAATCTGCAGCAAGACCCCTCAGTGTACTTAATGAAGAATACCCCAGATATTTTGCCCATTAAGTACAGTCATTTAGTTTTAGTGCATATAGTATTTTAGGTATTGTAGGATGAACAGAGTGACACAGTAAACTAATAGTGAGTTTTACTCCAAGCTAGTTCTGAAAGTGCAGAATATCTTCATTATTTATTAATCTGTTCCTATATTTCTTGATTAATTGATGAATTTATCAACCTATAAAATGTCTGAGGATGTAAAAGAAGAGCCCAATATGATGCCTTTTGAATTCCTTGTTTTTTCCAACAAACTGTGCAAAACCTAAAGATTTGATCAATTGGCATGATATAAAACAAAGAAACGCAGCAAATGTTCACGTTTGAGAAGCCGGACGAAGCAAATGTTTGTCATTTTTGCTCAAAAACGACTAATCTATAATCAAAATTGTTGATTAAGTGTTTAATAAAGTGCAAAAATTACTTCAACAGTACACCTGACAAAAGCAGTTCAATAGTACAGCAATATATATATATAGAATAAGCTAAATGGACAGTCGGAGATAAAAGTGTAAGTTGCAAAGTAACTGACTAGGATTGCAGTGAGAAGAGCGTGGGGGGGAGGGGGGGGGAGACAAGACCACAATGTGTAGGCGGATGAAATCTTGGAGGAGTGAGAACTTGACAATCCTCTCAAGATGGATAATCAAGTAATGACCCGCAAGGCCTCAGCCTCATCTGATTATAAATAACCAATGGAATCATCATCACTGATTGTGTTTCCATTCCTCCTTTTTTCCCCTCTCTTATTTGTACCTCGCTTCTCCGTCAAGAAACGCATCAACCCTCTTTACCGTAGGTTCATAAAGGGAGGGAGTAGAAGATGGCAGGAGAGAAAAGACAAACTGAGATTCTAATGATGTGGCGGCGATAGTGACAAGTTTTTTTTCTTCTTTTTTTTTCCCATTTTGGAGGGACTATTTACCCGTTGGTGGGGTCACAGTAGGTTGATGAAATGACACCTCCCTTTTGTGCGTGGGGGAGGGCGAGTTTGTCAGGTTGTTATTAAGCCTGATTCAGCCAATTGGCTCAGAGTGGGAACCCCGTTTGTGTGAGCGGACATGGAGATAAAAAGTTGACAGCGGAGAAGAATAGAGTATTTCCGTCCCCTTGCTTTGTGATGATTACTAATTATCCTGCAGCTTAAGGAGGCCAGTGGCAGAAATTCACTGATTTCATAATTTACTGGAGCTGTCGTCGAATACTCAGTCAGCCGGCGATGGCTTAGATGGGATGATATGCAATTCCTTTCTTTTCTTTGATAGAATGGTGGAGATGATGATTATAGTTTGTGCTGTACTCCCTGACATGAATCCTGTTGACGTTTTACACTATCTGGAAAAGTTTGAACTCTGCATCACAAGTTCACCCCTGCTGTAACACACTTGAATAGCTGGTGGAACAAAAGATCAGCTCAATAAACTATGAAGACGTGACACAAAATCCCAGCACTGTCAGAGGAGAGTAAGATGTCTCCTACCTTCTGTGTCGCCCTGTCGTTGAATTTGTTCCCTCATATACTGTATATTGTACTGAGAGGGAAGCAGTGACACAAAGCTCTTATTGTCTACTTTTCACATAGAAGCTGTTTTGATAATGTTGGCACATACTATAGCATTTTACGATTAGAATCCAAAATAATGTATAATGAAGTAACACAGGAATTTAAGTACAAAAACAGATTCCTTGGCACAAACTCAGTTATTTCAAAGATTTCCACAAGACGATCAATCTAATCCTAAAAGATAGCCTCTGATCTGAGCTTCCTAAGGTTTATTCATTTATATGTGGCACATTTTTAGTATTTCCCTTCCATATTTATTTATTTTTATACTAGAATCTGATATAAAGGACAGGTGTGGTGATATTCCTTATTTTTCTCATTGGATGCTCATGCTATATGTCTATACAGTGGAACTACATGTTTTTACATAGAAAGCCTGGTGGCTGACAGCAACAGCAAAACTAGAAACCCTAATCTAAGCTTTTAAAGCTCCTAAATGTGAAAATCCTTTAAAAATCCAGATGCAGGTTTAAACAACCTGTAGGTTTAGCTCTAGGGCTAAATGATGTATGACTTTGAAAGATACTCGACCAAGCCTGACAGATTTGCATAGATTGTGTTCCAGCTTTTTGGGATATTTGATCACAAATTTGGTGCCATACTTTATATGAAATAACAGTGATTCCATAAAAAAACAACCAAAACAGTGAGTTGATCCTATTTGTCTATTTAACCAAAGCCTGGCTATGTGTATACTGAAAATTATATAATTTATATTTTATAGTTCTAATTTGTATATTACTTAGAAAGTACTTGCTTTTCCTTTCTAGCATTGCTTTTAAACGTAGACCTGCCTACTTTTTTATTATTTTATTTTGACCAACTTTTCATTCCTCTGTATCTTTGTGTTTGTGTCTGCAGGAGTACTGCCACACCATCTGCTTGGACTCTGGAATTGACTACAGGAGGCTGGACAAGGCTGCAGCAGGGAAGCTCTACTACCTGTAAGTCGCACACTAATATTGGTCCCATTTGCTCCTCTGTTTACTGTCTACCTCGGCTTAGGAACAGGGGTCTCAAACTCAAATTGTCTTGGGGCTGCTGGCTGTCATCTCATGTGAGGGCCGATTCAACATTCAGGTACCAGACAGAGCAATATTCTGACTTAACTATTCATACTTAACAAAAAAAAACAGAAGCAACAGTTTCTAAACATTTTATATCATCTTTGTTGTCAGAAACCTTTTGCACAACCTTTGCTATTATTTTTCAACAAGCGAAATACATTTTCTATAATAGAATTGTGTTTTTATTTTAATTGTAAGCGAGGGGTACTTTACGTCAATATGAAAAATAAATAAAAAGTCCCTGGATTAGAAGCTGTAAAGAATTGAGATTAACCACAACATTTGCACACAAACACACACAGGAAATGTTTGTGCATATCATCGAGTTAGATTTTTCTTTTTTTTTAGGGATAGAAAGAGAAGGCAAACAGATGGATAAATGGGGGAGAAGCAGACTTGGAGATTTATAAAGACCAACATAACCTTGAGAGATCCGTGAAAAGAGTGAAAAAGGAATCAATAGAATATGAGAAAATGGCAGAGCTTTAAAAGCTAGTTTTCTATTTTCCTCATTACATATACGCTGTTAGGAACACACACGCAGACAAACAAGGTATGAATGACACTGCTGTTGCTCATCGCTGTATTGGAGCTTTCAAGTGCTTTCGTCTTTTCACTGTATGTAAATAGAGCGCATCACACCCTTTTACCTGGAGTTAAAACACAAGCACACATACGGACACAAACACACACGCTCATTTTGACGTGCATTCACAGGCTAATGCTTGTGTTTACAGCCTAACATCCTGTCTTTTACTGATGGAGTGAAAAGCTAAGTACCCCCCCTCCTATGCTCTCCTTGCTACCACCGTTTGATGTGGCCACTTCACTATTATTAATTCATATCCTATTTTTTTCTTCTCTGTTTCATTGCCTGTGTGTGTGTGCGTGTGTGAATTTGTGTGTCTGTGTGTGTGTGTTGTTCAGCACAGGGGAGCCTGGTGCCGAGGCCTACTTGGATGCGCTGTTTGAGGAGCTGGCTTTACGACAAAAGAGTGGTAAGGAAATTAAAGGGAATCACCAACTTTTGGGGAGATTTGTCCACCAGTCAGCTTGCTCCATTAAACAGACATCAACATTATACATTCTGTATGTCACCAGTAAATCATTTAATCTGCAGCGTGGTAACACTTAGCGATAGTAGACAAATAGCATAATCCAAGTAACAAAGAGTGAGCTGACACAGCATTATGGTTGTGAAACATGTAGTATCTGCTCTGATATTACAGGAAGGAAGCTCCAGGGTCTGCTTTACATCCAAAAACTGCACACTTTACCATGTTTTCTGTCTTACATGTTTCTGTAATACTTTCACTTTTTGGTGGTGCAAAATCTCGCTCTCTCTACTGACAAGTACGCTCTGGTTTCAGGTTTCGGGTTTCTTTACTGGTGGCCTTTGCTAGACAGCAATTGGCTTTCGAATTTGTACCAAATCAAGCTTGACCGGGGTACTTTTGAATCTCAGATTTTAGGGAAGTGTACAGACATCTCCCCCTTCACTAGAGGAATGTGAAAACACCTCTCTAGTGACAAACTTTCCACAGATTCAAGTCAGTAAAGTCAAGATCTGACATTTTCGGGAACAGAAGAAAAGTACATTTTTAAGTGGAGAGGGTCCAAGTTGTCTCTAGTTTAGAAGCTGGCTGTATTTAAGTTGGCTAACTTTCATTCCTTCATAGATTTGTTTTTTAAGTAATAATTCAACTGTAAATGTGATGATCAAAACTGTACGATATAAAGATCAGTTAAATTGTTGGGTGTGTGTTTCCATAGTTACAGGTCCTCGGTTGCTCACAGTGCTGGGCAGAGACGTGACTCTGGAAAAGACCTGTGGCTCCATCGCCGACTGTACTTTTGATGAGCTCTGTGGCAGAGTGAGTGTTTTCATCCTGGTTTGTTTTTTCTTAAAATAGTACACCTAAAACTCAATTTGCTTCATTGCCAGCATTCTGTAATCGAAAGAGTTTCACAATAACATATAGTCTTAATAATACTCATTGCTGTAGATAATCACCATCTTTAGCTATGTGTATCAAGTAACATTTAAAGAAAAACATGGTGTAGAAAAATAACACTCACCTTAGCTGTTTCTTCCAAAGTTATATTTAAAATACAGGAATGGAGGAGAGAGTTTCTCCCTTTTTTACTGTGTTTTTACAGTGTAGAGGGCAACATGAGAATTGATAAACCACAGATATCCCGGTTACATTGGCAGTTAGTGTGCATTGTAGACCACCTGAGCACTGGAACGCTCCCAATCTCTCTCTGACTCACACACAGACATACAGTACACTCTTACACAACATCCACTCACCACTAATCAAAACTGCTCAAATTCAAAGCACTTCTCTTTATTGCCTCTGCGTTCTGTTTCTTCCCTGCTCTGTGTACTTATTGTCTAAGCCTTTGCTCTCAAACTGAATCACCTTCCCTCCATCTCAGTCCTATTTTCTGCTCAATGTCAAAAAGCAAGTCTATTGACAATTTTGTGAATAGTTGAGCCCGCAAATAAAGCAGTATGGTAGCGTATTCTGCAGTGTGTATGTGCCTGATGGACAGAGGTGAGCTTTTGCAGGCATCTGGGCTTCAAGGATTCTTCTTCCAGCAGACATATGTTGGCAAGTCCACATTGATTTTGAGAGCAATCATCCTGAATGGCAAAGAACCAAGGACGATGACTGAAATGACATCAGTCTGAGCCAAACATACAGACTGCAACATTCATTGTGCAAATTGGGGCTGTGTGTGTTTATGAGATCGCTGTGCACATGTGCTGCACTGAACCTCTGATGTGCTGCTGTAGATTGGAAGTTTAAGTATGACTTTGTACCAGCATGTAAACCTGCTGAATTGTTTTCCAGCCCCTGGGTGCCAGTGATTACCTGGAAATGGCACAGCTCTTTGACACCGTGTTCATTCGCCATGTTCCCATGCTGACACTGACTCTGAAGGACCAGGCCAGACGCTTCACCACCCTCATAGACAACTTCTACGACAAAAAGGTATCTATTTGACGATAAAGGAATAAAATGCCCCAAAAAATAAAAAGCAAAGCGCTTGGTGACAGAAGGGACTATTGGTTTACCCAGTGAATTAAAATAGTATATACACTATTTGCTACTGCAAAAAGTAATATTACTGTAGTATCACTGCATTGCACTGCATTCAGTAGTCCTAATTTGAGTGCCAACCTCATGTCAGCGCGCTTCCTATGAACTGTAATTTTATCAATCAATTTTTTATTGCATCGTAGAGGAAATTTGATTCTGTAAAAAAAAAAAAAAAAAAAAAAGTCAATATGCACTTAGATCTCGTCTCAGGGATGCAATGAATCACCTCAAATTGACCCGAAATACAAGTACTATTGTTTTAAGGAGGGAATGAATGAATGGTTAACCGCTGTTATTTAATATTGATCACAGGAAACAGAACACTTAATCATTAATAAAATAGAAGTAACCTCCATAAATAAACGGGACATTCCTCCTGTGTCTGATCCCTCTGTTTTTTCCTCCCAGGTGAGAGTGGTGCTCCTGGCGGCGGCTCCTTTAGATCGGCTGTTTGTCCACAGTGGAGGGGAAGATGACAGGGACCGACAACTACTGGATGACCTGGGCCTCAGCGGGGTAAAAAAAATCTGCTCCGAAAGAATATGACAAGTTGAAACAGCAGCAAAACCACCATCATCATCATCATCATCCTGTCAGCAATGAATAGATGCTGTGTGTTCCCATAATCCGATTGTTTAGTAGTTTGTGGATTCGAACTTATTAAAGGGCCTTTACAGAATCATGATAAGATTGACACAGGTCTGCAGGTGGTTAGTAAACAATTTTATTGTTAGGTATTCATAATTTTAACTTTAAGCCTACTAATTGGAATAAACCAACTGAAATTCTAATGTACAGTTCATGTTGTATAATAGGGCGATATGGCATTTGCTTATTTGGTTATCTGCTGAACATTTTCATCCAAAAAACAGTTTCCTTGACATATTTTCTCTAAACTGCATATTTTGAAGTTATATTTTATTAATTTTTTTTCAATTTTACTTTTTCAGGAGCATCTTTTTCAGAAATGTCTTTCTCACACTGACAGTTAAGACACACTTCTATCCTGCAGGTCAACTTTCTGGTTAACCCTGCTGTTGTGTCCTCTCTTTAGAAGGCTGCAGAGCAACTGACTCTGTTCACAGCTGAGGAGGAGATCTTTGCTTTCCAGAGGACCATTTCCAGACTGATGGAGATGCAAACGGAGTCATACTGGATGGAGGGGGACCGCAGTCACAGCAAGAAACACATGAACACCTAACATCCACTGCCTGATAAGCATATACCTCCAGACAACACAGTACCTCAGTATATCCGAGTAAGACCTGATATCCACAGTAAATATATAACTATACAAAACTAGATACCTGTTTTTTGTTTTTTTTCAGCATGTGTGTTATACTGTTTTACTGTCTGATCCTCCTCTGTGAGGTGTGCTCTCTCCCCCTTGTGGACTATTTTTTATTTAAAGAATATGGAAACCTCTCCAACATGAGAGAATCACAAGGCAGACAGGTGCTCACTTCACAGAGAGAAAGAGGGCCAAGTGTCCCCCAGAGTAATTGTCTGCCGCCCTCTAGTGGGTGAATGTGAGATGGGTCAAATATTCTCAGGCTGTTCCTGTTTTTATGAAACTGTATCAGTCTCTGGGCAGTTTTGAACAAAACCTCAACTGTATAAAACAAAACCTGGTGTAAATAAAAAAATATAATGCACAATATTAATTAAGTGTGTTTGATGAGTGAAACTCGAATTCAGGGAAATGTTGAAGCATGTTGCTCATTGGCTGTTAGATTGGTATTGATGTATTCCAGGTGTGGATCCTTAATCAAATGGAACTAATATAATTTTGACTTCGACTTCACTGAAGGGGTTTGACTACAGTTGCTGTTTCTAACACTGTAACACTTTGTTACTATCTGAGAGATTTGTCTTGCATAATTATAGGATAGACATATGCAACTGTAAGCTGTAAGCTGTAAGCTGTAAACTGCAGTAAAACACATCAGTATAATAAAATTGTCAGTTTTTGCACATGTAATTTTGCATCTTCTACTTTTTTGACAATGTGCAGGCATTTCTTTTCTATAAGATGAGACAAAATAAACCCTAGAGCCATGCAAAAATATTTTATATTGCACAATTTGATGAGGTTACATTGACATTGATAGTAGTTGTCTTATGACTGTCACTCCAAACTGAAGTTTGTAACATAAAATTAAAAAATAACATTTTGTCCTTCAAAATGATCTGTAAAGCTATAATATATTTTAGAGGATAATCACATTTCTCTTTTTTCATCTACATTGTAGTTGTAATTAAAAGGCAAACGTCATTTTTTTTACTCTCTGTGGTATTTTGGAACTTCTTCCTATGTGCCTGTAGGTGGCAGCAGCGGGCAACCAATCGTACAGGGTTTGTTATTGCGTCCATGTAAGGATGAGGTCATCCTAGTGCACCACTCCAGCCTGGACCAGCCCGCCCTGACAGCTACAGTCAGAACAGTGAGCAGCACGTACAGTATCCAAACCGAGAGCGTTATATAAATACTGTGTTTGCACCAAGTGTCCAAGCAGCCAGTATGATGAAACAACAAATGTATAATCTCATAAGATCCAAATGACTGTGTGTGTGTGTGTGTGTGTGTGTGTGTGTGTGTGTGTGTGTGTGTGTGTGTGTGTGCGCGCTCACGCGTGCATGCACAGATGCATGCTGGTGACGTGTATCATTAAAAAGAGCTTGAGTCAGTAGCAAGGCCCCAAGTCAATCCCACTATAACTCTCAATTAAAGAAAAATCAATCATGCCCTATGCTGAGGCCCTAATCCAATCAGAGCATTATGCTGTTTGGGGGAAACATCAGACACAAACAGAGATGGCCGCAGTGCTTTGTGATTGTCTTAATTGGATGATTCACGCTGGCTTAGATAGGTGGTCCTAGACTCCCCTTCCTCTCAGGACCACAGTTTTGATACACCATACTGACGGAGGGATGGCTTCATCTTTTGTATCTTTCTCAGCTGAAATAGGAAGATTTAGATTTATACAGTTATAAGACTTTAAGGTGAGGAGGTCTGGTAAACATGGATAAAATCAAGTTTTGAAAGAAAAGAGTTGACAATACCAAAATGTTAAATACTGAATGGAGCTCCAATATTGTCCTGATACGAACAGGCTGCATTATGTTACATGGCTCCAACCTGGAAGACGTAATGAAGTGCAGAGTGAAGTGTGTCCTATCTAAAGAAAAAGGGTGATAATACAAATGTGTTGGTGTTGTGTTTGTGTGTGTGCATGCATTAATGTGCCCCTGTGCAACACTAATATGGTCCTCAAATTGGCATCTAGGGTAAAGCTGGCTTATCCTGGTGCAGCATAAATTGGCTAGAGACACTGCAGCAGGGTACTGAAGGGACATGTCTGACACTTATTTTGTTCCATGTGACATAGATCAACATGTTTAATTAAGCTTGTTTGGAAAGTTTTGGGGAAAACAATTTCATGTGCAGGTACACATCTGTACCCAGATAAAAAAGCAAATGAAAGCCAGTGTTGTGGTCTATACAAAGACACATCAGAAACATCTTAACAGTCGAAAAGGTTAAGAAAATACTGGTGCTGTAATACCTTGCACAGCCAGTCACTTGCAATACCAAATGCTGGGGCTCTTGAAGAACATTAGGCCAGCCCATTCACAGGCAGTAGCAATGTGGAATTACATTTTTCATCAAGGTTTCATCCTTTGCTGGCTAGCTCATCGTGGAAAGCTGTAAGGAGACAAAACAGATGCTATGCTTTTTCAACGACCAATAGCAAATACAAGTCATACTTAAAATCATCTTTAAATGTACTGGTTCAGCTTTACATAAAGCATTTAAAAGATGAACAAATATCTCCGTCTGATAGTTGACTACCTACAGTATTTCTACACTCACACAAACGCACACTCAGACACCCTAACCTCTCTCTGTTAACTCTATAGTTCTCTGCAGGAGCCAAAGTGCTGCATCAGGAATTCTCTTTGATGTGAAGGGAACAAAAACCATCACATCACAATGTGTGTACGTGTAGACCGACTATCTCCTGTAATCCTGTACAGTACAGACTCCAGACTGCTGCTGCAAATGAATGTGTGTGCTGTACTAACCTGCCTGGTTAACATGTATGTCACATAGTTATGACAATAATGTCCAACCTTTTGTGAGAGCATCTCTGTCTGCTTGCTGATGGGGAATACTTTGATGAAGACAAAACACAGGCACGTGGGTAATATGCTGTTTATTTAGAGGAATGTTTTAATGTTGAATATACTGCAATGTAAGAAATGCACTTACCCAAAAATCACATATTATTGTGATGTAAAAATCATAATAAAATACACATATAAGTATCACAGACACACCATGACTCCATGCAGTAATACTGAAGTGATATCTTGTTATGATCAGCTGTGAATGCGCATTCCTGCACAGAAACCGCACATGCACACGCAGGTGGACGCGCACCTTGCACGTCAGGCAGCCCTCGGTGGAACAAAGAAGATGTGGACGAGGCTGTTTTGATCCTGGAGGAGGTGGAGGAGGAGGAAGAGGAGGAGGAGGGGGAGGAGGAAGGTCCAGAGCATCACTTACAGGATGGAGAACCATCTAGGATTTCTCCCCTTATCTCTCTGGCTAATAAACTGGATGACGTCATCCTGAACGAGGTGGAACGGGCTCCAGAAAGGGGGCGTGGCCTCAGCGCCGTGACAGACGTGATTGACAACCTGGTCCGCTGATTAAAGGCACAATCAGTCACTGCAGGGAGAGAGCGGTGTGCATGAAAATGAAAGGGTATGACATTTCAAATGCTTTTATTATGAAGCACCATCATGTCAGTAACATGTAACAATGTCATATGATACAACGCTTCTTTATGTACATAGTAACATACATACAGTACAAATTAAACTCATACTGTGAAACATACAGCAATAGTATATTACATTACATCTGGAAGACCGTATATGAATAGGATCAGGATGTTTTAGAATATGAAATATTTACTTAGTAAGTTTTTTATAATATTCCAAGATAAAATCTTGTTTCTTACATTAATGTTGTGATTCATCTCTTATAGAATTGTTGTAATATATATAATATTTGAATTGCTGAGGTGGCACCATTAATAAAATCTGCACAAAACACTCTTGCAAACAGCTATTTCTTCAGATGTTTTGGATGATGACTGTTGGTCTTTTTGAAAGAACAGTTTCTATTCCAACACTGTAATACAGTATTAATCTGTTGGAGGTTAAACAATTCGTCAATTAATCAAATGACAGAAAATCAGCATTATTTTAAGTCATTCTTAAGCAAAAATGTCCAGAGTTTACTGGTTGCTGCCACTCAAATATGAATATGTGTCTTGTCTATGATAATAAACTAAATATGTTTGAAATTTGGACTATTGGTCGAACAAAACAAGCCATTTATGACCATTTACATATTTCAACTCTGGCTCTGAAAAACTGTAATAAACTTTTTCCCATACTTTTATGAACCAAACAATCAGTGAATCTGGAACAACACACATAACATAACAGTTGCTAATAAAAACAATTATCATTTGCAGCCATAAACAACTGTTTTAAAAATCTAAATAAATGGATGTTAACAAAATAGAAACCTGTAGCACATCTGTAGTGCCAGTGACACCAAGATGTATCCTGCACACTAAAGTAAGACATGTAAACAACCCTTTTTTTAACAGCACAAGTTGTGGGCTGTGACAGTAAACAAAAACCTTTGCACATTACACATCTACACATTGCTCGACTTAAATGTCTGTTCTTTACAGTCCTTATCTTTCCCTGTCGTGTGCCTCTATTTCTGTGCCTTTCACTAACATGTCAGGACGTGTTTCAGCCTCCACCTGCGCACAGAGCGCTGCGTCCTGTTGGACTGCAGTGTCTCTTTAAAAGGCGATCCCATGCACAGGATCCAGGGGGCTGGCCCTTGATCGACTTGCATGCGCGTGTCTGTCTGTGTGTACGTAAATGTGTGTGTGTGTGTGTGTGTGTGTGTGTGTGTGTGTGTGTGTGTGTGTGTGTGTGTGTACGTGCAGCGCTGTGTGGAGAGAGCAAATCGAGATACAGTAGTAACCCAGAGTGAGGTGGCAGCCTTATTCCACATCGACACTGACTTGCCCTGCACGCATCCTATCTGTCTCTATATCGCAGAGCGCACTTGAGGGGTGAAAGAGGAGAGAGTCAATATGGCATCTGGAAGTGGTCGCGGACAATCCGGGATCTAGTCTCTTCTGGATTTTCTTTTTTTTTTTTGTACCACGGAGCGCAAGTGAGTGGCCGTGCAAGGTATTTCATTTAAAGTGTTAAAGAGCGGATTTATTTCCCAGAGAGATGAGGTTTGAGCACTTTCTCCTCAGCCATTGATCTCCGGTGGGTGGATTCAGACCCCTCGCACCAGGACGGGAATTTGTGTAGAGTTCCAATTCATGAGCAAGTAGTGCTTTATAATGAAGTGAAGCTCAGAGAGGCGAATCGCTACATTTAAATCCCGTTTTTGTTATTTTTCTTTTAAATAAGTAGTTTATTGTAGCTTCATTGGCACACATAGGTTGATTGTATATTTTTTTGCTTGGCTCTAGCTGAATGTGTTGGGTTCATTTTATGTGGCTTTATCTCCTCAACAGGCGTTAATAACTAAGTTGCTCCTGGCCCTGTTGGGACTTCGCTGGTGTGGAATAGCAACAAAGGACGGGAGCGCGCATTCATGGGACGCGACTTTGACAGCTCTTCATTTCTTGTCTTGTAACTTTATTACCTGGCAGCGGGGGCGAGATTGTGACTGGAGCAGGAGATCATGGCCGAGGCTCCGCTCCCCGACCCACTCCCGGACTTAGACGTGGCCATCGACCCGGACTTCGAGCCCCAGAAACGGCCCAGGTCTTGCACCTGGCCGCTGCCACGACCGGACTCAAACGCGGTAAAACCGGAGAGCCATGACACAGATATTATACCGGAGGAAGAGGATGATGATGAGGATAATGCCACCCCTACGAACATCAGTGTCAATGGCTCTGGTTTGGCGACAGAGGACCAGAGCAGCAACAGCCCCGTGGCCGATGGAGCGCTCTCCTCCCCCGGCCAGGAGAGCGGAGGCTCCCCGCTCTCCGCGCACTCTCCGGCGGCCACCTCTGGCGCGCTGACCCCCAGCAGCTTGGCCGCCCAGCAGACCCCGAGGAAAGCATCATCTCGCCGTAACGCGTGGGGGAATCTCTCCTACGCCGACCTAATAACCAAAGCCATTGAGAGCACGCCGGACAAGAGACTGACATTGTCCCAAATTTATGACTGGATGGTGAGATCCATCCCCTACTTCAAAGACAAAGGCGACAGCAACAGCTCTGCAGGATGGAAGGTAAGAGTCGGAGTCGTCCCACTCACCCACCCAGCCCCCCTCCTTCCTCCATCAAAACAAAAACAAAAAGCATGTGGCTTGTAAACCCACTGACGCACACACACACACACACAGACACACGCACACAATTATGCCAGCGCAGTCGAGTTTTTACGAGCGTCTATTTGGAAAGTCTGGCACTCATTATTCCTCTCATTATCATTCTAATGGAAATTACAGATCAGTCCGAAAACGTCGAAAAAAATCACATCGGGGAGGCATTTAAGATCATTAATCTTTCTAAGCAGCGCGTGGTTTGGTGACCTACACATAGTTATTTTTTAAATTGACCCAAACGTGATATTTTGCTCTCATTCACAGATATTTAATAGATGAAAAAAAAAAAAAAAAAGGTTGCGGTGTTTTGAATGAAACCGCACTAGAAGCATCCCCTTTGTCTTTTTCATTTGACGTTTCTGATGAGTGATGTCCATGATATTCCTCCGAGGCCACAGTCACAGTCACATGGCTGGAATTAGAGCAAACAGAAACGTTGTAACCGGTTTGTCTGGAAACACAGTAGCCTATTTTGAGTGATGCAACCCCGTTTAAGACTGCGAGTATGACACAATTACATAAGGCAGTTTACTGAACAGCAGCTAATCCATTAATAGGACAAGGAGCTGGATGTAAACAAAACGGTTCAACAATAATGCTGCATGGAAAAGTGTAAATCCTGAGAAGACCTCTCCACTGTGAAGAATGCATGAGGTCCTCTTGCAGTCATTGAGGATTTTTTTGTGTGGTTGTGAATAGTGAGATTATAGTGCCATTATGGTTTTATCACTTCATGTTTTAGCTTTTATATTTAGAGGCTACATTTCTGCACTGTAACCACAGTGGCCCTGTTTGCCATTTGTTATGTAAACCTTGGCAGGAATCTGTAAGTCTCTTGGGTCAGGTAGGCTACTGCCAAGGTGGCTGATCCTGCCATGGGGGAATTACATAACCACTGGGTTGCCGGGAGTTTGGGTGTGCTGTTAAGGGTAAATGTTTTTTAAAGGCAGCTATGCAGTCACCCAAAAGACAGAGCAGAGAATAACACCCATCAGAGGCTGGAGGACCAGGCCCGTGGGGGTGTGGAGCCTATAGGCCATATTTTGTCAGGGCTTCTCAAGTTTTGCTATGTGATATGCTTCAGTGAAGAGCAAAGAGGGAGGTTGAGGGTGTGTGTGTGTGTGTGTGTGTGTGTGTGTGTGTGTGTGTGTGTGTGTGTGTGTGTAGCCCCACCAAGTCAAGGCCGGGTTCACCGTCACCATGCAGGGCTGTTACTCCTGGAATTTCGGGCATGAGGGCCAGGCTGTTGGTGGTTTAGTGTTACACATGGTCTGTCAATAAATCTCGCCTGCAGCTCACAACCTGTGCCTTATTTTAGTTTTCATATAAGAGACTCTTTTCATTACAGACTCTAGTTGTTTTCTTCTGCAAACACAGTTGTGGAAACACACAGTATCACAAATGAGTACAGTTTAGATGGAGCATGTTTACATAGACTTCTTTAATATGACAGATCTCTGCAACTCCAAGCAGATAACTCAGCATGAAGGCCGAGCATGCCACAAGCTGCTGTTAGGTTTTTAGTAAAAAGCCCATGAAACCAGAGATGGTCTGCAGAGCCAGGTGTTCAGAGGACTACCTCTGCACAAGAACCTTTTTTCAGAGCCCCCCCGCTCTCCATTTCACTCTCAGAGACTCTTAGGTTTCACCTCCACACAGAGCAGGGTTTGAACACCTACAGTTTCATGCAGCCAGGGCACCTTTGTTGAGGAGATTTGCTGAGCAAATCCTAGTAATCCCCCTGGGTTTCTCTCCCAGGTTCCCACTTACGTCACTCTATTTCATATCTTTGTCAGTTAACCATTAGCCCTGGTAAAAGTAGATTAAGACAGCCAAGCATAACACTAGGAAATCTTTTATCACCTTAGATTGTCTTTAACCATAAGACACCACCGCACAGGCTTTAAATAGTAACACAATGCTTAGTCATTTACTTGTTCTTACTCAATGAAGAAGCAAAAGTACATACAGTGCCGACTGTGATTTAACCCTGATCTCAGTACTGTCAACTGGCATCGAATGTCTGCTCAGATTCATAATCATAAGGACTTATTCTTAAATCAGAAAATTCCATATTTAAATCAAAATTTCACAGTTTGGGGGAAACCCTGCACTTTTGTTAGACACATTTGAAATGATACCCAACCGTAGTCTTTTTAGTGATACATTTTGAAATAAATCATTCATGATCAACAAATCAAAATAATTCTTGCTTGCTGTTTAGACTTTGTCAGCTTAAATAGTGGAGCCTTTTTTTAGTAACACACATCATACCAACACAGCCGGTGAGGTTTCCAGCAGGAGTTCTGTCCTGGAGGGCCATGTCTGGTTCAGGGCTGCTGAAATTTGTGCTTAGAGAAGCTTTGGTATGGAGGGGGAGTGATGGGCTGCATCTCAAAATAGCACCTGTAAACACGCCTGTTACGCTCTGACTGTGTGTGTCTTTCACCTGTGTGTCTTTGCATAATCGAAAGATTAGGTGCACCTGTGTGTATTTGTGTGCAAGTACACAGGCGGGTGTATGTATCAGAGCGTGTGCGTGCATGTGTGTGCAAGTATTCCTGGCTGCAGTGAACCTTGTGCTCTAGTGTTACTTAACCCTGCTGTAACAGGCTCCCTGTTCCCAGCAGCTGCCCATCACAGGCCAAGACCTACTTATGTCACAGTGACACTCCACACAAACACATGCAGGTTGTAACGTCCACACAGATTCAAATTCATGGTACATACAGTTCTTTTCTACTTGTGCTTGTGTGTTTTTAAACCTGCTATACATTCCCGCACTGACAGACATGCTCAGACATACACAGTGCATTTGCCTGGTCATGTTCAGGCTTATCACCAGAGTTCACTGTGAGTGTCTGCTGCAGGTCTTAATTTAAACAGGGGTCTGAAATTAGTTCAACTCATTAGAATTAATTAATGAGATTATTTTAATGTTCAAGACCCCTAGGGTCACATGGAGTAGTGATCATTGTCAACATGAGGCTGTTTTTAACACGTAGATTTGTTTTAGTGTCCTTGTTTAATTTATGGCTATTTATTTCATGTTCAGCTCAAACCAGTGAGTCATGAACACAGGTGTTAAAGACACCTTTTCTCATTTGATCTCATACTTTACAAAGAGACCAAAAAGAACAGGTTCATCCATGGTGCCACCGTCACACACAGAGACAGATACACAGAGGCTACCGTGCTAAACCTCCACACATTCCCCCATCTGACTTTGTCTGGAGGCGTATGGAAAACAGGTGCTCATAAGCCCGCCGGGCATGTCGATTATCATTTTAATGGCCTAGCGCGCTGAAAGTGTTAATTCTTTAGGGCTGAAATTATTTATTGTTCCTATCAGAGCAGGACGGGGTTGACAAAAGGAAAGGGGCTGCCAAAAAAGAAAAGAAAACAACATTAAGCCTCTCATTGGCTGTCCATCAATGCAGAGTGGGGTGAGCTTTATGTGTGTGTTAAGATCCTGGAGTCAGCCATGAATATCCCTGCAAGACATGGCTACTAGTGGCTGGAATTTAAACTTGAAAGGATTATCTGAGGTCTATATGAGAAGACTGGCTAGTAAGGAAATTCTTATAATACTACTAGAAAGAGGGTTTGTCTGTGTGTGTGTGTGTGTGTGTGTGTGTGTGTGTGTGTGTGTGTGTGTGTGTGTGTGTGTGTGTGTGTGTGTGTGTGTGTGTGCACTCAGGTCGTCAGAATGAAATCTTGAGGCCTCTCAGATGGAGCTGGCACTGTGCCAAGGTGAAGGAACTGAAGCAAAAAAGGCAATAAAAAGGGGAGTTGAGGGGGTTGGTGGTGGGGAGTGGGCATGAAGACAGTAGAAGGAGGAAAGGGAGGAGGGCTGAGGGAGTAAATTAACAAGCTTTGCTCTAAATTGGTGTATTACAACTGCCCTCTGGCTGTGATTCCCAATGGAGGGGTTTGTGGGTGGGTGAGGCTAAAGGGGGCGATGGGTTATGGGAACCCACCAGCTCTACCCCTCCAAGTCTGAATAGTGTCACCCTGAGCAGTCAACCTCTGCGTGGAGGAGAACCCCCAGGCTCTGTTCTAGTTCCATTTCCAATCAATGGACACTTTTTTTTCTTTAGATGCCTGAGGAGTTTGAATGCATCAAGATTTTTCATCGGAAAATTACCCTATTTGGCCCAAAGTGTGCAGATACATGAGCAATACACCCACATGTGATTGCTGAACGTCTCATTCCAAAACAATTTACGTTCATCTGCAGCTATAACAACCTCCACTTTTATTTGAAGGCTTTCCACAAGATTTTCTCCCATTCAGCCACAAGAGATTTAGTGAGGCTGGTCACGGTATTGGGTGATAAGGTCTGGCTTGTAGTCACGGTTCCAGTTGTTCCTGAAGATGTTAGATGGGGTTGAGGTCAGGGCGGTGTGCAGGCCAGTCAAGGTTCTCAATGCCAAATGTAGAAAACAATTTCTGCATGAACCTCTCCTTTTGCACAGGGGCATTGCCATGTAGAAACAGGAAAGGATCTTCACCAAACTGTTACTAAAATATTGGAAACACACTATCTGATTGTATGCTGTAACATTAAAACTATCCTTAAAGGAATAGGCTTTTGGGAAATCCACCTACTGGCTTTCTTGCCAAGAGTTAGCAAAAAGATCAATACTACTTTCCTATCTGTATGGTAAATATGAAGCTACCGCCAGCAGCCATTAAGCTTAGCTTAGCACAAAGACTGGAACCAGGGAACAGCTAACCTTAGGTAAAAAACTCACGGATGATTTGTCAAATTTTCATTATTTCATTATGAGTCCAGGCTTTGAAACTTGCAGCTATACAATAATCTAGTTGACTTCTCTGTTTTGAAGCCTCCTGAGTGTTGGTGGATGTATTTGTATCTGCCAGAAAGAAAATCAGATTTTTGTCTCTCTCGTTGGTTTTCTCATCATTTTCTGCGTCCTCACCATCCCAACTCTGTCACACTCGGCATGATCTGTTCTCCTCAAAGACACTTCTCAATTATTCAATGCGCTCGGGATGAATTCAGATCACTGTATTAATTTTTAAGAGCCTGTTCTTGGCTAAAGGCTAACCCTCTCTCACAGTTTCTGTCTCTCTTTCATTGCTCCAACTCCTCATTTTCACTCCACTCTCTTTCTCCCATGCCATCCCTCATTATTTTCCTGCCAGCTCCCTCATTTGTCTGGATGTAAAACACTGTGGTGAGCAAAAACAAGCCGTCCCCCTGTAGCTCCTCTGAAGCACAACTCTTGAAATCTGTTGTGGGCTCTAATGAATGGAGATAAATCTTGGGCCTCTGCTCTCGTTACACTCCATAGCACCTTGACTCCTTCTTGTCTTTTTGTGGCCATCGTGGTAACTCTGCAGCGTTTTCTTTTGAGTCCCTTGAGACATTATGGCCACACTGTTGTTGCTGCTGTGAAATATGCAGATTGTAAAAGAAATGAATGGTCTTAAAACCTCGATGTGGCCCAGCTGGGCTGAGCTGTTTGCAGAAATCCCAGAGTTCAAGGCAGATTTTAAACATGACCTAAGGGCAGACAGGTCATAGGATTTATATGTTGTGTGTTTTGTATGTATCTGAATGTGAACAGACACACACACACACACACACACACACACAGCAAAAGAGAAACCAGCTGCCTGCATATACTCAGTCCTTGATAGCATCTAAAATACCAACACTTGTGTCTCACATACTGATTACATGTTAAAGGTGGGGGCTGGGATTAAACAGACTTTTTGCCTCATGTACAGTAAGTGTGAGTTCTTGCAGGACATACAGTAACTTAAAGGAATAGGTTGAAATGTTTGGGATATATGCTTTATTGCTGGGCGTTAGATGAGAAGATTGTACGGCCAATATGCTACAGCCAACAGCCAGTTAACTTAGCTTAGCATAAAGACTGGAAACAAAGGGGAAAAGCTAGGTAACAAAATTGACATGTTTTTAGGAGAGCAGCTTCTTTCAACAGAGCTTTCTCCAGTCTCTTTGTTAAGCTAAACTAACTGGCTGCTGGCAGAAACTTCATATTTACTGTGCAGACATGCAAGTGGTATCAGTCTTATCACCTAACTTTTTATGTATTTTTCAAAATGTTTAACTGTTCTTTCCCTTTTGTATTTTAAGGCAGCAGTATAGAGGTATAATAGCTACTTTATTAGTCATCCTGCTTTAGTTCAAACTCTGTTAGTAAGCAATAAATCCCTAGTGAGCCTGACTGGTTATATGCTGAGGCTGTAAAGTTCCACAGCCGTCTTGATAACAAATCGTTGGTGGAATTTTCCCAGAAGACTAACTTAAACTTGTTCATTGCTGTACAAAACTACAGCTTGAAGAACTATCATGTTTCAGTATCTTTCCAGGGCCTGTTGAATCACCAACATTTCTGATCCTGCTATCAAAGCACCCTCACACTGCAAAACAATCGCTCAGCAGTTTATACAACATCAGATTACACTGATCTTTTCTAACTGTTGGAGCATAAAAAACTAGTGTTCCTGCCAGATAACTGTGGCAAAGCACACAGCTGAAGTTGCAAGAAATCATCAAGAGGTGGTGAATGGAAACTGTAAGGTACAGTAGGCAAGAAATGCATTGTAATGACAGAAATTCCCTAGAAACATAAAACAGAAAGGGTATATAGAGGTAGAGATCTCTTTTTAACATCTTGCACAACAAACAACATTACTGTACCAGCTCAGTATGGTAGAACAGAGGACTGTAGTGGTTTGTCTAGTGGTTAAAGACTAGTATTTAACTGGAGCACCAGTGTTAAACCTCTGCCTGTCAGTGAAATGTTCTTCAAAACAAGTCATTGAATTCTTCCCAGACTTCAGACTTGCTGTTCTGTAGTTGAGCTTGATCTTTGACCTCTCTAGAGGAAAAGGGTTGAACTAAGGACAAGTTTCTCTAGCAGGTTCAAAAGTAGCAGAAACATTTTAGTTACTATGAGAAACACCGGTCTGACTGGAAAATCATGCTGTGGACATGTCGCTCACACATACTGTGTGTCTGCAACAGAATAGCCTAAATAAAACATCTAGGAAACCAACAATTACACCTCACTCTCAGCTCTCAGTTTGTTCTGTCTAAATAAGATGTGTCTGCAAATACACAATATGCTAAACAAAAGTGCTGATGGGCAGAAAAACCCTTCCAACATGTCTGCACACAGTGTTTGCAGAAGTGTGCCAGTCAGTTGAGTTAAATTGAGTCAGTTAAGCAAGCATCTGTGGCCACTTTTCACATTTACAGAGATATTTGTGAAAAGTGAATTTGCTGAGCAGTTCATTGATGCAACAACACTGCTGTATGTAAGTTACAAGCAGCTTTAACTGTGATGGGACTGAAGGGTGGTCAGCATTCAGTGCTGTGGACTTTCTTCTATAGTACATGTGTAAGTCTTGCAAGAATAGTTCAGTGTTTTCCTGTCAAGAATTGGATGAGAAGATAGATGCCATTCTCATGTCTACTATAAATATGTGGTTGGAGCCAGCAGCAGATAGCTTAGCTTAGCATGACGACTGGAAACAGGGGGAAACTGTTATCTTAGCTCTGTCCAAAGATAACAAAAACCGCCAACCAGTGCCTCTGAAGCTTACTATTTAACATGTTATATCTAATTTGCTTAAACTGTTCAAAAACTGAAAAATAAAAATGAGAAGTTGTGGTTTTATGGGAGATTACTATCAAAGACTCCAGGAAGTTACTGGTCCTGTCTGAGAACCAAGATAAACCCCTTAAAACTTTTGCACTTTTTTTTGCCATGCTAGGGATTTTATTAAGATAATTAATGTGGGGAGGGGGGCTGAATCTTATTCATTTTAATAAAATGCAACATCCTCCGTAGTGTTATCAATATTTTCTTTGGACCCTCCTCTTGGTGAAACCCCACCCCCCAACTCAAAATAATATATTTATCTATTATGTATTGAGTTGAAGGTTATCTTTTCACCCCCACTTCCCCTACTAAACATTTATGGACAGCCCCATAGCTGTTTGATAAGCTAAGCTACATATTTACCATACAAATAAGCATATGTCCAAAATGTCAAACTATTCCTTTAAGTAATCTCCAAATGTGTCTATCTGGTGGGACACTGACAGAAGACTTCTTTTTTGCCTCCTTCCTCCTCTACCAGTTGTTATCCAGCTCATTTATGTATTGATGCAGCAAACAGAGCAGTGAGCTTGAATACAGTAAAGGAAATATTTTGTTTATATCGTACAGGAAATGGGGCACAGGAAGTCTCAATAGGCAGAAAAGAGTCTTTAGGAGAATACAGTTAATGACTCCTGTCCCCTCAAGTGCTATATGTGCATGTGCATGTGTGTGTGCACACGTGTGCATGCATGCATGTGTCGTCACGGCAATGGGGAGGTGGAGTTGTTTCCGTGTTTGTCTCCATAGCAACTGATAACTTGTCAACCAGGTGGGGGAACGACTCACAGTTTGGGTGACAGCTGATAACAGAGTGACCCACTGAACACATCTCCCCTCCCCCTTTGCTTATACACACACACACACACACACACACACACACACACACACACACACACACTCTCAGACTGCACATACCTCCCATTCTGGCCTTGCTTCTCAGTTTCTCCGATAACCACATTGCTGAAGTGGGCCCCTTGCCTCTCCGCTGCCTCCTCCTCTGTAATCAACTCTCTCCACCACACATACACACACCACCATACCATAAGCACACCCTCTCAGCCATATTTTCATATGTCATTAATAGTGTGTATATTTTTTGAGCAGAAGTTTAAATTAAGAGCAATGTTTTTCTGTATTTCGGGGCATTAAGAAGCAGGTGAATGTCAGAGTATTTCCTCTCTGTCCCCGGTGACCGTTTGAACTCTGTCAACAGTCATTTGCGCGTAGTTGATTTGAAGTGATCATCTCTGAATTTGGCTCGCCAATGCGACTCTTGGCTTTTAAACTTTAATTTGTTTTCTTCTGAGCCTGTCTCTTTCAATTACACCACTCCACCTATCTGGCATTACTGAGTCTGCAAAAGACGGGCTGCGCTACTGTTCCTGATTAAGATTTAATTGACTACAATAAAGCTTTCTGTGTCAAAGAGAGGAGAGAGACAGAAGAAGAGAGGTGGCAAATGCGGAGTGGGGGTGAAAGCGATGTGCTGCTGACATATCTTCGGGAAAAAATCACTTTCACAAGTCTTTCTGTGTTGCTCACACTTGCTCTTAGAGCCAATATTATCTGCTTTTATAACCACATTTAACCACACCATAGTTCAGATACTTTCCTTTCAAAAGCCACTGAATTAATTGTGTATGTAGGAAAGCCATATTGTGTATATCAGAGGCTATATCTATCTATATCTCAGAAAATATATCTCAAAAAATATCTTAACTTGTATCTTGAGCAAAGATCAGTTAGATATTGTTTAAAATATTGTAGTTTCATGTTGGTGTGTTGTGTGAAAAAAGCAGAGATTAGTTGCTTTTTGTGATCAACTTGCCCTTTTCACTCATTTTAAAACAGTAATACGCTTCATTACTACAAAAATAAGATTTGATTTAGCTTGCTTCTCCTGCCATGTATAACACAATTACAATTAAACCCGAATGCCAAATGTTTTTGCCTTTATTAGGCAGTTAAAAGTAGAAATAAAGACAGGAAACAAAGTGTGAGAGACAGAGACAGAACATGCAAACAAAGGTCCACTGCCAAAATCAAACCGGGGACGTAAAGGTCACATGATTAGCGTCTTAACCACGAGGCAATCAGGCTTATCTCAAATCATAAAAGTTTTAAAGCAGCTCCTCTAAACCCCCAGTGTCAGGTTGGTCTTTCCCAGGGTTAGGGTTAGGGTTAACCCTCCTGTACCACACAGGAAGTTGTGCATTCATGTTTCTGTCAGACATAGGAGGATGTTTGGAAAACACAAAGAACTTGGTCATGTGCATGAGAGATGATGTGCATAATGGCAAAAGAAAAATGGCACCACTTACGTGTTTCATCAATGGAAAATCTGAGAAAATGGATGACACAATACTCTTTCTGGGAAATGCACTTTAAAAGCTGACTGCTTCACATCAAAGATTTCTCCAACACAGACACAGAATTTAGAGCTTCAACGTATGTTTCATTATCCATTAATCTGTTGATTATTGTTTTGTTTAATTAGTTTATGCTATTATTTTGCTATCACAAGAGACAAAGAAGGGAAGTCTTCACATTTGAGAGACCAGAACCAGTGAATTTTTCCTTGAAAACTTAGCCTGCTTAAACCATTCAATTGATGAAAGTCGTTGCAGGAAGTTATCACTTTCTGAGAAATCAGTTCATACATTTTTAGTGTAGCAAGTGTGCAGTTTTGCATTCTCTGTGGTTCCCAGATTTGTGAGTGGATGCTCTCCAACCACAGAGACGGCACTCCCAGATTTGCTAAGCAAAGATTGAGAGTGCCATCAAATAGCCAGCTTGCCAGCCACCTGTTCAACCCACAGGCTTTCTATCTGGACACACAGGATTCTCTTGTCTCTGTGAAATCCTATAGGTCAGAGTCACACATGCAAAGTGTGTCAGTTTCTGGTATGAATTACACAGTTTGAGATGTGTTGTTGTACACATGCTGGGCTCCAATGTTCCACATCGTCCATGCATCATTAAAGCAAGGGAATTATGTTTTCAGTTCTTCTGGGCATCTGATAATAGTTCACATAATGTCCCTGTGGTGATTTCTTTGCACAAAATACAATCTCTTTTTGTGTGTGTATATGTATGTGTGTGTGCATACGTGTGTGTATGTGTGGGTGTGTGTGTAAGCCTACTCAGATGTTTGCATGTAGCTGGCAGTTCACAGTCCATTGTGTCAGTCAGCCTCAAGGTCCCACACACACCAGCCAGCATTAATCCCACTCTTCATGAAGTCACAACTATGGCCATGGACTTCAGAGATTATGTGTGTACATGTGCGTGTGTGTGTGTGTGTGTGTGTGTGTGTGTGTGTGTGTGTGGAGGCCGGTTACTGTTGGATGAAGGCGAGCCATTGTTGAGCCTGCTTCAGCCACTGAACACTGATACAGAAAGACGAGGCTCATTGCAGCAGCTGAAGTTACATCAAAGAGTGCTTGTTCATGTATTCATCTAAACGCGTTGAAAGGTTTACGCGACCCACAAAAGAGAAAAAAAAAACTTTTGTCTGTTTGTTTTGTGCAATGTATGTTTTCCACATGTATCAAATGTGAAAATGTTAGCGTTGTCAGTGTTTTATTTGCCTTTTATTAGCCTCTCTTGCAAACGCAAGAGATGCTAACTGCAAGGGTGCAGAGAAAACATGCGAGGGATAGAATTTCAATTAGACAATTTTTCTTTCTCAAGTCGCTCTTTAAAAGCTGGAATCCATCTGCTCTGGGGCGCTGCAAGCTGAGATGAATTGCATCCACTGGCCATCTCTCATAGTTTGGTCATGCCATACACTTTTCATACTTTTCACTTATCCTGTAACACATCTTAACATGTACTTAATAAATAGATTGGTACAGTTTTTTGACCAAACACTCATCTTTTCCAGATGATGGATCCTAATGATTTTGGTGATAGCCTGACTTCTTCTCTAGACTCACCATGAGGTTCACATTTGTGGTTTTGGCCTCACAGAGCTGCTAGCATGGTCGTAGACTCTTAAGCGCCATCAAAAACAAGACTATAACAGTAACTGTAATGATGTGAGCATCCACACTGATGAATGATAGCGTTGTGTAAACCGTGGCCCCAAGCACACACTGTGCACTCCAGCTGTGTCAGCAGTTAAGGAAAATGTGTATTGATGACCTGTTACTGCTGTACGTTGCACAGAGAAACAAAAAGGATACGGTCAGCGAAGTTATTCAAAGACTAGAGGAGTGTTACGATTTTCATACAAGAGTTGTCATCTTTTGAAGACAAATTTTTGTTCATATTTTGGTAAAAAAAAGAGGACATCATTATATATTTCAGACACCACCTCAGCGCTTAAGACTGTAAAATTACGCTATAGCGTTTAATACGTTGTATACCACAAGAACGTTTGATTATTCTGAAAGTGATCCCAATGATTCATTCATTTGCCACTTGTGTTGTCTTTATAGACAAACTGATGCCTTGAGTTCCCTTCCTCAGATTTGTAGATGTCTCATATCAGTATTCCAGCCTGTGACCTTCTCATTACAAAGGAGATACCAGATGGCAGTTCCCTCTTTTAACTGATTAGGTTTCTGTCACTGTAATCATATCTTCAACTCATGAGAGGATGACCTTGTATCTGTGCAAGAACTTCCAGTTTTTATGCCTCTTGTCATCTTGGGAAGAAAAAACTATGCCAAGTCACAATCCAGATTAGGAGGTCACCGTGGATCTGAGGAGCTGGGCCTCATTCCTTTTCATTTCTCGTCTTATCTGTTATCGTTTATGAGGCCTAGGTAAACCTTTGTGTTTGCACACCTGGGTTTTATAAGAGAGAGTGGGGGAGGGTGGGGTGGGGGTGGAGGTGGGGGGGCTGATAAGGGTCAGCAGATATGCCTGCAGAGCACAACAGCAGCAGCAGATACGGGTCGATCTAATAAGCATGGCCCTATGTTTGCTGACAGTGCACAAACTGACTTAGCCAAATAATTTTTGGACAAGTTTGTTTTATTGGGAAAAGACTTGAGAGCTCAAGAGCTGACAGGAGAATCTTGCAAATGAATTCAGCTCTTTTAAGGCTGAGAGAGAGACTGTGGAGTGAGTGAAATCCGACTCCAGGGTCGTGTGCAGGGGCATGTCTACCTTAAGCTGACGAAGGGAAAGGTCAGAACTTGACTGCTGGCCCAGTAACCCAGAGAGAAAGGTTTCTGTAGGACCTCTCACCCACAAACCTACAGCTGAAAGCAATGAACTTCTTCTACCTTCTCCCACATATTCTGTTCTGTTGAAATTCAACATGAGACTGTTGCATTTGATGTCTAGGTCTAAAACATAGATGGGACACTTAGGATATGCAACCAAGGTTACCGGGTCAAATCATGGGACCAGCTGGGCACATATGAGAGAAATTGGGGGGCAATATTCATATTTTGTCTTCATCGTGATGCTGAATATGCACAAAATGCTGTGCAAATAGTTAAAGTGCTCTGCCTGCAACCATTAGTGAGTGCATGTTGTAGCAGATTTCTCTCTTTGCTTATCTTTGTTCTTCTGTCCCTCACCACGTGCCATGGTTTTTTTCATCTGATGTGGGTAGCTGGGCAGAGAGAATGCCCAGCAGTGAGTGTGTGTTTGTGTGTGTCTGTGCGTTTCATTGCTTATGGGGGCATGAAATCGCTCCAAAGCCCCAAGGCACACTGGGCACCGCTCTACCCAGACACAGAGCCTTCCTCCCTGTTTTACCCTCAGCCCTTCCTTCAACTTCACCCCGTGTGGTGTGGTGTGTTTGTAGGCTTGTTTATGTGTGCATGCATGTGTGATTCCTCTCAACTTGTAGCTCATCCCTCTGTTCCCACGGCGACCTTCATCCCAACCAGTAAGCCATCTGTCCATCAATCACTTAGTCCCTCTGTGCTGCTGAGGAGAGTAAACGATACCCAGAGACACTGACCTCAAGACCTGGAGGGTCTCAAAATGGCTCCACGGCAAGGACAGAATGCCGAATACACACAGAAACACACACATTTGGAGTGAAACAAGCACGCACTAGTATACATACGTAACATGTGGATACACATAAAACTGGATTAATACACAATGCAAGTAGCATCCAGTCAAGGAGACATTCTTTAGTGCACATTTCTTATTTCCATGCTCTGCTCCAGGCATTTGAATATGCAGGGACCCTGATACAGTGAAGGCTTTGTGTTCACTATGAATATATAGGCACGTGTGTGTAGTACTATACGCAGAGGGGGCTGAGCTAATGCAGGGGAAAGCCCTGGCCTCAGCTGTTGTTGTACATTTTCCCCCAGAGAGATCCTCACTTTCCCTGCACAGCCAACTTTCTGTCCTGCTTTCCTTTCTGGAGGAAGCCTTCAGGTCACCGTAGGACTTAAAGCAACAGAGTTGAGAAAAAGAAAGTGCGTCCCCTGCCTTCTCCTCCTCCACTATCTCCCTCCATTTCTCCTGTCATTCCCTCAGCATATTGGTGGTGGGGGAGGGGTACGTACAGTGTTGGAGCTCATGTGATCTGGCTTGGAGAGTCAAGCGAGCAGACAGTATGTGCAGTCCTACCCTATTACACTGTTACTATATAAGACCCTACATACTATAGGCGACTGTAAGAGAGAATAGTTAAAGGAAAAAGGAGAAATTGTCACTATCTGTGATATACCTTACATCTCTGGGAGCATTTCATCTTTTAGTGTTGTGGGGGTTTTTTTTTTTCTTTCTTGATCCTGTAGGAGGCAGATAACATTTGACTGATCTAAAATATGCATCATGGCCCTTCAGAATTAAAATATCATTGCTTTGTTATCTTGAGTTGTATGTTTAACAATCATACAGAGGGAGATCAATTGCAGAAGAACAGCCAGAAGACATCTTGCACTTTGAGAGAAGGTCACCTTCCCTTAAACTCTTTGCTGCATCACTATCAATACTGCTGGCCAACCAATCACTAACCTCCATGTAAATAACACTTGACACTGACAATCTAAGTGTGCAGTATAATACAGGTTTTAAAATCTGATCATATATATTGGCCGATAGTAATATTTTACATGAACACCAAAAATCCTGATACAGATCGCTTAGATTTGTTTTGTTTTTTAATTGTGAGCAATATACATATCAAATGGGACATTTTACAGTTGGACATTTCTTGTTACATATATACACTGATACTGACATATCTGTAATAAGCTGTTATCAGCTGTTGTATTGGCCTGGCTGAGTTATTGGTGAATGCACTGTCAGTAGCTGCCACTCTGATATGCAGGGTGCATTTTCCCAGATAAATTCTTAGCACCATCGGTTAAAGGTGCAAACTGTCAGTATTTGACGACCTGAATAACTGACCCCACCTTTTAGGCCAAGGTGTTGTACGAAGCGTCGTCAGCCAGGTGAAGAGTCTGCTACATAGACATCTTTTTTTTTTGCCTTTGAACACCTCACCGATTGCTGCGTGAAGTGTGTGGGAATGTTGGATTGTCAAGAAGTTACATAAATTGAGAATTCAGAAAACAGCCGCCCCCGATTCCGATGTTAGAAAGGTTTAGTGGGAGGGGGTTGAAGCTGTGGTTCGCTATTACAACAACCATTTCTTTTGAAACATACTAATGCCTTCACACTAACACTTAACACTATAAAATGCCCTATGGTCCCAGCCCCTTGTTTTACCACAAGAGCGTTCTGTAATGGTGCAGTGTTCAGAATGGAAGCTCACACCAACCCTCCACCCCTCTCACTTTCACAATACAGTATAATTACCCTGAACACCTCACTCCAGGTTGAGTGCTGCTCGTTTTTGTTTTTTTTGTTGTTGTTGTTTGCTTCAAGTAGACGGGTCAATATTGGTCAGGAATCCATTTTCATATGAGCACTTGAGTCAATGTGTGCATTATTCATGAAGACCCATCACCCCAGATTGGCTCAGCTGTCCACTGAAAAAGAGGGAGACACGCAGGGGACCTTGTATAGACCGCCAGTGTGAGACAGACCTGTGCTGACCACTGTATCCTCGGGGATGGATTATTGCTGTGCAGTGACATCACTGTGTGGTTGAAAGGCTTTTAGTCTGATTAATGTACAGTGTCTGTTTGCATGTGTGTATGTGTGGGCAGCAGGACGCCTGAACCAGATACAGATCTGGTGTGCGAGAGCATTTCTGCATGTGAGTATATGTAACCATCCTGTATGTGGTTTAACTCAGTGCATGCATGTGTGTGCATGTTTAAATGTGTTTGTCTACGTACACCCAATGATTCAAATCCCATCTTGTCCCTGGGTACTATATTATAGCTTTTTTGTCTTCCCGCTCCTTCCCATAATCCATCATTTCCAGAGTGTTGACTCTGTTGTGGGAGCCATATAAGCCTCCATCTCTTTAAATATGGGTTAGTGTGCCTCACGCTGCCTCACTGCACCTCCCCACCGCTGCCTCCCGCTTTTTCCTTCAGTTTGCCTTTCTTGGCTTTTTTATTATCTCGCTTTTGAGATTCTTTTTCCTTCCTTCCCGTTTTTTTTTTTTTTTTGCCACCACAGCAAAACAATGGCGCATAGAACAGCGTAGAATAGAATAGAAATGCATTACCTATGTTGGACTTAAATATAAGCACTTATGTAAGGTTTTCTCTTGCCTGCAGTTAGTTGGCTGCAGGTTGAACTTTCCATTTCACTTGCCAGGGATGCCCTCATCCTCTCTGTGGTAACATCATGCTGTCAAAGGTGTGTGTGTTTGTGTGTGTGTCTAAGTGCACATTGTGTGTAGTTTGGTGTGTTTGTGTGTGTGTTTGTGGGCGAGAGTTATCTCAGTGTCTCTGTCGTTAGGCGGTGTTTAGATGAGTGTTTCTCTTGTCAGTCTCAGTCGCAGACATCTACAGTAAATCTTGTACACTTTTATTGATTATTTTATCTGGCACAAAGTCCACTTTTTTTCCCTTACTTTTACAAGAATAACATCCAAGTACAGATAATAAAAGAAAATATGATGCAGTACTAGCTCCCATCTTTATCATTGGATTATGAGATTTAGCAGGTACTATGAGGTTACTGAGGAATTTGACATTTTTAAAGTTTAATTACAGGACTGACTTTCATACAAATGAAGAGGAAACTCAATTTCAAGTAAAAACATTAAAATCACCAAAACCACAAGGTGTTTGGGAAACTGCAGCCATAAATTCTGCCACTTGTGATATTTTCGAGTGGCTCTTAAAGATCTTAAGGGACTATTTTAAATCGAGGTGGTGGAGCACAGACTTCACAAGCTCAGAAAAGGCTAGTCGGGGCCTCGGGCCGAGAAAGGAGCGAGGACAAATATGGGCCACTAATCCACTCTTTAACATTAGCCAGTATTAGCCTTCTTCTGTCTGCGGTTGTAGCGCCATAAGACACTGAGGCCGAGAGCAAACAAGGAACGAGCAACCATTTATTTTTGTCTGTCTGAGCCATATCTTGTCTCCATGCTTTGCCTTTTTTTTCTCTCTCTCTCTCTCTCCTCTCTCTCTCTCTCCTTCGGCCTCACCCCCTTCTGTCTCTTTCTTTCACTCATTTTCTGTGACTCTCATCTGTCAAGCTCACCCTTTCTCTCTCTGTCTCTCTCATTCTCTCTGCCCCTGTATGATTACTGAAAACTGTATGGAGACAGTGCAAGAGCTCCGTGGAGAGCGGCCGATGCCATTGGCTGGCTGGCACTCCACCCCCACTCGTGATTGGCCGCAGGCCTCAACGTAAGATTCAATCAGCTGGGTGGAAGTGTATGTAGGTCAGTGTGTAGCGATGTGAGCCTTCTCTCCCTCTCTATTCCCCTCCTCCACCACCTCGGTTTGGTGAACCGGCTGTTGTGTTAATTGGCCACGTTCCAACTTTCAAACCCAGAGAGACTTAAGGCAAGAGAGAAAAGGGGGAATAAAGTAGGGAGGTTAAAAGAGGAAGGGAAGTTGAAGAGGCGAGGGGGGAGGAGAAGGAAGAGGGCAGAGGAGCGTAGGTGGGGGGTGGGAATGATTTAACATGGGGTGCCCTGTTGCACTCAACAGTGCAATAGTACAGTGTGTTAGTCAGTCAAACACACACGCTATCCAAACAGACAGCTCCTGGCAAATATAGCAGCGCAGGGTATTTATTCTCTCTCTGTTTGAATGTGGGAAGACATGTAGGAGAAGGGAAAGGGAGGATATGAATAAAGGGTGGCATGAAAAAAGGAAAAAAAGGGGAACAGATTGGGACGTTGGCTTGATTTTCTACTATTTCAAACATTTCATGCTACAGAGTTTACCCTTTCAGTTTCCCAGCTGCTGGCTCACCACCCAGACACTGATCACAGGGCGTCCTCACATAGCCGTAGACCACTACTTAGAGGATCGTTCAGTTATCTAATCTGCCAGGTTGTGACTATGTGGACACAGTAAACTCATTGGTACACACAGCAATCCTGCCATTGCTACCCTACTTGTCCTATTCCAGCTATTTAAGTGAGTGTGCCGCCCGAGGAGAAGCCTGCTTGGCGTTGCTGTACACGGCTACACCAGTGAATAATTCACGCTAACCCAAATTCTTCTACAGTGCTTACTCTACCCCTAAGTGCTCCCACACAGACACAGAAACACACACACACACACACACACACACACACTCGCACCCCCCGTAAGTGGTGGTCCCTAGGCGTTGCCCATAGTAGTCTAACCCAGACAAGCAGACTGTGAAAAGCAGACAAAATAAAGTCTTGTACACTTCACTTTACTACTCCCTCTGCAGCCATGTCTGTCTGCATACTTCACATTAAAAGCACCCCGCAGCAGTTTGTGTTCTCTGCAGCCCTCCCTTCCCATGTCTGTCTGTCTCTCTATCTACACATCTTGCCCTTTTACACCCGTCTGCGTTTTCTTATATTAGGAACCCGTCATTTCGTACAGTAGCACTCATTGCATTTTAGATGTAGCTCTGCCGACATGAGGTGAACTACATTCCTGTCTGTCTGGCTTTCTCCATTTCCTTTTTTAAATCTCATCTCTCATGTCTCTGTCTTCTTCTTCTCACTCTGCCCTAGCTTTGAACTTATTATGGTGGAAGTAGGCAACTCTTCCCCACCCACCCACAATTATACACACACACACACACACACACACACACACACACACACACACACACACACACACACACACACATACACTGGGGTGACTTTAGCCTGACTTTACCCTCTTACTCAGCCAGCCACTGACCCACTTAGTGTGGAATAGCACACCAGACGGGCGGCAGGCTTTTTACTCCAGGGCACTCTGGGAAAACTAAGCTAAAAACAACAAAAGATGCACATGCATACACACTCACATACACACACACACACATACATACAGTGGGCAAGCTTACTCAGAGTCTGATCATGCAGACGCTGGAACGCACAGTCTGCTTTGTTGCCATCAAGTAGTCTCATACTGGTTGGTCCACTGATGTAATCGCTTGGAATATCAGCATACCTAGAAACTCAGACGGTCACATCTGTATTAATAGGTTTGTGAGGACGCTCATCGGACAAATACCCTAGTCTCTGGTTTCTGCTATGTGCCTTCCTTTAAAGGAATAGTTGGAGTTAGATGAGAAGACATTCTCATTCACTGTGTTCGTTATGAAGCTGGAGCCAGCAGCCAGTTAGCTTAGCTTAGCATAAAGACAGGGAATAGGGGGAAAACAGGTAGCCCAGCTCTGTCAAAGGATACAAATAATTCTAAAGTTAACTAAAAATATATCTTGTTTGTGTATAAAAGCGAGTGTAAAAACAACAATTGGTGTTTTGATTGGGGTTTATGTACTGGGCTGTTACCAGGCAACCAAAGGATTCTCCAGGAAGTCACTGCTCCCAGCCAAAAAAAAGTTTGGCACAAAACCACAAATTATTCTTGCCCTTTGGTTTTTGCACGGATTAAACAAGCGAGAAATAACATGTTACTTTGTGAATTTTACAAATTCTGACAGGCAGACTTAACCTTTTAGTAACCTTTTGGACAGAGACAGGGTAGCTGCTTCCCCCTGTTTCCAGTCTTTATGCTAAGCTAACCGGCTGCTGGCTCCAGCTCTGTATTGAAAAGACAGCTGTGAGAGTGGTATTGATCTTCTCATTTAGCCACTTAGCTACTTCTTTCATCCTCAAAAGTATTGAGTATATAGTTCAGTATGTAGCAACAGTCATAGAAACACACACAGCCCACAAAGCATGCAATATATATAGACTGTGACCACACCTTGAAACTTAAACACACACTCTGTTCATCATGTAGCACACTGAGGACGATGCAGCCCAGATGTACACCGTGCACAATAGAAATCGCACTGTTTATTTTGTGATTCCACAGACTGCAAAACACACACACATCCTCCAACAGGAGTTCTTTGTGTTACAGCACAGCTACAGCCAGTTCAGCTCTTTCTTCCACCTCAATCTCGTGAGCAGACAACTGAGCGACAGACCCACCAACTAATGCAACACCACCACTTCCTTTTTCCTCTGGTTATTTCAGTCAGTTTGAGGCTGGCGGCTGCTGACTGCTCGTGCCACACTGCAGTGACTTGGGCGAGGTCAGCACGTGAGTTCAGGGGGGTAAAAGTCACAAGTTGGATTTTGGACCTAAAATCATTTTCATGTACAGGCTGCAGTATGCTCTGTGTTGCTTATGACTTCAGTTATTCCTTTCTAAGTTTTTGTCCTTATCGTTACCTTTTTCACAGTTTTTCTTCATTTATTTCCTAGTAGACTCGTTGTCAAAAGCAATGTGAACTTGTTACGTGACTAGCATTCATGAACAGGCCTTTCATTACTGTGAGCTTGTGTGTGTTTAGGTCAAAGCACTGTCAATCAACTTTGAGGTGAGAATTTCTGAAGAGTCCTCCTTGAAAGGTTCACGCACTCTAAGGTCGGCGTGGTACGTGAACACATGTGTGCGTCTGTGTGCTTACTTTATTAGCATGTGGAAGCTGTGTTGTTGAGCCTACTATCAGAAAGAGGCCCGCTCGACTGAAAAGACTGTCAGCGCTTTCTTTCTCTCTCATTTTTTTCCTCCACTCTTCCTTTCTTCTTCCCCTTTTTTCCCCCCCCTCTCCGGTTTACAAGGCCTTCGCACACAAGCTCCAAAGGATTACCAGACACACCCCTTTCAGAAGCACTGAGCCCTACAGCTTCTCAGTCACCTCACAGTGTGCATGTGTGTGTGAAAGCGAACATTTGAGCAAGAGCATTCGAGATCTCACACTTTCTATCCACTCTGCCTCCTCAGAGAAAAGAAAGTGGAGGAGGAAAAACAAAAAGAGAGGTGGATAGAGGAGAGTTGGGGGGGGGCAGATTGAGTGATTGCTGCTCGCCAACACAGAGAGGGAGAAAGAGTCAGAGAGCAGAGTTTTGGCCTGCCGCCAACTAGTGCCACCATACAGCTTTTGTGCAGAGAGTTGACTTAGAAAGGACCTTTCAGAGAGGGAGAGAAAAGAGATGGAGATGACAGAAAAATACAGAAAAACGGGCAATGAGAGGACGTCAGAGCAAGAGGAGAACGGGAAAAATAGGAGTGTAAATAATCACAAAAGGCAGCTGTAAGGGAGAGGACAGATAAATAATGAGAAGGGAGAAAAATGAGGAGTAGGAGGAGGGTTTAAACCACCCATCCCTTTTTACCCTCCCCCCAAACTCTGTTTAGCTTCTCAAAGGTCACAAATAAACTGTAACACTTAAATTTTCATTCATGCACCTACGTAGGCGAACTGTGCAGGTTATTTTTTTACCCAGGTGAGGTCAGGGGAAGTGCACTGATGTCACTTTGTCAGTAATTGGGGATTTTGGGTAACGCCACCATCCGCAGCTTGGATGAGGGAATTACCTGTTTCTGTGAGGGCATTGTTTGCTGTCATACCAACACAAATTTATGCACATTTCAGAATGAGGAACCTTCCAGTCTAACACTTAAACATAGACTCAGTGGCTGAAAAAAGACTTTAGATGGCTACACATGCAAAAATACACAATATAAACACACAGAGAGGACAGAAGGGGTAGCTGTGCAGTTGCCAGTGGTCTATTAATAGTGGGGTAATATAAATACAAAGTGCTGCGTGTGGGGAAAAGAGCTCGACTGGAGGGAGGGTGAAGTGACGTGGTGGGGAGGGGACACTGTGATTCAATAGAGGCCACTGTTCACCTGATCGTGTGTGTGTGTGTGTGTGTGTGTGCGTTCTCATGGATGTGTACAACATGCTTGTGGGTGTAAAGAAATACCAGCCTGACTCGTGAACAGTAGTAAGTGTGTTTGTGTGTGCGTATTGTCATGTATGAGCACTAAGCTGTGAGTGCCTGAGAGAGCCAGGACAAAGAGAAGGATGAAGGAAGGCACAGGAGGGCCTCTTTTGTCCCCATTGAACCCTCTCTGCTCGGGGTAAACTGGGGCCCTGATGCCCATACTCGTACCCCAAATAACTGGCCCATATAGCATGGGGGTATTTAAGTTCACGTTGCCCTTGGGCCCAAAATAAATACTGAGACCTGATAACAATATACAGTCTGCTTGGACTCTGCTAATGAAATTCCATCACCATGGCATTGAAGTTCACTTCAAGCAGCGAGGACAGGCAGGAGGTATGTGTGTGCAGAGTTTTGATTTAAAGACAATTAGAAATAATGATAACCGTCAGTATATGAATATAAATATGGAATCTAATTTTCTTCATTGCTTGTTTCTTGAAAGAAACAGCTTGGGTTGCAACCGGTGAAGATTGCACTGGCTGTCCATTCTGCAAAGTGGAAGAAAGAAAGCTTAAAGAGTGGGCGATTGAGAAATTAGAGGAGTGGTGGGTCCCTTTGGATAAAGATGCATATTTGAAAATTCATTTGAGTCTGGCTCATAACCTTTCCAGCATGTCCTCTGTCTCCCCCAGACTTTCTGTCACTCTCCTTTATGTAGCCTACTTTTTGATTAAAAAGAACAAAACAAAATGCCATAAAAGAGTAGCATAACTGAGGAGAATTAAGTTTTCTGGCAGCACTGTTTGTAACCATCACCACAAGCTTTGTCTCTTTCTGCAGTAAACAGACATGAGAAAGTCTAAATGACAAGTGCAGGCAGATCAAAAACAACAGACAGTGTGCAAGATTTCTTTTGTTGTTTGCAGTAATCAATCTAAAAGAGCAGAAGGTGCCATACAAAAAACTTGATCTTCCTATTCTTAAACAGGTAAATCTCAGAGAAAACATAAAGTAGAACAACAGCCAAGAAGCACAAAAGAAAGTGGGCCTCTGTTATGTGCTGCTCAGCGCACCCTCCTACAGCTGTCTCTGTTAAGAGTTCATGTGCTGTGTCAAACAACCACACACACAGATGATATCAGAGTTTTGAGTCACTCACCATTTCAGTCAATGCATGAGATTGAGATTCAATTCTTGGTTAAGTTTTCAGATAGGTAAAAAATTACATCAAGAGTGAACTGATTGTAATAAGACAAAAGTCATAAATCTTGAGCAGAGAATTTGTAAACAAAACTGCATACAGACAGACAACAATGGCCGAATTAAGACGAGGAGGACGTGCAGATTTTAGCTGACACAGCGAAGTGGAGTTTGGCGCCACGACTACGTCATCATCATCTTCTTTGGCGATGATTAATAAGCTTAACAGAAACGTGCACCACACACGCAAGTAGACCTATATAAACAAAAGCTTGGGCGTTCACGTTTGCTCATGCACACACACACACACACACACACACACACACACACACACACACAGCTCCAATGATGCACACTTGTAATCAGGCATAATCATACTGGACAAACACATGCACAGAGAACAGTGAAGTGGGTTATTGCGGTCACAAAACAATAGCTTTGCTGAAGAAACTGGGGTTTCAAAGGCTCCTCTGAGTGGTCAGTTAGACTGGAAGTGATGCAATAATGAGAGTAGAGAGGGAGTGGAAGGGCTGTAAGGGGGAGGAAGAGAGAAAAGGGGTGATGGGAGGAGACCTGAGACTGCTTGGATTTTGCCTGAAGTTCTGGATGCTGACAGACAAACTTTTCCATAAAATTCACACTAGTCCTGAGACAA
Source organism: Dicentrarchus labrax (assembly GCF_905237075.1). Lineage (NCBI taxonomy): Eukaryota > Metazoa > Chordata > Actinopteri > Moronidae > Dicentrarchus > Dicentrarchus labrax. The sequence continues at coordinate 17,509,366 of NW_026136708.1, forward strand.
ACTATCAAATACATAATGTGCACACTGGTTACCCCACATGTCAGCACAAAGTAATCTCCCTGAGAGTATGAAACGCAGTGGTTCCAAACATTTCTGGCTTGTACAAAGTAAAGTCTACATGGACATGAGTTGTGAGAAGTTTTCCTTCTCAGACTGTTTCATTTCGGGCCTCGAATTATCCAGTATTTCACAAAAACAGACAGAAGAAATAAACATCAACAACAGAAAAATATGATTGATAATTTTTGTCTTTCACATGAGTTATCATCCCTTTAATGTGAGTCCACAGATTCATTTTAAAACTCCTTGAGGGGGTAGTTTGGTTACCAATAATGTAAGGTAAACTCATAATTTTTCAAACTTCAGGGACCTAAACTCACGAGAGAGAAGAAGAGAGTTAAAGCAAAGCTGCTGCTCTCCTTCCTTTTTGTCTCAAAGCAGGAAGTCATGTGATTCCTCGGAGGGGCAGAACCAAGAGGGACAGAGGAGGAGGCTCACTGTTGCTGGGAGAAAACTCTCCCAAGGTGTGTGTGTTTGTGCAAGTGTGTCTGTGTTTTAACAGTTTGTTTGTGTGTGTGTGTGTGTGTGTGTGTGTGTGTGTGTGTGTGTGTGTGTGTGTGTGTGTGTGTGTGTGTGTGTGTGTCGGCCATTGGGTTTTGCCTTGCAAAGGTTAAGATCTCGTCCTGTGTTAAAACACACAGAAAAAAAAAGACACAGATACAGTGTGTGAGCGTTTGTGTGTCAAAAACCTCCTCCACCACCTCCTTCCCTTTCTCCAGCTGCTCAGCTGGTGTGTAGGAGGAAGAGGGCTGACTGGCCTGGAAGTGCTGACATCAGCAGAGAATGAGGCACACACACACACACACACACACACACACACACACAAATATACACACGGTCAAATAGAAACACTTTCTAGTTCAGAGGTGCTGGTAGATCGGGTCAGGCAAGTTTAACTGACCTACAGATTCTGAGCCTGAGAGGAACGGAGATAGATTGAAAGAAAACAAAGTCCAATTTTCATCATAATTGCTCTCAGTGGCTCTAGTAGCTCAGTATAAAACCAGCAGGCTCAGAGGTCAAACTGGTATGAATCTTGATAGTTGAAAAAAAACGCAAAGACAGCTCCAAGCTGAGTCTGCAGCATGATTTATCATTATCAGTTAAAAGAGCAGCACCTTAGGTTTTAGTTTTCAAAAAAGGGGAAATTCAGGTTTTAAGTTTTGGCTTATCAGTTTTGCTAATGCTGTACTCACCAAAGTAACTACTGAGATCTGGAAATAAGGTGACTATTCTGCAAGTTACATGGGGCAGAAGCACAAACTGTCAAGTGACTGGACAGGTTTTAAAACCAGATAATATAAATAAAACAGCTGCAACAGGAAAAACATGATTCTTATTTTTTTAATACACTAATGAAAACATACCTATGAATATGATATTCAGTTTCTGCCAATTGATCCTCCTCAATGTTACACTCTGGACCTTTGAGAGAAAAAAATACTAGACCAATAAATACAGGATGATTTAGCAAAATACATAGTTTGAAGCTATATACCCTCCTACAATGGGTGTGTGGGGTCAAAGTTGAACCAGGAAGTCTGTCTCTAAACTGAGATGGATGTTTACAATTTATGATTCTCCCTTCGTTGTCTCTTTTCAGGAATGTCGTTCCCAGAGCTTAAAAAATGAACCCGGTGAGATATTACAGCTAGGTGATGGCCAAAACTAAGGAAAATAAAACCCAAGTTCTAATAAACAGAAATTATCCTTTTAGTGTGTGTCATGGTACAACATACGGTAAGAATCAGTGGCTTGTGGTCTGGTGTATGCGTGTGTGTGTGTGAGTGTGTACTGTATCTGTTTTTAGCACCATTAGAGTGAAGAGCCCCATGAACACCAGCGGGGCCCCGACACTAATCCGGACCAGATGTGAACTCCACTGCTGCACCAAAACTCAAAATATACACAACACCCATGCACGAATACACACATTACATACAAGAGCCGGCACGTCACCAGTTCCAAATAATCGAGCTGTTTAGTTAGCCAGCATGATTATACGTAATGCTATTATCGCCATAATCTGTCTGAATGAGATCATAGCTCACCTTCAGCGGAGTTAATTAGAGGTTTGAGAGGTCATGAAACCGCGTACGTCAACAGATAGAAAATGAGGCGACCCATCTTCAACCCAAACTAAGTCCTGTTGGCGTGACCTGGATACAGCTTCGAGGCATTAAGCAGGCTGTGTTGTGGAAACATCGGGTCAAAAGAGACGGCACACCCCACTGTCACACGCACCAGAGCAAAGGTAGAGGAAGCGGACAAGTGTAATGATAAATGACATGTGGACACACTGGAATCCACAGAGGGAAACTCAGGGGCAAAGGTGTGTGTGTGTCTTTTAATGTCCTTTTCTGTAACTTAATGAATACACAGAAGAAAAAAAACATAGAAAACTTAATGAAGACTTGAACACAAACAGCGACGAGAGAAAATACTGCTTGTGGCTCATGTTTCAGTTGTGAGTGTATAGTTTTTGTGTAATTTATGGCCACAGGAGACAGTGGGGCACCATACGCTGCAGGACACATGCACATGTTTGTGTTACATAACTTTTTTTTTTTCTTCCATTTTATCATTAACTGTGACTTCATGCCTGATATTAACACCAATAGGCTGTTGTGCACATTGGCGACCCCAGATGTCAACACAAGGTAATCTCCCTAGAGATCACAACATGAAACGCAGTGGTCCCCGACAATTTCTGGCTTGTGCAAAGTCTACTTTATGACCCCCTTGTCACAGGTTAGGGGTGTAGTGTCAACATGAGTTGTGAGAAGTTTTTCCTTGTCAGACTTTTTAGGGAAAATTATCGAGAAAAGACAGAAGAAATAATGAAATATATGACTGATAAATCACGTCTCTTGTGTCTTTTATTATTCCTTTAATCACCATGTTATGATGTTATGAGTCCACAGATTTATTTTAAGACTCCTTAAGGGGGTAGTTTGGTTACCAGTAATGTAAGGTGAATTCTAAATGTCTTTTTCCATTTTTGCAAAAGTTTAGTTTTGAGAATTTATGTTTATATATATAGAGATATAAAACATAAATATAATGTTATATATAGACAGAAATAATATATTGATAACATTTAACAGACAGTTCTTAGCTAAATGGGGAGAAAACAGTCAGATTTGTAATTTCCCGTGTGTGCAGAAGGCTTACGGCCAGTGTCTAGATACCAGAAATTAATTTGGGTTACTAAGAAAAATCCACATCCTCATTTCCAGAATGATAGCATACTTCTCTCTTTTGCTCTACTTTGTAATTAAGGCTAATACCTGTATCTCCACAGTAGTACTGATCTTCCATAAATCTATCACATATTCCAAGAGAAATCCATAACCTAATCAGTGTCCTCAGTTCACCGAAAAAGCTACCATTTTGTTCTGTGCGGAGCTTAAGCTGGTCCTCAGTGGAAATACAAGTATGCACACAGAGCCGAGTGGTGTTAAAGGAGGCAATAAACCTCAGTCAACCCCTCACCCAAGCCACGCACATAAAATCAGCATGTCGTCCTCCCCTCCCTCACTTCCTCACTCTTTCCGCCCACTTCTCTTTCTGCCCTCTCTTCTTCTTTCGCTTTTCTATCTACTATTAAAATGAACCGTCTTACTCTCCGTGGACGTTTTTCCGTTTGCTTCCCATCCATTCGAGTCACAAAGTGGGAAATCCGTTTTGAAACTTTTCCTTTTGATGATATCCTCAATTTTCCTCCACATAGAAACACAAAAATGCTCTTTGATGCATCACTGAATATTTTGGTTGTCTTGGTTTTGTTTTGGGCATAACCAGTGTGGCACATCAACTACACTACAATACATCAGCTAGAGTATAGTACTACATTACCCAGGAGCCTCAGTGGCTGTTGTTACGTTTTTGATCCAGAACTGATGCAGAATCCAAAAGTAAATTAATCATATAGGTGAACCTGGTTCCAAATCTCTGCATCACCACCCACATCTCCAACATATTCAGCAATTCAAATATGATGGATATGTCCGCTGATTGGTGGAACAGTTAACCAATCAGAGCTTTATAGGCAGGAGTAAGAATGACATAGACATAGATACCCAGGTACATTCATGTAAAACACTGACAGATAAATGGTGACAATTGTGGATGAGATCGATACAGCTGTGCAAGTTCTACAGAAATAACTCAAATGTTTCTCGTGTTTAGTGGAGGCTCCCTGTTGTATATCTTTGCACTTTTTTATAATTGAACCAGAATTCGTTCACGACAATTGCTCAGTGGTTGAACATTCAAGCTTCTAACTTCCAGTCACCTTGTCTATGTAGAAAATGAGTAGGACTCTTACTTTCAAACCCTGCAAGCTAAAAATAAATCCCTCCCCTTCTCTACTCCATTGCCCTTGAAATAGGTCTGTGGGTTGAGGCGTCGATGGCAGGCTCATTTCCCAAAAGTATTCCTTGTCGCCCGCTCCGTATCTTCCCACAGGAATAGCAACATTCCCCTTCCTGATAATTATGAATGATTCTGCCCTTCCCCCACTATTCCCCCTATCCCTCCTCTCCTCGGTGCTGCTCGTATCGCACAGAGATGTAATTAATCATGTAGACACCCTGCTAGTCTTAATACTAAGGGTGCCCTCTTTTTCTCTATCTCTCTGTCTTCCCCTTATACTCTTTATCTAGCTCTGTCTCCTTCAATGCCTCTCAATCTCTCTCACACACAGTTTGAAGGTCTCATTAATCAACCTGTTCACATAGAAAACTCTGTAATGCATACCAGTGGGATCATTTGGTTCTTGGCTGCTCCTGTCTTTTTTACCCTTGTCTCTATACACTCATGTACACTCCACTGTGCTTCAATCCTCAGAGTGTGTTTTTTTGTGTGTATTAGAGTGCGTCTGTCATCGGCACACTCATATGCCAGGATAAATACGATAATCGTTGCTAGCAGACTTGCCCTCTGGTCCCTCTCTATTTTTAGATGTCAGATGTTGAAATAGTTCAAGTTCTTAAAAAGGGCAGGCTGCGAGTCACCACCCCATCGTCATAAAGCCGGGGCAGAGGATCTGTCAACCCAACCCCACGGACAAACCCAAACAACATTCATCTCACACAGCAAATGAATTATTTTAAATCCACCAGCAGTTTATCACCAAATATATTAAGAGCATGTTCCCTCTGGTTGTATTTATTGACTGGCAGCTGAATTACAGTTCCCTTCAGTCATGCCTTGAATGTATTCTTTATTTTCATAGCATATCGAAAGAGTTTGACAGATTAAATTGACATTTTTCTGTCAGAGGTGCTCCTGTTAAGATTTATACATGTGCGACAGATGTTGGATTATAATGATATATACAGTACCATGAAACAATAAAGATTTCTCTACCACAAAGTAGAGTATTTGCATTAACATCTATACCAAGGTAGCTATCCCTTTAATATCTCTGGTTGCACTATCATCTGAAAGCTCCTTTTTTTTACAGTGTTAGTCTGTGGTATGTGGGCTATAGAATAAAGCCCTCCCCTGTTTACCCTTTTACTGTAATGGCAATGTATTTACAGAGTATTCAGGGTGTGTAACAAAGCAGCCCCTTGTTCACCCCTTTTTACTCTAATTATAGTGTAGGCCATTGTGCTCAATGTTGCATATTTTCAGGGTTTTACAGAATCAATGTGACAAAGTACCTTAATTTGCCAGGTATTCAATTTTCTAGATTGCTAGAAAACCCACAATCCAATTTGGTTAAACAGTTGACTCATCTCAACAACCCCCATGTGTATGGCTATTTGCATGAGCAGAATTCAGGTTTGAACTGTGTGAAAATAAAAAGTAAAATACATAAAGATGAGAAAATTATTGTTGTGGAGGTGTTTAGTTCTTCTGCTCGCTGCTGTTTTACTCTCCTGCGAGTCTGTTTCTCCTTCTGTCTCAATGAGCCGTCTTTGTCTTTACTGAGATGTTTCTGTTGTCAGTGTACTCGTGTGTTTGTGTCTGTGTGTGTCTGTGTGTCAGTGTGTGTGTCTGTGTTTCAGTGTGTGTGTGCATGTGTGTGTGTGTGTGTGTGTGTGTGTGTGTGTGTGTGTGTGTGTGTGTGTGTGTGTGTGTGTGTGTGTGTGTGTGTTCTTGGCAGGCGCAGTTGCTCCGTAGCTTAAGGACGCTATGTCCTGGAACTCGGGTTGATAAAGCCCAGCAGGGATGTCCTGTGTTGTCCCAAAGCAAAGCATACACGTCCCATACTGGGGCTGTAATGAACAGTGTGTGGTTGTGAACGTATACTGGTTGTCTATTTCTTCTAAACTCATACTTTTCTTCTTCTTTTTGCATGGATGACATGAAATTTGATTCTCACAATTTTATTGTTTTCAGGACCCAAATCATGAAAATATCTAGTGATTGATTTCCCTTCTGCTTTTTCGCTCTTCATATCCAAAATTCTTCTTAGTGTGTGTGTACATAACTTTCCTGCCAATGCTCCATAGGAACTGAGGTGACCCTCCAGTGCCGATCAAAACACACTGACCCAATGAGGCCTTACTAGGGTAACGTGACCAACCATGCCTCCACATCGGCCCGCTCTGATTGGCTGTTTGAGGTGGGATGGGTCAGCCACCTCTCCCACCTCAGGCTAACTGATTGGAGGGAATGTAGGAGTAAACAAGTAATTCTTTGAGCATGTGGCCTTACACAACACTGGATACACATGAAGACAGAGAAGGGGAGCAGAGAGGGAGAGGCAGACAGATGGGAGTGCTAGAAAGAGAGCAAGGGGTTGACATTGCAGCCGTAAGGTCTCGGTGATGACAAGAGCAAGCTTTTTGGTGATTTAACAAGGTCACAAATCTCAGAAAGCAGTGTGTGTGGATGTGTGTGTGTGTGTGTGTGTGTGTGTGTTCGCTTTAACTGCAGTTTAATTCTAAGAGGAACTTGATATTGCTGTTCACACCATAATAAGGGATTTGTCAGTCTGAATAAGGTATTATAGATTGGATAGACCCTTTTCATGACAAAAAAAAATTAAAATCTATTTCCTGAATTGAGTTGACATTTAAAGTGAGTGTGTGTGTGTGTCTTCGTGAAGACCTTAATCTATTCACAAAAAGAGGAGTGGAGGAGGGAGTTAGAGCAGAAGTAAAAAGAATGAGGTATAACAGGATTCCTTCTGCCAAGCTCCAGATCCCTGTCCAGTGTACACACACACACACACACACACACACACACACACACACACACACACACACACACACACACACACACACACACACACAAAATACAACTTAAAACACACACAAGCTGAGAGAGACACCCAGCCGCTGGCCGGGAAACGCACATATGATTGAAGAGAATGGAATGTTCTGTCTGCAGTCCAGAGCTCAGGGCAGCTGGAACCTGGACCCAATGTGTGTGTGTGTGTGTGTGTGTGTGTGTGTTATTGTAGGGTCACAGTATAAATAACCGTCCTCTCTCGGCAGTGTTAGCGCAGACCAGCCTTGCTGTTTATTTATAAACCGTCTTATACGTGTCAAGGACCTGCATGTTGTCTACGCCTCCACCTCGCACTACCTTGCAACACTCTCACTGCTCTCCTCTACTACTTTTTACCAGTTCGTGGTTTCTGTGAGTGTGTGGCTGTGAAACCTCTGCATAAAGTATATTTTGTGAAGTCCGTGAGGGTCAGCCCAAAATTTGTGGCTGTCCATACAACAAGCGTGATGAGTGAACTGGACGCTTGTTCAGCCAAATACCACAAACAAGGAAGCTTTTCCTCACACTGTCAGGTGGTCACCATCAGGTTTTCTAGTGTACGTGTGTGTGTGTGTGTGTGTGTCTGCGTACGCACAACCCTTATTATAGTTGTATCAGTCCGTCCTGTATATTTTTATGTTTGTACAATACAATTAGTATAGTATTTATACCATAAAAAAGCCCATCTCCAGAAGTGAGTGTATGTCCAATACAGAATAGTTACATATCTTTATAAACACTGCACCTTATGTACTTGTAAAGTATTAAATCATTATTATTATACTTAGTATTTAAAAGATTACATAAAATTAAGCTTAATAAATTTATTGATGGGATTATTGATTTTTTAAGCGGGTGTGAGATGATGTGCCATCAAAATGTTTATTTTGTTTTCTGTCATTCCCCTTTTCTCCAGAAATACATTGCTGTTCTTAATAAGCTGTTTTTTAAATTATTTTTTAAAGATGATCAAATTCATACCATTTTGTCATTTGCTGTTTTCCACATACATGTTACACATGTCTAAAATATGACTCAAACTTGTATTTAGTAACAAATAATAGTATTTGTGGCTACAAACCCTTAGGCCTAGGCTCTTGTTTGTTTCTTGAAAATGAATACACATACCTCTACATGTGCCAGAGTCAGACAGACTTTCTTGCTTTCATTAGCTCTTTCTCCTTGAAACAAAACAAACAATGAGCTCCGTCTCGTTCTAGTTATTATGTTTGCTTTGCTAACTTTTTATAGTCGTCATTTGTCTGTCGTTCATTTGCTAGGACGCTACCTGTCGCTTGTTTGGACAAAGTTAATTTTGTTTGCATTCTCTGAAGAAAGAACACTTCAGGGAAAGACAAGCATTATTTTAACCACAGCCCATTGTCAGTTCCTCGTCTTAAATGGTAACTTATGTTGAGCAAGTTGTTTGGCTTGACCCAGCAGTGGTCACTGTTGACATTAGACTCAGATTATTGCTGGTTTACATAATGGCCGATAACGTGTGGTTATGTTTGGCCAGGACTCACACACACACACACATACACACTTTGTCAGTGGGTGGTTAAGTACACCAGAGGTGTGAGGCTCAGGTCACAGAGTTGGTCCAATCACAGCAGTGGCAGCAGGGTTGAGGGGGCGGGGCTAACATGTATGAGGCACTTTGAACTTTGACACAGTCCTGTCTCCAGGCTGTATGACACTGTAACCCTCTGACCCAATGCTTTCCTGCAGCACAATACGAGAAGAGCTTGGAGTGTGTGTGTGTGTGTGTGTGTGTGTGTGTGTGTGTGTGTGTGTGTGTGTGTGTGTGTGTGTGTGTGTGTTGTGGGGGGTTTTGTGTGCAGGTTGTATCTGGGTTGGGCTGACCATTAGAATGTTTCTCTCAGACTCACACAGAGTACAGGAACCCAGCAAAGTGGAACTGACCCAGTTCATACATTTGAGTTCAGATATGTGCTGTAGCTGGGTGATGAAATACACTTGCAATACCATGCAGACCCTCCCTTTTCTGTACTGCCTGGCTACGCAAGCCAATTTCACTCCACCAATCACCACTGCTGAGGCTACAACCAATTAGAAAGCACTCTTAGAATCATCTGCACCAATCAGAGGAACCTGCTTTCTGGGTAACTCACTGGACTGAGGTATTCATTTATATACATTTAAAACAAGCATCTATGTAATAAATTGATCTAATTCCCACACAGTAGACTGAAAATCAACTAAAAAATGCAAATTCAATGCACACACACCTTCTACATTCAGATTTACATAAATACAAATATATGAGTCCCCACCTACGCACCTTAAAAAATCTGAATAATGAGAAAAAGGAGAGAGAGAGAGAGAGAGAGAGAGAGAGAGAGAGAGAGAGAGACAGAGAGAGAGAGAGAGAGATTCCTAGCGTGGTTGCTGACAGTGATTAATTGTTCCCACATGTTGCTGACGGACAAAAAGGCCTCTGTGTTCCTGAGCTCTGGCTGCAGCTGGTGCACGCACACACACAGCTGGGGCCTGTCTCACGAAGCAAGTTCAGCTTCGTCAGGCTATCTTTGAGTTAGTTTGCTTCAGAAATGTAACACTGTTGAACTTGGATAATCGACCTCTTGGACAGTTTACTCCGTCGATCTAGCAGCTTTCAAGATTGGCTCAGGGGGAGTCTATAATGTCAGACCAATCATAGATAATGGTAAGATTCAATTATAAAATAAATTGACAACCCTTGCCCAGTAGTCTGCTCTAAAAGTGGGTAATTTGTATTCTTCTGTCATAAGGAATAAATGTTTACAATAAAAGAAGTAATTAAGTTAGAATATAAACAGATATACAGATATAAAACAATAAATGTTACTCATAATTAAAAACTACACTCTAACAGCTACCAGATATTAGTTATAAATACTTTCATATATCTACAGTGGGATATCCAGCCCCAAAGCAGGTTTTCATGATGATCAAAAGGAATAGTTCAATATTTTGGGAAATATTTGCTTTCTTGCCCAAAGCTTGATGAGAAGATCGATACCACTCTCATGTCTGTAAACTAAATATGAACCTTAAAATCCACCTACCAGTACGTCTAAAGCTCACTAATTAACTCATTATATCTTGAATGTTTTGTTTCACACAAAAAAAATATTTATTGGCCAGGCGCAGTTACTTCCTGGAGTCTTGCTGTTACCGTAAGGTTGCCAGGCAACCAGTTTCCAGTCTTTATTAGCCTAGGAACCAGACAAATCTGCCAAGCTCATGATGTTTCATTTGCTGTGCATTTACCAATTAGTCTGGTGATTCCAGGCTAAATGCTCAGCTAAGCTAACCGGCCGCTGGCTGTAACTTCATATAATCAATCTTCAAAAGAATGTTTCCCAAATGTCAAACTATTCCTTCAAAGTAAAGACATTTGTCAGAGAAGAATTAGAGAGAATGAGGAGGGTACAAAACAGAAAAATGGAGGGAATAATTAGTCGAGAGAGAAATCCCCAAAAATCCCTAAAATTACCCGGGTAGTGTCAAGAGCATCATTATCGCTTGGAAGGTTGTTGTTGCATGCTGTGTTAGTGTATGTGTGTTATTTAGCTCTTGTGGCTGCATAGCAGGAGTTATGAATCAGAGCTGCTGTCTCAGTGAGCTGTTTTTATTAATGGACTTTGGGAATACCCTAGAGGAACTGTACGGTAGTAAGCATACAGTATCCCACTCACACAGCGATGTGCCATGTACACACACAAACCCATGGAGTGCTGCAAATAACAAACCATAAAATGCTTATTCAATCACACTTGCTGCCTTAAAGGGCTTCACAATGGCGATATTTTGTAATAAAAGCACAACAGTAAATGAAATAGAACAAAGGATTCCAAGAAAGAGCTGTAATGCAGTATTGATTTCAGCTATTACATCTATTTCAGTTATGAAGGAGGAGGAAACGGGTTAATGATGGATGTTGAATTTAAAATACAGGACTTGGGATTTTCATTGCACGGAAGAAGAAACTCCCTCTGTGTATTATGAAGATTTTCTTAATGCTTTGTACGCAGAGAGCCTTCGGAGACTCTTTTTCCACATCTGAGGCTTGTTTGCCCCAAAAAGTCTGTCAGGTTTAGTGAAATGCTGTTACCAAACTCAGGTGTGATTTAAGAGCAGTTTAATAAACTCCTGGGAAGTTAAATTATATGAAAAATACATTAAGACTCATGGTAGCCAGAAATAAGATGTTGTGGTGTGCAGGAGAGACTGAATGTCTACATGAAATGTGAAGCAAAGAAAATAACCAGACATAAATGGTTAAAAGGTCAGTCCACTGAAATAATAAAAAAACATATTTTCCACTCACAGAACCACAAGTGTATCAGCAGATAGTTTTAGTTTTATCTGCCAAGATCTTTGTAACTGAGGCTTCTGCTCCATCCCAGTAAAATGGAGGTGAATAAAGTATATAAATATATCTCTAATATAATAAATCTATGAATTATCCAGACTAACATGTATAAGCTGGACAGTGTGTGGGAGGATCTACTACTACGATGTACTACACGCATACATCACACGTAATACTGATACATAGCAGGCTCATTTATTCTTTCTTTATTCTGCAGTCATCATCTTCTCACCCTCTTTCTCACCATCACTCACACATTTTTACACGGCACCCAACTTTTTATTTTTTTCTCCTTCTTTTTATCACTGTCCGTGCTTCGGTTGCAGATGTCCCTTTTCCTTTTATTGCTGCTCCATCACACCGAGTTAGAAATATCTCACCTGACATTTGAAGGATACGAGCAGTGGCACGGAAAAGAGAAACATTAAACAAGTGGCTCCGTTTGGAGGAGGGAGTTTGGAGGTGCGGGGATAAAGGTGGTGTAGGATGAAGTGAGGGAGAAGGATTGATGAAGTGTCAGCTGCTGGCAGGTAAATGTTTACAGCAGCGGGAGATTCCATTCATTCTGCTCTCATTCGTCCCTCCTAAAGTTCTCTTTTTCCTTTACAAAGTCCATCTTCTGCCATTATTTACATCTCCCTGGCAGCTGGAAGCATTCAGCTAGTGTGTGTGTGTGTGTGTGTGTGTGTGTGTGTGTGTGTGTGTGTGTGTGTGCGTGTGTGTTTGTGTATTGTGTGTGTGTGTGTGTGTGTGTGTGTGTGTGTGTGTGTGTGTGTGTGTGTTTGTAAAATGTTCTGTAATAAAGCAGCATTACGTCATGCCTCAAGAGATGCTGGCAGAGGATAAACACTGGTCTCACTGGTATCTCTTCTCATCTTACCTCATTTCACAGAATACACACACAAGCACACACACACACACACACACACACACACACACTGGGAACGTGCATTCACATACACACACCATTCATGATTAAATGCAACTTTTTATGGATTTGCTAATGCACAGCAGCGGTCACAAAAAGCACACAGTGTTGCAAAAACATTTACAATTGCAAAACACTCAAGAGCCTGCAAATGCAAAACTGGGCATTTCTGTATAACTTCTGAAAACACCTACATGCTCAAATACACACACACTCACTCACAGAGGGTCATAGGTTCAGTTTGGCCTCCAGACATCAAACTTTCTTACTCTGCCAATGTAGCATTCAGAATTCGTAACTTAAGCCTGCTTTTTCTCCTCTCTGATTGAACCGCCTTTGACCAGAAAAACAATCCAGACCAAATTGTCTGTAAACTGTTGCCCAGGACAGACGGGACTGCTTCATGGAAAACAATATTGTGATTCCCACAAAACTCGAAAATGTTGGCCCTCGTAGTTTGGAACAGAGAAATCTGTTCTGTTTTAGGGAGTAAAAATATACATGGGAGGAAAACAGAGAGGGAAAAATGCGTGCATGTTGTGGATGGCGGTTGGGTTGTTTATATGAGAGGATATAGCATAGCCCCAGAGTCCCTCAGGGCCCATAAGAGCTGTGTGTTTGTGAAACAACAGAACCTGCGGAAGAGGAAAAGGGTATGGAAAGAGAAGGAGACTGAGGCAAAATAATGAATTGAACAAGACCTTTGGTAGGTTGTGGGGCACAAAAAGAGGAGTAAAAGGACAAAAGTCAAGTCAAAAAGGTCTTAACCATATATACTAATTATCCAGAATGGAACAGTTTCCTTAAAATGCTGTTTTATAAACGTTTAAAAGCTACTGTTATTTAAATGGTGCTTGGGTTTTATGAAAACAAAATGTTTTTCTGGCCTTTGTCTTTCTTCTTGTGGTTTAAATGTAACCCAACATTGAGACATCAATCTTTTGGAAGCATTTAGTCATAAAACAAAGTACTAGACAATTTGAATGGTGGCTGACTCTAAGTCAGTACGTTCATCCTCTGGGGACAATGAATCTTGTTACAAAATTTCAGGGAAATCAATCCAGTAGATGTTGTCTCAGTTTGGACCAAAGTGGTAGACCAGCGAATAGACATTGCCATCTCTAGAGTCATGCCACTAGCAACTAAAAACGTGTGTACAACTGCTACGGCATCAGTGTATAAAAGAAAGAATGCCTGTCTGATAAGCGTAGATGTAAACAAAGCAAGCAGTGAGGCAACATGTGATTCAACAGTCTTGCAGCCGTTTGGGCTTTTAATGTATACATGCATCTCTGTGTCGTGAATAAAACTCTTGATCATTACCAGGGGCTGTCATGTGCACCAATTCCCTCACTATTAGACTCTGGGGCTCGCACAAGGAAGGAGTTGATCAATACGCACCAGCCAAGACTCACACACAGGCATGCACCAACACACATGATCAGACACAGAATGCGCTCCTCAAGCAACACAGGGGCTCTTTGTATGTGTCATTCATAATCGAGGAGACGCTTGATTATAGACCACTGTCTCTCTTTTCTCTTTTATACCCATGACACAAAAGCTACAGTGGGAACAATACAGACATCAGTACTAAGTGCTGCTGCTGCACGTTAATGTCTTCTTGTCTATATTTTCTGAACAATTGAGACAACAAGATTTTGGCTTTGTTTGTGTGTCTAGTCACCAAGAGCAACTGTTTACATCGCTGCAGAATCAGCAGTTGTGGGTGGTTTATGGATCAGTGTTGGACTTAATGAGAGGTATTCATTGAAAGTTGTATTGGTAAAAGGAAAGAAAGAATGCAACAAATCAATATTGATGACAGTCATTGTTTGGGTAATTGGATTTTACACACATCACTTAACATAGTCTCTTTTTCTCTTTTGTGTTACAGAACTCCATCCGGCACAACCTTTCCCTCCACAGCCGTTTCATCCGCGTTCAGAACGAGGGAACAGGGAAGAGTTCCTGGTGGATGATCAACCCAGAGGGAGGGAAGGGTGGAAAGGCCCCTCGCCGCCGTGCTGTCTCCATGGACAATAGCAACAAGTACACCAAGTCCGCCCGTGGCCGTGCTGCCAAGAAGAAGGCAGCCCTGCAAGCTGCAGCAGCTGCTGCCGGCGAAGGGGGTGGAGATAGTCCTTCAGGTCTCTCCAAGTGGCCTGGAAGCCCAACGTCACGCAGCAGTGAGGACCTAGACGCCTGGACAGACTTCCGCTCACGCACAAATTCCAACGCCAGCACACTGAGCGGTCGCCTTTCACCCATTCTGGCCAACCCTGAGCTAGACGAGGTGCCAGATGACGAGCCTCCTCTCTCGCCGATGCTCTACTCCAGCCCTGGCAGAGCACTGTCTCCCGGCAATGCCACGACCAACGGGAAGCCTGTGCCGACTGAGCTGCCCCGCCTGGCAGACCTTGCAGGTACAATGAACCTGAATGACGGACTCACAGACGACCTGATGGATGAGTTGCTGGATAACATCAATCTGGTGCCAACCGTTACAGGACAGCCAGCTACAAATGGTTCCTCAGGATTCAACTTTGGGTCTAAACCCAACGTGCTAGGCACACCTTCCTCCACTTCCTCTCCCGCATCCAACCCTTCTCCTAATGGTGGAGTTAATGGTTACAGTAACTCTATCTTTGGCCCCCACACGACGGGATCCTCTTTGCGTCCGTCCCCCATGCAGACCATCCAGGAGAACAAGCAGACCTCCTTCTCCAGCATCAGCCTGTCTCGCTTTGGCAGTCAGACACTACAAGACCTGCTCAATTCTGACAGCCACAGCCACAGTGATGTCATGATGACCCAGTCTGACCCACTCATGTCACAGGCCAGCGCTGCCGCCGTCATTTCCCAGAACTCTCGACGTGGCCTCATGCTCCGTAATGATCCCGTAATGACCTTTGGGACCACTGGAGGACTTCAGGGCAGCCAAGGGGAGATGTTGCAAAGTAACAACCACAACCAGAGCTCCCTGAGGTCTTTAAACGGGGGCCTGAACCTAGCCAACGAGGCTAACGTTCTGGCTAATGCCAAGCAGCAGCTCCTGCTCTCACCTTTGGGGGGAAATGGTTCCTCTTCCATGCAGATTGACACCTCGATCTTTCTAAATGGAACCGTTAGCAGCAGTGGAGGGATCTGCCAGGACCGTTTCCCCACAGATCTGGACCTGGACATGTTCAACAGCAGCTTGGAGTGTGATATGGACTCCATCATCAGGAGCGAGCTGATGGACGCAGATGGTCTGGACTTTAACTTTGACTCTCTGGCCAACATGAACGGAGTCGGCAACTTCACGAACACCAAGCAGACCTCTCAAAGCTGGGTACCCGGCTGAGAGGGTCAGGCCGGGAAGGAGCAGAGCAGGTGTGTATGTTTGAGTGTGTAGAGGTGTATATCATGTGGTATTTGAGCAAAGGTGAGCATATACAAACTAAATTTCCCCATTGTGGGATAATAAAGGATTATTTTATGTTATCTTATTTAGAACTTTTTCTCCCCCAATACTGATTCTGACACCTAAAATCAGATCAGATCTTTCTTTTTCAAAATATAAAAATATGGAAGAAGTGTGCAAGATCACTTCTTAACTATTGGTGGAAACGTTCATATACCATCATGCTTTCTAGGTTTGTGATTTTATATATATACTGCTTAGAAGGTTAGAACAGATCTGAAAAAAACACTGAGATGCTGTTATAAACCATAATCGGAGTCCATGCTCTAATCCCCACATCTGAATCCATATGGTAAAGATTCTCTCAACGTAATTACATGCTGCTGTGTCTCTTCACCAAACCACTTCAACTGTGCATCGCTTCATCATTTTTCCCAATGATGCTAAAAAAAGTAGCTGCCCCAATAGTTTATTCTCCAGTTGCTGAAAGTTTGTTTGTTTGTCAGTCCTCGTTTCCTGGGCCATTCTCATTTATCAAGATTTGTTCAGCATGTGATAGAATGTTTTACATCCAAGCAAAGTTTTAAAATGATGTCCTAGTCATAAAAAAGTCTTTATCTACTGGTGAGTAGAAACATAATGTTCCTGTAAACACTTCTGGTTTCACCATAAAAAGCCGACCACTACCTTTACATTAAAATAAATACTTTCTTTTTTACTTACTATTACTCAGACATAATTATCTCGCCCCTTTATCTTTCCAGGTCTGAACTATGTAGTGCAAGAGAAGATCAGACACACAACATCCTTTTTGCCAAACCTGCCATCAGCACAACGTAAAATACAAACCCTGTGTTTACAGAAGAAGACTTCCTCTTGAGAGCTTTACCTTCGCTCCCACACTGGTGAACCATGAACGAACTGACAGACTCTAGAGATGCTGCACATCAGCCCTTAAAGCCTCCTGTGAAACAACAACAACAACAACAAAAAGAAAGCTATGTCAAACTCACAAATCTTAGAATTATGCAATTTTCCTTTGACATTCAGTCTGTTGATATCAAAGAGACACTGCTTATCAGAGGGGGTTTCAGGTGGAATACAAGGACTAAATATCAAGCGAGGATTGAAGGAGTGCACGGTGCAGTTGTTCCAGTTGAAGACAAAAAAGACAAAAGTGTAAAGTGAAAAAATCAAGAAGTGATGTGATGTAAATCTGATCCAGTGGTTTCTTGGGATGTGTTATGTTGAAAAAAGAATTTCCCTCTGTTTTCACTTAGTGATTTTAAATGTTCAGTGTTTGTTTTTTGGATTTTCTGTTTTATCATAACTGTTTCTGCCTCATACATGTATGTACAGAAAGAATTGGTTTATTGATGAAATGGAGAGATGGAAATGGAGTATCTTGGCCATGCATACAGTACATGCAAACACACAAACAGACAAACTTACACTTCACCCCAGTTTTGCAAAACCTCCGAACCCTTATGGTGTGTTCAGACTGAAAACGAAGCAAAATTTCACCAGCCGTTACCTGCGCGATTATGGCAGCTGGAGTGTTTCACAACCTGCGAATAATCTCCCGAACAGCCAATGGGAGTATTAGTTTAGTACAACCAATAGCTTGTATCAAGTAACAAATATATATTCTAAGAACTTACCTTGTAGTTCTGTCTCTACACAGTAAAGACGTTGAATCATAGAACTCCAACTGCCCACAGACAGTGACAATAATCAACTTGTGATTCTCTGTGACGTCAGGAGAATCTCAACACTGATAGGCTCTCACGATAGACAGCATCACATGAATTTTACACTCAAGTTGAAACCTTTTCAACTCATTTTAACATTTTAATCAGATTATGCGTTCGGTCTGAACACACCATTCGAAGTTAAGATTCCCATCTTAATGCCATGCACTTCCAGTTTTGTTCTAATGAATTGCTTGAATTAAATGAAATGCCGTATACTGAGGTGTTTCATTACAATTAGCTGAATATTACGAAAAAAATATTTGTTATCTTTTGTGTATATCTAACTGTAAAAAAAGAAGAAAAAAGACTAGAGGAAGAAAATCTTTATCATGGGTATTTGTACAGTGCAGGGCAGTGGAAAGGTCAAGAAACCGGGGGAAAGATCTTGTCTGTGTGTTCTTAGATTTCTTAACTTCTAGTGAGTTCTGTTAAGGTTGTTTATCACTGCATATGATGTAGCCAAAATGAATACCTGTGTCCTAGGGTTGTGAACATTTCCACACCATAACAGGTGCTATGTAAACAGTGTTGAATCCTGCCCTGAGAGCAAGCCGTGCATTTTGTGTGTTCGTTTTGTTTCTGTTTTTACTCAACCACCTGCAGAAGCCCAAAGCTGCAGCAACTTGTAGCACGGCGAGGTTGAACCTGTAGACAGCAGAGGGGTGGGTGGGTGGGCGGACAGTGGGGTTTGGGTGGGATCAGGGTTGTAGGCTCATTCCTCTAGAAGCCATTTGTTTCTTGAGTAAAACAATAAGCTATCTCTGTATATTGCCAAATTACTTGAAACAAACAGTAGGATATGCTGGCAGCCAAATCACAGCACACATACAGTACACACACATGAACACACACATAACACACACACAAAAAGAAAGAAAAAATAATACCAGGGATCTGTGTTAAGCTCTGCTGTTTTCTTGTCATGAGCTTGTGGGGCTTGTTATGCATATATAGAATCACTCAGGGGGGAATTTGAATAACATCAAGTCACATTCTAATGGTATTTTAACATTTCTGATAAAAACAGTAATGCTTTGTGTTTGTGAACTTGTAACCTGTGAACTTTTGGTCGTCAAGATGAAGAGGAAGAAGGAAGATAAACGTCAGGATTAAGACTTCATGCGGTCTGTTATTTTTGGTTTTTGCTTTCATAGCTTTTTTTCCTCTTGTTCGGACTCGTGACACACATACACACACCCCCTCATGGACACGCCTGGTGCTCCTGCAGGTGACTTCCTGTATCTCCTGAGTACATGTTAATGTGTGTGTGTGTCTGTGTGTGTGTATGTGTTTATCTGTGGAGTTTATTTCTGTTGAATTAATCTCACGAGGATGTGTAAATCCCTCACTATCCCTCATGGCGCATACAGCACAGACGACTGTATGCATGTATGTATTTATGCATTATGAATTGTGTGAAATGCATATATACTCGCTGTATGTCCTTATATACTCATGTAGTACTTGACCCTTGGATTTTGTGATACCTCTGAAGGTAAAGTTGAAGAAATAATGAACAACGTTACACGCCAGGTGGGAGGGAACACTGTTACCAGCGATTTAACTGAACCAGATTTTTAAAAATGGTAGAAAGCACCATTGTTGTAGCATCTGGACACCCTGGTATCCCTTCTCTGTGTATGGAGTGTATGCCCCGCTGTGTATAATAGTGTACAGATGTGTGTATATCATTTTGAGGCCAAGGCAGAGGAGTGTGTGTGCATGGTTGGCTAAAATGATCTACTGTGCTATCTGAGGTTTAGTGCATGACCTAGCTGTACCCCCCTCGACCCTTCCAATGGTGCCGTCCTGCGACAGAAATTGTAATACAGAGAGGAACCCTGTGTCTTTAGCACTCAAACACACACTTTCTATTTTTAAAATCAGGGCTCGCAGTGCAGCACTTGCACCATCCTCCCATATTAATGGGTTTATTATTACGAGTGTGTGTGTGTGTACATCGTTGCAGACACAGGGAAAGCCTCTTTAAACGGACGTTCCTCGGCTTCACACTCGTTTATTCCATGTGGAGTACAGTAGGTTCACGTCCTGGTGCTCTCAGTGAGCGTTTGGTTTTAACGTTGATGTGGTCAAAGCGTCACCTGACAACAAGCTGGAATTTCCTACACCGTGTCAAAATTTCCAGAGCATTATCACATGTCTTTTGGCAGGGGGAATCCTGAGCCATCACCTGAACTGCTAAGCATTTAAATTCATCCACACTGACTGTACGGACTTTTAAGGGGTGCTTTACTCCTCCTGTGAAGAAGGCCGACAAGGTGAATCCAGGGAGCTGTGTAATCCTCTCTATTTAAAGAGGGGTTACTGATCCTTGATAAACTGCAAATCTCAATCGCAGGAAAGTGTTCCTTACATTTTGTACATTCAGTGTAAAATGTTTTGGCTATTCGGGGAGATAGTTTACACTTAGTCATAGTGGAGCAGGCCTTCCACACAACCACTCAGTGCTACTGCTTCATTCAGGCACAGATTTTCTCTTCTTGTGTCCAACACACACACACACACACACACACACACACTTGCAGCACAACACGTGCAAATTTAAAGCTAAGAGAAGCAAAAAAAATAGAAGAGACATACCACTAGATACCTTAATCACCTCTTGGATATTTCCTTTTCATTATCTTCTCTCAAACCTTTTCCATCCTTGTTTAGAGGCCCAGGCCAGCTTCCCTCCATACGCCCTCTGAACTTTGCCCTTTGAACTTCTCCCTTTATTAATCTTGCTTCTTCTCGACTTGATGTTAGTGGGTATTTTTCCTGTGTATTCCATTTTGAATTGTAATCTAGTTTGTATAAGAAATGGTGCGCATGTAAATAAAGCTTGGTGAGGCTCCACACCCTTTCTGTCTCCTTGTCTTAGCTCATTTTATTGCTGTAAAAATATGAAAGTATTACAAGTACTGCAATTTCATGAGTGCTGTGGAAGCACAGGGCCGCTGTTAACAGCTCATGTTGCCACGAGAGGAATTTCCAGCCCAGCGAGGAAATTGTTACAGCCCTCGCCTGCCTTACATGTGATGTTAATTCACAAGTTAACTTGCCAACTGTTTTCCAAAACAGTGTGTGTCTGAGCGCTTGTGCATGAACAAATTTAACCTCACACTCCCTCCAGAAGATAAATCTCTTTCTCATGTCAGTCTGGAGGGAACAGCAAAACAACTCCATGTTCTTCTCAAGTTCCTGGAAGTCCTCTTGCACAATGTTTGTTTTGTGTAAAGCTGCATTAAACGAGAGCAGACGTACAGCACCCCTCTGATACCACTGGGCTGGGTACCTTTCCTCGGTTGTTGCGAAACATAAAGGGAAAGGGGGAACCGTGAGAGATGGGGGTCACTTGCATGTCGGAAATTTCCCCCAGGCCTCTGCGCCAAATGTTAACACAGACCCTGGCTGGGCTGCTCTGCTGATACTCTCCTTATTCCCCCTTGTTTCCTCCCCTGTTAAGAACAGCCAATAGACCACTTCCCCCCTCTACCAGAGGTCAAGCCTGTTATCATAAAAAGATTATTTCAGATTATCCTGTAATTTAAATGTATGTCTGTGCGTGGAGTTTGTTTTACGGGTTCACTCTATGGGTTCCTCGTCCACAAAGCTGAAAGATTCTCTAGGAACCTTTTAAAGAATGCTCCGCCATTTATGAGAACTTTAATGTATTTTTTATCTTCTTAGAGAAATTGTATTGATCTTGACAGTACTAATGAAAGCTTAGCCTTTCATTCAATTAATTCCAATCAATTACTGATTGCACATGAGAGGACTTAAATGACCATAAGTAATAACATCTGATTATCATGAGAGCAAAGGACGTCTAGCGAATGTCTAAAACATCCCGTCCCACTATCTCATCTGACGTTTACAGAGACAAGTGCACAGATATGGTGAATACACTACCACAAAAGAGATAAATTACAAAATGACTTCACCTTTTTTCACTTACATCTTTACTAACAATGTATAACAATGATCATAATGTAAATAAGATCATCAACACATCATTAAAAGTTAAACCAGAGAACTTCCTGACCAGTACTACAATGTAGACCAGTTATTATAAAGCAGATTTTTGTGTTTGTAATTTCAACAGTGTAACATGGGCAAGAAGTTGATCTGTTTTAGTCATTACTTCCAGGTTTTTAGCAGCTTTTGCTGGAAATGCTAAAGGTGTGAACACAGAAATACATCACTGTGGATTTTAGTAATTTTCTAATGGTGCAATAATCAGAAGGAACACAGCTTTTATTTAGAGCACTGATGTCATGTTGTGGTATTGTTTCTGGGAATTTGGGATTATTACAACCTGGAGTTCACATCCTTCAGTTACAGAAAACTTCCACATGGTGGGTTTTTTTTAAGGCTTATAGTCAGTATCTTTAATTAGTGTTTTTTCCAACACAATGATATTCCTGGCAGCGTAAAGAATCCTTTGAAATTTTGCATTTGGGTCCTCATGTAGAAAGATAAAATATCTCCGTACTGTACATGAAAAAGGTTAACATTTATTATTATTTTATAACTTTTACAGGGTTTTCTGGGGCTGCACTGGAAGAATATGTTCAATGTTTCTAATCAAGACTTGCTAGCTAATAATTACTGTTAACAAAGTGATTGTACGTCACCAAACTTTACACAACATTATAAACATTAACACCGAAGTGGCAAAAACACATTTGCTCTTTAAAGCTTTAGAGACTCTGCCACCACCCACATTTATAGTATCCTCTATATTGTGAACATACAATTACAGTCAAAGTACTGTATATTCTCAGCACTGCACTGACTTCAGTCCTTGTCAGAGTAAAAACCAGTCTGAATGATTTATGAAACCCGAGCTGTGTTGTCATATACAGTATGGTACACTCATAACCACACTGTTTGTCATCGTTGCCAAACCCAAGACATGCATCAGGTACTTTAGGTCTACCAATGTGGCCCTTTCATTTGTACTCAAATATACAAAAGAACCTCAAACAAACACAAAGTCCTTTCTGTCTGCTTGGTATCTTCAAGCTCCTCTTTCATGACGAGGGGACATTTTAGAAGGGATGAAAGAAAAAGAAATACACTGTGCTCCCCCAAACAGTCATTGCAAAGCTCAGGGTTGACTGCAAACTCTCAAATACTCAAACATGCTTTATGACTGAGAGAGCAGGCTCACCACAACTCTAAATACCAAACCCACATTTCAATAGCAGTTCACAGTCAGCTGGTCACCTGACTGACTACATGTCTGGCCTGGCTGCAGTCACACCAGTCTGCACGAGGTCACTGGGGTTATTGTTTGGCTGGAAACTCTTCTGAAGTTTTTTTCATATTTTCTCAATTATTTTTAGAGCAACTACAAACTAGAGTTAAGATTTAGTGATTTTGAGCCAAACTATGTGTCTCATCCTTACCCTAGCATGATGATCGGCATTATTTTTAGCTTTAACTTGACATAAAAACTAAATCTGGCTCTAAGATTTTCACTTTTGTATAGTTAAAACATTCCAAAGCTATATGCTCATGTCATTTCATGCACAGCAAAATAAGCACCCATCTGTTTTTTTCTTGTTTTTGCTCGTTGCCTCGCTGTCTGGTTTCATGTCATGTCAGCTCACTCACTGTGTCTATTTGTTTGCCCGCCGTCTTCATCTCCACCCACATTTTGGTGTTTTATTCGCCTCTGCTTTGTTCCATGTCAGTGGGCTCCTACTTTGTAAATGTCATCTTTGTTTTAATACAGGAAGCAATTAACCCATGTACTCAGAGCTAACTGTGTACCACCAGAAATCAGCTCATGGTTGATTCAACTGAGCAGAGTTCGTCATGTAAACAAGTGACTGAGTGTGGAGTGTGCAATAATGTACTGTTAATCTACATTTTCACGTGCAGCAACATGCTGTATGTGTGCTCTGGGTTCAGAGGTGGAGGAAGTATTGAAATCCTTTACTTTAATAGGTACCAATACCACACAATAAAAATACACTATTACAAGTAAAAGTATGTATGGTGATTATTACATTACACTGATGTTTAAGCAGCATGTTGCTGCTTTTGAATGCTGAAGTGGAGCTAATTTGTCATTATTTTATATGGTTTATGTTTCATTATGGATTCATCTGCAGATTGTTTTCTTGATCAATTCATTTATTGTCTGAGTATGAGAACTATCCATCACAATTACCCTAAGCTTAAAGGGAAATCTTCATCGTGTGTATCTTTATATCAGACAACGGTTTACTTTAATTTAAGACAAGTAAAAAGGACACTGTAAAAAAGGATATGAGGTTTTAGTTACCTCAGCTCATTTCCTTCAGTCAGTTCAACTAAAATGTGTGGTGTACTTGAAATATCAAGTTTTTCTGCGACTGACTAATCAGTTCAATCACAGTCGTTCAGGCAACATACATTTCTTAGTTGACTCAACTTATGTACGTGTGGCCCCTGCAAAAGTGCATATGCAACCCCACACAGCCACAAGGGCTATACACCTCCATGTGCCTCAATAAACTTCCTTTTTGGATCAGGATGAGGAGGATCAAGGTAAGAACACACTTTTAGCCTGCTTGTATTTATCAAAATGCTTGTTTAATGCTTGGTTAAGTATTGTTAGATAGATAAATTAGATAAATGTTACACTGGATTGTCAAATTAAACCTGGCAGCAGCAGTTTTTAGTAACATTTTTTGAATTTTAGAATTTGTGTAATTTTTAGTTGCTGTAGTTAGTAACATGAACAGTAGTAGTAACAGTAGCTCAACTATGGATTTATATTTGTGCACCATATATGAGTGTGTTAGGGAGGCCGTAAGTGGTTGTGCATTCATACATTTTATTTCGATTGATAACAAGTTAATTTGACTTTGTTTTCCTAAAATAACAAGATAATTAATTCGAGATCTTGAGATAACAAATCAGATATAATAGGCCTGAGAGTGTGGAGTGAATGTGTGTGTATGGCGAAGCAACAAAGCAGGTTAGCAGTAGGAGTTCGGTTGGAAAGAAATGTACAGTATGTTGCAATACACAGTTAAATAAAAGGCTACAGTGATTCAAAGTCTGGCAGCCAAGCAGCAAAGTTTAACACCAGAAAAGCAAAGTCTTATTATCCCAAGATCGCTGGACAATTATCCCGTTATCTCGAGAAAACAAATTAAATTAACTAACAATCACAAGAAAACGGAAGAAAATAAAATGTATGAATGTATGATTTTAAGAACGGAATTTTTTTTTTGCAAGTAGCTAAATAAGTCATGAGCCATGTTATAGCTAGACAGTGCACATCATTGTTTTTCAGCCTGGTATGGTTGAATGAGTTTACAGTACAAAATGTATGTCCAATTCTTAATCATTAGGCTTATTCAGTTGTCCAGTATCAGTGCTAAAGACAAATGAGATACACTAGAAAGATGATGTCTCACTCTTTTTTTTTTTTTTTTTTTTAAATAATCAGGATTTGCTAGATTTGAGTTTTTGGCCTGTGAGAGACAAAGCTGACCTCTTTGCTCTCAATGTACTTTATGTTGTAAGGAAACCACTGATAAGACTAATAATTGTTTTTGTCCTTACAGATCAGTGCAGAGTTTTTGCGACTGGTTTCGACTGAACTCCACCAGTCTTTCTTTGATGGACTGGACAAATATGTCCTGAGACTGCTGGAAATGAACAGAGTGCTAAGTAGCAGCATTGTGTTATGACATATGAGGCTTTATAATGCTACAATGTCACGTAAACAGTTAAAAATCTTAAAGTGTCATTTTGACAGAGCTGCCATGTCCCATTTAGCATGTACCAGATTGTAAATCTGTTCTAAACCACAGTTTAATTTGTCGCTAAGTGACACAGCAGCAACCCCAATGTTGTCAGAATTGACATGGGCATGCTTGATTACAATTTTTCTTCTTTTGTTGTTGTTGTGTGTTGAGACTTCAAATCAGAAGAGAAGAGCAGTTGCTTTGCTTGGACTTCCATAATACCTGAAGGAGGATCCTTCAAGTTTCGTCTGTGTCTGTGAGGTGTGTGAATTAATTTCATTGGCATAGGAAACTCTAATTATGGTGAAAAACAACAACAAACATTGATATTACCACGTTAAAGGTATGTCAGATTTACTATGTTTACACAACAAGACATTCTTGTTAATTTAATTTAAGTTAATTGTACAACATGCTTAGTTTGAACAACTTTATTTTATGTTTGTACAACTCAAGATATCGTTCCAGGTTTGTTGGTTTTACTGGTCATTTTATGTTGTCTAAACTGGGATTTAGGTTTGTACAACTTGAAATATCTTGTTTTTATCACTAAAAAAAACTTGATTAAACTTAAAATCTAAAGTTGATGGGACTAATTTGACAGCTTCACCTTTGTCACCCCAACTATTTTAGTTTAAGAAACTCAGATACATGTTAAAACAACTTAAGTTACTTAGTTTGCAAAACTCAACAATTTTGTCCAACTTAAAATGTTAAGGCAGCCAGGTTACAAATTATTTTAAGTTAAACTAGCCAATTTCTTTATTACATCACATTGACCGTGTTGATTCATTGCGGCAGCGGCCGTGGGTTTGAATTCAACCTTTAACCACTTTCTCTCTTCCCCCTTTCCTGTCTACCTTCACCTGTCGCATCTAATAAAGGGGAAAAGCCATAATAAAGAAAAGCGTGTATCAAATTGTCACATTTCAGGAAACTGAAACCCTGAACCATGACCTTTTTATATACATATATAAATATTGGGCTTTTATTGCTTTTAATTGACAGTGACAGCTGAAGAATGAAATCTCTGCATAGAAAATTACAAATAATTAGGCTAACCAGTTATGAAAATAGTTGAAAATGTATATACTGTAGTGGTACATTTATTTTTAACAAAGCATTGTGTTTTAAAAGTTATTCATATTTCATATGTGTAAAGTAACTCTAACCTATATAAACCTGTGACTGTGCAGATTAGGATGATAGTCTGTGACACAGGTGGTGCTTTTAAACTTTTTTTTGTGTGTCAGACTGGGATGTAATTCTACCTGAGAGGGAGTGGTGTGTCATGTGACTCTTTCCATAGACACATGTGTCTTTGTGTTTATTTATTGTTCATAGTGTGCAGTGTATTATATCGTGAGTCAGCATTCTACGTACTGTACATAACATTCCTGCAGCTGTTTCACACTAAAAGCCTTTAAACCATTGAAACCATGAAGGGCATGTAGTGTTTGCCAAACAACGTTTAACACACAACTGATGCCATAAATCATATCTTATATTATGTGACATAAAGTGATTTGGATTTATTGTCTTTTATGTGTTATTTCATTAGATTTCTTACCTGTCTCCTACGCTGATAATTCATTCAGTCTGTGTTCATGTTAGTCAATTTCTTATTGAGAGAGGGGTTATTTTGTCTTGCTCCAGCCAGTCAGTAGCGAGTGACATATTTGTCCTGCTAATCTAATTTTTAGTTGACACAGAATCTGTTTGGCAGGAGCAATTCATTTAATGTTTGCCACATTTATCCAAGAATATTCATGATTTAAGAAATACCTGTTTCTGTAAGTCGATCTACAACACCTTGTACACAGCTGCGTCATTTTCATCCAGGATTGTTGCCATTTTTCTGTGACTTTTTTTCATGAATTTAGCCATTTAAGAAGATGGTCGCACCAATATTAAAGGGCCAGGGTGTAGGGTTCAGAGGGATCTAGCGGCGAAGTCACAACAGAATACAGCTCAGCCTTCCAAGCATGAAGGAGAAACTATGTGTGGGCAGAGACCCTATCTAGAGCCAGTGTTTAGTGTGTCCATTCTGGGCTACTGTAAAAACATGGTGGATAAAAGCGTCTCATTCTAAGGTAACAAAAGCAATTCTTATTTTCAGGTGATTATACATTGATGAAAACACCTCCCATTATATTTTATTTCTGCCAATAGATCCTCCTAAATGTTACACACTGGACCTTTAAGCTCTGTTTGGTCAATTGTTTCTGTAACCTGTAGAAAAACACCAGGCCTATTTGAATCGCTGAACACATCTGACAAACAGGCAGTGATTCAGGCAGTGAACAATGTCCTCAGCTATGGCTCACCAGGTAATGTATTACGTAATGTTATCTTTATAGAGCCGGGACTGTGACTCATAGCTTCATCCATTGTAAGAGCTACAAGACCACAGAAGAAGAGAAGAGACCTGACAAAAGAAGTCACAGTATACAGAAGGTGGTATATGACAGTTGAGGAAGTAATATTTTGAAAATACTGCTTTTCTGATACCTTGACACTCTTCGCCACCACTAGTGGGTGGGTTGACATTGGAAATATGAAACTTCTTTTGTGGCTCACTCAATTGTATTTGTTCCGCATTCAGATGTGTGCAACTTTTTGTCAACAGAAAATGTAATGTTAACAATGGCAAATGTATTTTCTAGACACAATAAGACAACAGAATACAACTTTATTGTACTGAGGTGGACTTTTGTCGGTCACTTCATTATAATAGCAACACTGACAGTATAAATACTCTACACAGCACATACAATTAAACATAATTTACTATGAGAAAGGAAGAAAAAACATTAAATACATTTTAACCTCTAAGCTAGTATACAGCCATATTAATCATCATAATTTCTTGTAATATGTTCACCTCTAATCCTCTCTCAAACCTCATGACCTATGACTAAGTTCTTCTAATCCCAGTCCGCTTAATGATGGACAGTTCCTCACCCCACCTTTGAGTTTAGCCATTTATAATCGGCCAACCTGGCTGTGTGACCAAGCTGACTGTTAGATGTGGTCAAACTCTGTTTGAACCATAACAAAAGGCTAAAGCATTAATAACTTTGCAATTTAAACACGGAAAAAGACAGAGCACTGCCTGGCCAGACCGGAGGAGTCACTGTGGCTTCTGGCTTCCAGTGATATTAGTCATAATGACAGGTTGAGCGACAAGTTGGTTCTTATATGAAGATAAAACAACAAAGCGTAATAAGTGTCTGTGTGTGTGTGTGTACTCGTGCCATGCCTTCACACCCTGTAGTACTGTTGTGTTTTTCCACTATCTATTTATCTGCATGTTAATCTTTTCTCTCCAGACACACACACGAGTGGAGACACACGATGCCATGCACAAATGCACTGACTGGCTAATGAGAAGTGAGTCATCAATATGTGGTGTGGGGTTCAAAGTGTAAACACGATGGAGATGTGATGGATCTGTTGAGATATGGCCATTAGTGGGCTTCTCATTCCCCCAGCATTGACACTGCTCTGTTGATGGATGTGGTATAGGGCTCCTCTTAATCTCAATAGCTCGCCTGATCTCTATACCTTATCTGAACTCTGCACACATACACACAAACATGCACAAACACACATACTAATTGCTGCTGCCCACACAAGGACGGATCCAAGACTGGGGCAAGGGGGGGGGGGGATCTGAGAACTGAGCAGTCGTAAATGATACTTCTGTGTGTGTGCTGGTGTGATAGAGTGTGTGTGTGTGTGTGTGTGTGTGTGTGTGTGTGTGTGTGTGTGTGTACATGCGCGCGCTAAGTGCTGCAGTGGAATGATGTCATCTCTGTAATGGCACACCGGCAGAGAGCGGTTGAGCATTGTCCCGCAGCACCTCCATTCACAGGCTGTGATCAGCGTCATCGAGGCAGATTATAGCTCAGAATCACAGCCTGTGGTGGGACGACAGATCGCTTCACACTGCACAGACGTTTTGTAATTGCAGATTCACACACACACACACACACACACACACACACACACACACACAGACACATACACAATGTACATGTACCGAAAGACAGAAAAACAATCATCATCCTCATCATGGATTCACACATATTGCTTGCTGTAATGTGGGACGAATGTATACCGACATAATCACAGGATTTTCAGTTCCTTCTCTTCCTCTGAGATTTATAGCGTGTGGCTCCATATGGGCGCATCACATCATCACAAGTACAAACGTGTGATGATGTGATGCACAGTGATTGAGGTGAGGTGAGGTGCAATGAAATGACACAAATAGAGGAGAGGAAGTGAGAAGAAATGGTTGGGTTAGCAGAAAGAGAGAGTCAGATGTGGCAGGTGTTGAAACCGACATATTTTGAAATAATAAAATCTACAACTTAAGTGCTGTAGTCAAATATGTACATTAGTATAAAGGAACACCTGAGCCTTGTCTGGCTGCCCTTAGTCATACAACAAAAAACCCACAACACAACATCAGAGAGAGACTTTAGAAGGACAGCAGCATCACTGCAGTCTGTGGCGTCATTTCAAAACTTATCTTTCATCTTCACTTACTTCTGTGATTCTCTTATGTTTAATTTCTCTCTGATGATTTAAACTTTCTTTTCTTTCTTTTGATTGTTTGGTTGTTTTGGGGGCTTGTATACCCTCCACTGTGTTAATTTAGTGCCCTTGTGGGTTCATAATGTTTTGTGCTTTCTTGTAATGGTTATAAGTTATAGAACATCAAAACTGTTCAAGTGAACTAACTTTCTGAACATTACATAATAGAGCTTCAATAAAAAAATATATGTTTGTATGTTTAACACAACAAACCCATGTGTGGCTTGAACAAAGACAGAGGTTAGGATACATCATGGTAACTGAACAACTGAGCAAACTCCATCCACTGATGGAGACCATAAGAGGTGGCTAAAAGCTCTGAAACAGGCTAGTAAACAGGCTTTGAGTTATGTTTTGTTTTTTGTTCAAATCACTATTTCCAAGGTAACACATGAACTTTCAAAATTTGACCTCAGCTCTAGTGGGTGAAGTGTCAAAGCAATTAAATCCATTTATTACCACCCTACATTATAACTTTTCAGAAAAGATAATAAAAAATAACCCAAGTAGAAAATTGGTTAATTTGAATTTATCTTAATTTTGGTCTTAGTTAGAAAACAAATGATAAATTATTACTGAAAACAGTTATGCACCCAGGTGTTTAAACAGCCACAAAATATTGTCTAAATATCAAAAATACTGATAGAAAAGTGAAGTGGAGAAGTGTTTCCTCCCTCTGTTCACATGTATTAGCTTTTAGATAAGAGTTAACGTAGGTACAAAATCAAGAGGGATAAGGATTAACGACACTAATATATATGCAGCATTACCAGCAGGTACCAAACAGGGTCATTCCTTTGATACACCTCAAGCAGAACTTAAAACTGTCTGATTTTGGCAATTATTTAAACTCATTATTCCTTAAGTAGCCACATGTTGAACACTAGTAGAGTGCTTTGAGAATATTAATGCAATCGTTTTTTTCCCCTCGGCAGGTGAAAGTCTCAGAATGACTGAAAGGTCTTTCCAACGTGAGTTTTACTTTCATTAATTAGTTTCACAAAGGAAGCAATATTTTCAGTGTTTTTAATGTCTCATCATGGAATGTAACATCAAATACAGAAAATGTCTTTCCAGCCCGTGTAAGTGGATGATGTCTCCCTTGCAATGCTCTCTGCATATTTCTTCTGTAGCTTGCTTTGTTGAATCACTCGCTGATCTCTCTGTAGTTTTCCACTCTCTCTCCCAACATAAAAGAGCCTGATATATGAAGGTAGAGGTGGGAAAGAATCACACGTGAGGAGAAAAGAAGTGTGTATGAAACTGAAAATAGGATAAGATGTTTAGAGGGGGGGAGCAGTAGAGGCTGATGGATGTTCCCTCCCTTTCTTGTTATCCACCTCGGTGAAGCATCGATATGGATTCAAAATGATTTTTTTCTTTCTGTCTCAATCGATGGGGGCTTGACCATTGATGGGACTGAACTGGATAACCTCACGCACCAGCAGTGCGGGAGTGAACTGTTAGAAGAGGGGAAATCATTGTTTTGACTGATGCTTTTCATTTGTCACATTGATTTGTTTTGGACTTGTGAGCATGTGATGTAATCTGAGTTACATGCGACAAACCTGTTTTGTTTTATTGTTTATCTGTTGATTTATTCAGTAATTCAAGCAAATGCAAAACAAGCACACGTATATCACACAATAAAATCTGGTTAAAATCTCTTCCCCTCACAGTTGTTTCCTCAGCTTCTGCTCCCCCTCCTGCTCTTTTTTCTCACCTTCCCTTCATTCTTTCTCACACCTCTTATATATATTCTCAGTATGTTTTTTTTCTCGTTTCTCCACTGTCAACCCCACTTTTCTTCAATTAACAGCTGCACACAGAGAAACAGAGAGGATGATGCTGGGCTGGATGCAGGGAGGGAGCTGAGGTGGAATAATCATGCAGGAAACAGAAAAGCTGCCTGTCCGACCCTCATCTCCTCCTCCTTTATCAGGCCAGTAGATATAGAGTTCATCTCTTCCTCACACACACACACACACACACACACACACACACACACAGTACCTAGTCTGTGTTATTTCCTCATGTGAGGGGGCATCATGCTCGGCTTGCTTTTCAATCCTGTTGCTGTATAAGCCCACTAACCCCATGTGTTCCCATCCCCCACCACCCTCTGGGTTGAGAGCATTACCTCCCACTGTAGCATGTGGCTGCATGTGACTGCTTTACGTGTGTGCACTGGGTCATAGGGCGCAGTATATTATAATGTAGTCTACATGCTGCCTTTTTTTTATGTTGGAGGATTCTTCCCTGAAAAGTCCCTTTATGGAACAGTTCAATCCAAGTGTCTGAAGATGAAGAGGCAGTGAGAAGTGTCTGTGTCATACTGTAAAGGTGTGTGAACATCTTGCGTCATCCACCACTGACCTACATGGAAATGTGTTATCTTGCATAGTGCATGTTCATTACTCTAGATTAATAACTAACACATGTTGTTCTGGTGGGTGGGTGTGTGTGTGTGTGTGTGTGTGTGTGTGTGTGTGTGTGTGTGTGTGTGTGGCAGAAATTTTACACGTTACTCCTCTTGGTTGGTTAGTCTCCAGTGACTAAAATGCCCGAGCTGTTGTCCTCCATATGAACGCCCTCATGAGATTCATGACGTTCTTCTACATGGTCAGAGAGAAGAATATATACAGTATGTTTAAATATTGACAGCGGAAGAGATGTGTTGATAAGTGTTAAACTTCATTAGGTGCTGGCCGCAGATTGATAGATAGATAGATGTCTGGATCCTAAGTTATCAATCAAACAGATTAATCCACAATGCAAATATTAGGGCTTCAACTTTTTTTGACATTAAGCTTGTTAAACTGAGCTGAATGTTTCTGAACTGAAGCAGGCTAAGCGTTTATAGATAATTGATGGATAGAAGTGTTTAATTCTATATTTAAGATCAACCTCAAAGGTAGTTACAAAACAAATGACTTAACACATAAAGAAACTGACACAATTATATAAATCTCCTAATTTATAATAACAATAATTGAAATATAAGTTCAAATAATTCTTAGTAATAAAAATATGACTTGCTGTGGCAGGCATGTTACTGCATATACTAAATGTTTTGGTATAATTGTGGATTTATTTTGTGCCATTATAATTCATAGATTTTGGTGCACAGTCAGTGTAGACCCTCACCCACTCCCATCCTACACACACACACACACACACACACACACACACAGAATGTCAAGGTCACTGTGTTCCACACATCAATTTATCTTCTCTGCACTGGCCTAAATGGAGGCTAGGACACACACAAAGACACAAAGAGAGAGTCAAAAGTATTGCTCTGGGCGTCTGTGTATGTGCATTCATTTGTGCCTTCATGCGTGTGCGTTGGAGTGAATTATGGCCTGCACTCACCATTAAAACCACCAGGGAAAGCGCATACATAGCTTCATTACTCCCTTTCTCCATCTTTCCCTTCCTCCCTCGGTCCGTCCCCTGTTTTCTCCACGCGTTAAGTAATAGTGATGGTGGTGTGTTGGTTTGCGAGACAAAGAGGAGCTAATCTACCATAAAGAATGAGCCGATAGGGAGGTGAAGTCAGCAGTCCGATCAGACATAAATCTAACACTGTAGATTCTTATTTATCATTAATATATCTCCAGAATGTCCAAATGATTCAAGAAGCAGTACTCCTACATGAGTACTGCACCAAGATGGCTAATGCTAACACGCCACATGTGACCAGCACGCCACTTTACAGACCAGGCGCTGCCTGGCTCTAATCAGCCTGGTCAAATATGGAAAAATGATCTCTGATGACTTTAATTTGCTTCTTGTGTCTCTTTTCATGTCTGTCTTGCATCTGTGTGTGTCATTGTCATGTTTGTGTGTTTATGCTTATGTGACAGTGAAAAATTCCCCCACCCTTCTCTTGAAGGCCTCTTTCTCATCTGTGTTACATATGTGTTTATGAGTGTATGTTCTGGCTTTGGCGTGTACATCTGTGTGTTTGTGTGTTTGCTTGTGCATGTGTCAGTCCATGTACAGTAAAACTTGTGGCTTTGCCTTGTGACTTTGTTTATTAGGACTGCAGCAGAACCCCTTGCATGAGAGCAAAAGATGCAAACCTGCACACACACACAGACACACTCACACACACACATAATGATCAGTTCCACTCTGTGCTTTGTTGTCTTTCATTAGGAGATCTTACCAGATTGTTAACTGATTAAATGTTTGATTCTAACGTTGTGTTTTTGTTTGTTTGCGTCTACATGTGCGTGCAAGATCCAAGCAAGTCCAGACACAGAAAAGTCAATCACCATTAATCACAGGGAGATCATGACAGGATTTAGGGGAGAGAGATATACAGCAGGGGAAAAAAAACAGAGGCAGGGAAAGAAAGAAGGTTTTATTGCAGTGCTAGAAGAAGGCCAGCTATGGCCGTGGTCGTTCACTGGCAGATATCACCCAAGAGGGATGGATGATCCTCACAGTGGAACAAAGGACATCAGGTCTGGGGGAGGGGTGACAGCAGGACGAAAAGACCTCACCGATGATGGTTATATAGAGTGTGTGTGGCAGTTAATATAGTGCAGGTTACTATAGAGCTCCATAAAGAGCTCTGCAGAATGTCCTACAGGAGGTCATCTAGTGCATGTGGGTTCAGTCTTTTTTTTTTTGTTTGTTAGATATGCAATATTTTGGAATTTGTTGACAGTGTTTACTGGATGTTTAGTTTTGGGTTAAAAAATGTGGTTTGGGCCCGACACATGTGGTTTAGAAGGGAATGTTGTGTCCTGTATTTTTTCCTGTTTTGTGTTCCACTTGGCTCAGCCTTTCTGTGTGTATCTGCCAGTACAGCAGGGGTCAAAGGGAATGTTTTCCTACATAATGAGCAGAGAAACGATGTGAGACACTCCTGTCAGCCTGCTGCAGTACACTTTGAAAGAAGACTCTATATTGGCATTTGTTTCCCTAAGGTTTGTATGCACCTATGTACCGAATATATTTCACTCACAACAGTGACCAAGCATGCATGGTGCATCTCACAGGCCAATTTCCATGTAACCATAACAGTTGCTTTTATTGTTTAACTAAAAGTATGTTGCACCTAAAATGCATAGTTTTCCAAATTGCAATACTTCAAATGTTTGTTTTTTTCTTTAAAAAGAGAATTCTTGTTCAAGTATTTCAAGAGAGAAACAGCAGCTTCAAACTAAAATAGCAAATCAAGTTGCCTTTGACCTAGTACATTTAAAGGAATTAAACCCTTGTGTTTGGCTGAAATTTCCTATACTTCTTCATTGTCTAGGGTCCAATAGACCCCACTGCTGTTTATGTAAAAAAAAGTGTTTTCCTTTAAATCTATTTAACATTTTTAAAACAAATTATGTAACATAGTGATGAAGTTTGAACTCTTCCGAACTAGGCAGCACATTTAATAAAGGTGACAAAATAGTAACCATAAAGCGCACCAAATTATTATTAAACCAAATGTGGAAATATTACACATTTTATATGCTATATAGGCTGTCCATGAAAAAATATATGTTTGTTTTGTGTGCCAAAAAGTAATTTAAAAAAAACCTGTATCACAGATAATCACAGATATAAAGACCTTAAACAAAAGTGTAATTTTGTCATAGACATCTGAAACAATCAAATTAATTATTTCAAATTAATGTTTTTAGGAATTTCTCGTAATATTAGGAAAAGTCATGAAGTATCAAGGTGATAAAACATCATATGTATTTTTTTGAGCTGTTAAAGAGAAGGTTCTCCAGATCCTCAAACAGAACCATAGGATAAGAAAAATTAACAGTTTTAGAGTAAATCACAGTACTCAAACTCAACTGGGGGATTTTTTACATCATCAAGGCAACTGCTCCGTGACAAACAAAAAAACGAAAACAGCAGATCAGAAATGTTTTTTCCCATAATCTGATGAATGGCCATGGAATTATGAAAGCTAACCAAGAAATGGTTTGTGAGCTTTTTTCTTTGCTCCAAATAAGCATGATTACACCATTGGTTGTGCAACATAAATGAGCAAAAGACATTCAGGTAAAGGGAGAGGGTTAGTTATTGTCACTCATATGCAAAAAGACACACACATGCACTTAGAAAAGTGTGACCCTGATAAACACACCAAAGCCTGAAAAAGAACAGAATCTGTAAAAGAGCGAGGCAGGCACCGATGGCCTTCACCAGCCCCCGTGTGTACTTGTTGAGAAAAGCCTATTGTGAGAGCGCCGAACACAGACCTTGATGCTCACTTTATAAACTGAATTTTTTTTTTTTTTCCCAGGCCTAACATCACGAGGAGGGAACAAACACATTAGCATTTCAGCATCTGTAAATTCTTCACAAATAGATAAATACTGAAAGGAATTAGGCCTGCCATGTTAGAGTGCGTCAATGGATATGTGTGTTTTAGGATGTTTAAATGTGGTCAG
The DNA here is from genome assembly GCF_905237075.1 of Dicentrarchus labrax. Taxonomy (NCBI): domain Eukaryota; kingdom Metazoa; phylum Chordata; class Actinopteri; family Moronidae; genus Dicentrarchus; species Dicentrarchus labrax. Next base: position 17,545,906 of record NW_026136708.1, read on the forward strand.
ATGGCCTTGGTGAAAAGTGCTGCGAGGACAGATGCAGGGGAGGAACATGGTGAAGCACACGCAGACAGGTCAGCACCCGCACCCGCATATCTATTCATAGAAACCAGCATAAGATAGGGCTGAGTCACCTGCATTTTGATTTGCATACAAAATGAGATGGATATGCCTCACTGGGATCTGTCAGGGTGATGGCAATCTCAGGGGGAAACAAAAACCAGTTCCTCCTGGTCCTATATGAATTTTTACTCCTCACTAAGAGCGTTTTGGTGCAATAGGATAAATGTGAAGCTGCAGCTAGCAGCTGGTTAGCTCAGCTTTATCGGAGGATTTATCGGCAGAAATGGAATCTAATATTCATAGGTATGTTTTTATTAGTGTATAATCATCTGAATATTGGAACTGTTGCGTTTTTCTTTCCTTAGAATGAGAGATTTTTATCTACAGACACTGTGGGTCGCCTTCAATTGAGCCATGTTGAACCACCATGTTTCTATAGTAGCCCAGAATGGACAAACCAAACAATGACTGTAGATAGGGCCTTAAGTTTTTTTTTTTTTTTTTTTTGCCACTGTACACTTCACAGTTCAAATACAGTCAAATACAGACGCGAGTAGTGTTCAGTTAGTTCCAATCTGCAACTTCACCACCAGATGCCACTAAATCCTACACACTGGTCCTTTAACAGACGAGACATAAAGAGTTAATTAGTGAGCTTTAGACATGATGGGTAGGTTTTATTATCTTTGGACAGAACCAGGCAAGCTGTTACAAACGGTTTCCAGTCTTTTATGCTAAACTAAGCTAACTGGCTGCTATAGCTTTAGCCTTGTATTTAACAGACATACATGAGAGTAGCACTGGCAAGAAAGCAATTTAACTGTCAACTACTGACCCAAAATGTCAACAATTCCTTTAAGCTTTAAAACATTTTGAGCATTAGAAACATGGAAGCAAATGATACTGTCAGATATACTAACATCAGATAATAAAGAGATAATCTGCAATTTTTCTTGGATTTAGGACACATCTTTGGTGATGATTTAACCATTTCTCTGGTGTTTTTCCCTTTGGTGTAAATATTTAGACCATACCGTCATAGTGAGTGTAGATTGTCTTACTATCTACTTCATCTGTCTTCTTCCACTCAACCAAACCCACCTCCAGTGAAGCTCTGGCTTATTATAAAACAGTTAAGTTGTTATAGAGTGATATCTTGACATTTTTATATCTATTTTACGGTGTCTCTCGCTGTACTGTACACCTGCATGCCCATATGTTCAAGTGTTTGTGTGCGTGTCGACTTTATGCCTGGGTGACGCTCTTAAAAAGCTCATCTATGCGTAATATGAAGCTGTGCGTGTGAGATATTTTATTTTCCATGCACACAAAGAGAGATGAGTGATAAGACGGCGACTGTCTGCCCGGCATGTCTGCTTTATTTGAATGTCTGTGTACAGTGTCTGTCTTTACAGCGTCTGGCTCTTAGTGTGGAAAGACGCTCCAGTCTCATGACATGACATTTACACGAATATATGTATAGTGCCAAGGAAAATTATTGCATGGATAAAATGTACTGACTGTACAGGATTATTTCCTGTATTTCTTTTTACCTCTCCTTGCCTAATAAAACTGACAGCCAGCATTGATAAAGTTAAAAGAAAGTGCTTGCTGTCATGTAAGAAAAGTTACTGTAGGATCCTTTTATCTCCACAAAATATGCAGAATACACACTGTTCTGCCCTGTTCTTCCGGTATGAGACAGCTCTCCTTATTACAAACTTCCCTTTAAGAACCTAATTCATCTTAGATTGTCTAAGTACAAAAGCTGAATCTGTAATCTTCAACAAGCCACAGAGCTGAAAAGTTAGGAGTAGTTTTTTGTGTGTCACAGCACACTCACCACATCTGTCAGAAACAAGCTGCTGACTAAGAGCAAAACCCAGGAACGACTCACTACTAATTTCTGTCATGTTCCAACGTCAACCTGCTGGCTCATAAAAACTTCACTCAGGCGGTAACTATCATCACTTCTGGAAAAGCTGACGAGTAACTAAAAGAGTTATAAAAAGGCTAAAAGATAAGTAGAGATCTGTAGTTAAGCAGAATAACCTCTGTTTCATTAGGAGTGCTACGACCTTATGAGTCAACGGACAAAACGGGAAGTGATGACTTTATTTTAAAAATAAATGTCCTATTTGCTTATATGAAAGAGAAAACTCATCATATGTAATACATTAAGTAACAATGTCTAAGATTTTTCCATTCCTTAATAGCCACTTTGCAATTATGTACTGTTTTGGGACTGACAAAAAAAAATAGACATCGACTTAGAGACTTAAAGATAGATATCAAATGCTTTAAGAGGATGGGTGCTATTAATTACACTTTCAGTGTACCTGACATATAGCCAATTTTAGCTTGAAACACAATTTACTTTTTCTAATGTAATAAAAAATAAAATAAAAAGTAAGCACGAGTTCTTGGACAAAAAAAGATCTGTGTATGTTTTGCACACTAATTGTAAAGTATAAGCTAAAGCTAAAACAAATAGTCAACAATCAACTGCATCCCCACTATAAACAGAGATGAAGGGGTTTGAGAGGGATGACTGTCAAAAAATGAAATACTAAGGCAAAAACAGGTCAAAGGACAGGAAAAAAACAAAAGGACAGACGGAGAGATGGAGAGATACCACTCTTCAGGGGTCAAACCAGGACTGAAAGGCGATCGAGGGAGAGCAAAGAAGCCCCTGTCCTGTGAGCTGAGTGCTCTCTGTCAGTCTAAGCTTCTGGCCAGAGATGGAGCTGGTTGCCAAGGAGACACACCACCTTCAAGCAGGACGATGGCTCTCACAAATCAACCCATTCATTCCTGTGACGTGAGCGGCACCGATAACAGTGACGTGAGTGTACTATGAGCTTGTGTGCTATGGGACCGTGTTGCTCCTGGTGAGAGGAGCTTCGTCTTTAGACCCGCCTTGTGCTTTCCCCTCCTTAGCAACACCCTGGATCTGGCTCCACAGGTTATCTCAAACATATATGCTCTCACTATAATAGAGTCCACTGCTTGGCATGTTAGTGCCAACTGTCCTGGCAGTATGTTTCCTCCTCCCTTAGTGACAATGAAATCACAGAGACCATCTTCCTGCTCCCATTGGCTGGTAAGCTCCATGGTGATGCCCTGTGATTGGGCATACCCAGCATGCACTCTCGGCCAATCAGGTTCACTGTATCCAAGAGACTGAAGCATGTAAGGCTATTTAAATCCAACCAGAGACTCACAAGATTGTTCAGATGTATATTTCACAGTGTAAAAAATAAAAAGCTAGGGGGAAAAGGTTTACGAGTGGACGAATGTGCAAATCCAGACAGACCTGATTGGTGTTTAGAGTGGTCGGCCTATCTAGACGGGTTAAAGAGACCCAGAGCGAAGCGTGAGTTGAATGAATGAACTTCTGCATCATGTACTCCTCCTGAACCCTGAGTTTATCTATGAATATCGATCAAATCCTACAACTCCTCTGCACTGATGCTTGAGTTGCAGTATGTGAAGCTTGAAGAGAGCGGGGAAATGGCATGGTTAAAACCAAATGGACAGTGGAAGTAAAAAAAAACCTGGAGATCTTTTCTCCTCTACAACTATCTGTCAGTGGGGGCAGCCAGCTATTGGTCTTTCATGGTGCAACCCGGAGCAGGAATGTTGCATCCAAGACCAACTTGCGGTGGACAACAACTACAGAGTGAAACTCGCGCTGACGAACGCAGCGTAAGTCCGTGGCCATTTTGTGTCCACTCATTTTTTGAAACGTCATACTTTCTGTGACAACAAAATGGCGGACGAATCCGAATGCCGGGCTGGCAAATTATTTTCAAAACCAAATTTTAACAGTTTTGCTGTAAATTAATATTTAACATTTTCCGATTGTAGATTATAATTTTGTGTGTACTGCTAATATATGATTTCTCTGTATGTTTTGATGCATTACATTTGTCTAGAACTGACATGAAGGCTTTTACATATTGCTTTTTATTTACACTTACACTTATTTTCCCATACATCCGTCTGTGTCAGAGAGCGGACATGTCAATAGAGCACGCCAGATAGGGCTTACAGGATTATAGAGAATGACCTGTGTGGCTTTAACATGAATGAGAGGAGAGGTGAAAGTAGGCTACAGCTATGACCGCTGCTCCCAACTACAGCGTGACCATGAAAACAGCAGAACCACACTGACTGGAGGCGTCCGAATGTTGGTCAAAAAGTAGTAAATAAAGATGTTTTGTTTGTTTTTTTGTGAATTTAATAAACCTCATTTAAGCAAATAAATAATTATCTTGATATTCAAGTCACACCTTTTCTCTGTAAAGTAATTTGTAATCTCAGTTACACTCGGTTTTTATGTTGCTACTGAATAAAAATGTAATGGTAAGCAATGTTTTTAACTAGTAACGCTTAACTTTAATTTCTCACTTTTGTTTTCAGTCATTGAAACTGTTTTGTTTTCTTCCCACATTGTGACACTGAATGTGTTTCACTAGCTTTCACCCATCACAATAAACATCTGTTATACTCTTCTCTGCTGGTTACTGTAACCTTTGAAAATGTGTCTTAGAAATGTTTTAAATATATGACATTGTGAAAAAAACATATGACAATGACAATAAAAAATAAGCTTTCCAGTTTCTCACATCTTTTCCTTTTGATTATGTCAGAGATAATTATTATTTATAGATTGTTTTTTTACATCATACCAACTTATTTTACTAACTTTTACCTCAGTATAGCAATATAAATCCATATGCTGTTATAAAAAATAAAGGTTCATATAAGGAGACATTAGATATGTGTGTGTGTGTGTGTGTGTGTGTGTGTGTGTGTGTGTGTGTGTGTGTGTGTGTGTGCGTGCTGTATTTGTGTGTGTGTGGGTGTGTGGTTGAGTAATGCACTTATCTGTATTTGTGGTATTGATGTTTTTTGTACTCAGTTTAGTTTATGAGTGTAGGAGGCACATTATGATGCATAATTCACTGTTCAACATTGTGTAATTTCTGTTAACCGTCAGGTAACAGTTTTTCCCCCTTGATTTGAGTTTTTTTTTTTGTGTTTTCATGGACTCGAAGTTGGATATAATTTAAGATGTCAAATGTTTTATATCTTGGAAGTGTAATCTTAGCATTGTAGTTATTATTTGACATTTTTATAATACAACAACAATAATTTCTTTGCTTGACTATTAATGGATATATGCATCTTTACTATTCATACACCAAGAACCACAGTGGAAATATTATAATATTGTGTCACCCATGACCTTTTTGTGGTTGTGTGTTATTTAATGTCCTCCAGTGTACTCCACATCCAGGACCAGGACTTCTATCTAGATTTCCACATCCCTCCAGCTTATCAAGGACTTCCATAAAATACAAAATACTTTGGAAACGCCCTTTTTAAACTCCTTCAAAATCATTTAAATGAATTCAAGTTTCAACTAACTTAATTATCCATTATGTATAGGCAGTGGTAGAATGTAACTAAGTAAATTTACTCATACTGTTTTGAGGTCCTCTCCCTGAATATTTCCATTTTATGATACATTTTCGGAGGAAATACAGTACTTTTTACTTCACTATCTTTATTTAATGGCTTTACTTACAAGCTACTTTGCAGATCCGATCATTAACTCAAAACAAATCAACTAATCAATTATGATGTATTATAAGTCAAGCTAGCCAGCAGGACATAAAGAAGCCTAATTAAAACTAGACCCACCTTCACCAGCTGTAGCATTATGAACACATTAATGCATTACTAATTATATTTTAATAACAGCATATTACATTTAGGATTCTGAAATTGGTCATTCTGCAAAACGAGTATTATTATGTCGGTACTTAAAGTACATTTTGATGCTAATACTACTGTTTAATGCAGGACTTTTTCTGCTGCATTTAAATATGTGGTGTTTTGTAGGCCTATGTAAGTGTCTTATCTATTGTCATGTTTTTGTTTTGTTTTTTAATGTTGTGTGTGGACCCCAGACCGAGTAGCTGATGTTCTGCTTTATCTAATATGGCATCCTAATGACAACTAATCTAATTTTCACTCACCTTAACACCTCTTCCATCCCTGGATGCAGCGCTTTACTTTATGAGGACAATCAGTGTGCACCCTCATCCACCGGATACACGCGCGTCACCGTCTCCCGCGAGACTGCCCTTAAGTGAAGCTCGTGCACGTGGTCTCCCTCTTTGGCCACTTTGCTGCAGGCTGCAAAAACTTCACAGCTTTCAACAAATTTCAGGTGTCATGCTTGTTTTGTTGTGTCCTCTGAAGCCGGGTGTGAGAGTTGGAATGAGGACCGTCCCCGCTGTCACACACACAGAGGATTTTACCCGGGTTAACGGTGAGTTTTTTCTCCTTTTTAATAACCGTTGATGGGGGGGTTAACTGTCATTCATACCTTCCTGTTTCTCATCACCTCTGCGTGTGGTCCCGGTAAAAGCTGGGTACACTTACTACAGAACAACTTCTACTGCTCTTGCAGGGAACAGTGCTAATAAACTCGTTATTTTTGTTTCTTTAATGCTATTATAAGGGTATTTTTTTGTTTCTTGGGTTTGTTGTTGGAGCTACCGCGGCGGCATTTGGTCACCATGGAGACGGAGCGTGAACGCGCAGAGGGACTCCTCGTTCACTCGCACATAAAAGTCTTCAAATCCACCAAATATATAACATGGAGAAGTTGTGCTAGAAAAACATTACTGCTTAAATTTTATTGTGTTTTTTCAACCACAGAGACACAAACAACAATTTAGCCACATGCTGGTCGTTTTTCGCACTTTAAATCTAAAGTGATTAACTATTATTAGGATGGTTTTCTTGCAATCTGCAATAGAAACAGTGTATTTGAACTGTCCCACTGTTGGACTGAGTGTAGCATCCTACACACAGTGTGTGACCAGTGCATGAAAGACAAAACACTATCTTGCCATCAGTGGTGAGATGTAAGCTCAATAACAATTTCAATAAACTTTACTTTTATTTGTGCATATTCATTTAAAAGTTATAGTTGATAGTTACTTTGCAGATTAAGATTTTACATATGGATTTGTAAACTTTGGGAAATTGTGATGGACATTGTTCACTATTTTCCAACATTTTATAAACTTAAAGATTAATGGATTTATGGAGAAAATAATATTTAGTTAGTTCTTGGCTCTAAATGCAATCATTTAGTATATATTCTACCACTGACAGCCTTTACTTTTCAGACTTAAGGTACATTTTGAATACTGACATGCTTTTACTTAAGTAAAATGAATGACTTTTACTTGTGATAGAGTCATCTTTATATTGTAGTATTGGTACTTATGTAAGGGATCTGGATACTTCTTTCACCACTGCTCGCCATGCTTTAAATGTTATTCCCTGCAGCCTCAGAAGTATTTTACACCTACAGTTTATTTTCTGTTTGGTTTTTTTTCTAGCTGCTTCTCGTCAGTGAGACATCCTGTAACCACTCGCATTATGAAATCAAACCACTGAAGTAATTTGCAGACTGTCTTGGCAAATGTCACATAGGCCTAAGTGGCCTCTATGGAGAGAAAACATGAGATTTGCAGCCCGTTCGTTCCACGGCGAAGCCCTTTGAGGAAAACGAGTGCAGAAATTGTCAGTGAAGCCAGACAGTCCCTGCGAGTCCAGTCCACCCAGCGACCATTTACCCCCAGAGATGGACACAGGCAACTTTTTGGAAAGAGCTCTGCTCGTGCAGACCGTGACAACAGGCCTCCATCGACCTTTAGGTTAGTCACAAACTCCACTTGAATGTCCTTCAGGTTCTGAGATCAACTGTAACTTGTAGAAGTAATGAGACATTTTTTTTTTACTTTTCAGTCTTCATGCTCAAAATTTTGATGCTCCTGACTCCAGGCCAGGTTCAGGGACTCGCCTCTCTCCTCTGGACCACGTATGTTCCCTAACACACACCTATATACTGTAGTTAAAAAAGGTATTTCAGTTTTGAATTATGGTATTATTTGTTGTAAGCTCAAATACATATTTGCATATTATGATGTTATATTACCATGAAAGCTGAAAAATAGGATAAGGAATATACACGCCTCTGTACGCCACCATAAAAGCTTATCTGGTTTTAATAAATAGGATTATAATGTTAATATATGAGATCAAAAATATGAATAATCACCAAAATAATGGAATCTCTTTGTGTACATAAGTAGTTTCATTGGTGGATTTGAGTTCTGGCTCAATGTTAACACCATCGTATGCCACTAATATGTTTTTGTGGTACCAGAAGCCAAAGTTTCCAGTCCCCTGCGAGGCTGAGGATTCATTCAAGGCCTTTCCCAAACCCCCCACTGACCCACTGGAAGTGAAGAGGGGCTTGGCAAGGACACGGGCACGCCTGCTCAGGGCTGGATCTCTCACCATGTTGCCTTCTGTAGAGGGACACACAGATGGTAAGGAAGAAAAAACTGCAAGCCTGGATCAAGGCAGAAAAGACGGTAGATAAAAGAAAAAACTAAAAGTGTGCTGAATGTGTGACATATAGTAGAGTAATTATGATTAGGTAATCCACGTTGTGCTTTCAGTAAAATGGTGATTCGTCAGACATTTGTGCATTTGTGAAACAGGTTTTAAAAAAAAAAAATTTAAAAAAGAAACCCAGTAGTCCATTCATTTCCTGTTGCATTGCCGTAAATCTTCTGTGTAGGCACTAGTGCAGGAGCAGTTTTCTCAAAGGGAAATGAATGGAGCCATTCACATGCTGACATTACACCTGATTTACATTCTCTGTTGTTGGGCTTGGTGAATTTACTGCTGCTGTTTTGAGTGGAAAATTAGTACACTCTTTCTCAAACCCTTTCTTGTGAATCTGCTATGTGGAGCAATAAAATACATGACATGGATGTTAAAAAAAACTCAATTTGGATCTGAATACGTATATGTATGTATACGGTATGTGACTGTGTACAGAACAAGTGCAGGACAAGTAGAAATGTTACTGCAGCATACAACAGAAACCTGTATATAACTTCTTGCCACATCCTTTCTGTGTGTGCAGTGAAAGAGAGATTGAATCTAGGCCCAGGACAAAAGCAGCCGTCAGCTAAACGACTCCCCAGTACAGATCACACTGTGGTCCCAAGTGGTCCCCACAAAGCTGGCCCACGCAGAACAGCAAGTGAAAGGTACGCTTTCTATCCCTCTGTTTGACTTGCAAGATCTGTCCTTCTCTCTCATCTGCCCCCCCACCCCTCTCCAGCTCCCTCTTTTTGACCAAAGTGACAATGCGACAATGAGTTGAAGATTTATAGGCACACAAAGGTTGCAGTGGTTGCCATTTCGAGATGGAGGTGATTGTGCCTCCCATTTTCGCCTTTCATGAAATCCTTCTCAGCCTGCTCCTTGCTTTTTTGCCTCTCTCTTTGCCCCAGTATGACAAATTCATTGAGTTTCTAATGTCTTTTTGTGCCCCTGTTTTGGTCCATAACCTATTTAGACTACAGGGAACAGAAAATTAATTAATAATTAATTACTAATACCTTAGTAAGGCTGATAACATTACTGTTATTGTTTGTGTTTTGCGCTTAAATGCCCATGATTTAAATGTTAAACATCCGGTGTTTAACATTTAGGAGGATCTTTTGGCAGAAATAGAATATAATATTCATAGGTATGTTTTCATTAATGTATAATCACCTGAATACAATAGTTGTTGTTGTTTTCGTTACCTTAAAATGAGCCGTTTTTTATCTTGGCCATGTTGACCCACCATATTTCTACAGTAGCCCGGAACAGACAATCCAAACACTGGCTGTATATAGGGCCTTTTGAGTTTCACAGCCACTGTATCTGTTTCTCCTTCGTGTTTGGTTGCGACTCAGTTGGTTGCAATCTGCAGTCTCACCACTTGATGCCATTAAATCCTAGAAACTGGTCCTTTAATGAAAACACAGGCCTAGAAACTCAAATTGACTGACATGTCTTGTATACTACATATATTCTGCTTTATTCAGTGTTTCTACCGTTTTTTAAAGAGATCTCTGCAGGGAGAAGCTGACTGCAACAACTCCCATGATCCCACAGGACTTCACAACATCACCAAACTTTATCTTTTGTTATTGTTTTAATGTAAGAAGCCCCCTAGTGGCAGAAATTACATATTGTACGTACCTTTAATTAAAACTGTATTACCCATAAACATTTCCCAAAGCAAGCAGCTTTTAAAGCCATGATTTACTTGATCCAGGGCCTGAACCTTTTAGATACATTCAGCTACCAGCACTGACAGCTGAACATATGATGTCAGTTAGACCAGCAAAGGTATCACTAAGTAATAGATAGAACGAATTCTTCAACTTGAGACACTCGACCCCATTTTAAACCCTCATATACTTTACTATACACTATATCTTGGTCACAGTTACATCCAGCTTCTTGGCAAGTTTCATTCGTAATGAAACTGCCTCTATCCGTCTTTACAATCATGTGTCAGCTTTTACACCTTCACAGTGCAGAAAGGCTAAAAGCTCTGATTTTTTCTGCCGACCTCATCAGCTGTGTGTTAGCACGAGGGGTATAATTCTGCGCGTGAGGTTGGGGGCTGTCGTTACAATCCATCCGCCTATTGATTGGGTGGGGCAGCTGGGACTGTAGAGGGGGGACAGACCATAAAACACAGAAATCTGGGTATTGCTGGCAGCAAAGCCCCCTCACCTCCTCCCTCGCAACTCAAGTTAACACACAATGTTTGTATAACTTGTTGCTGACAAAGAAAGGTCCCAAGAGATGAGACTGTGGTCAAGTTTTGATTTAAGAGGATAAGATCAAAGAAATCCCCTCCTGATTAGTGTTAGGTCAGAGTTTTTGAAGTACTCTTCTCTAGTGTTGCAAGGAACTACATAAAAGGTGCATTAGATAGAGACAAACAGAGTGAAAATCACAGAGCTAGTCAAGCCAGAAGTACACTGACTGCAAGTGGAAATAGACACAGCACGACAGATTAATGTGATGAGTTGGATGAGATATAAAGATAGGGGAGATTAGACATCCACTAGGTTCTTTTTCTCCAATAAGCCGGAGCTTTATAGCTCCAAATGGCTCTCTATTAGATTTGGGTGCCCATCTGGGCAAGGCTGGCAGCAGCGTGTGTTGTGACTGCAGTGCACTGGCCAGGCCTAAGACAGGGATGAGGTCATGTCTCAGAGAATGCAGTATCACACAAAGAGGCCTTATTATCAGGCTCTTAATCCTATCATACAGAGCCAAAGCCCCCTCTCTGACATTCACTGCAACATGCATTGGCCAGCACTCCCTGCTGCATATGCCCTGTGTGCCAGCTTACACCAATCACTAAATCTCCATCAAAGTAAAAGTGCACTCTATAGTAGCACCCACATGTTGTATATTAATGTCAATGTCACAATGCCTTCTGGCTCCAGTAAAATGGAAAAGAGAATTTCTTTTACAATACTGAGTGCCATTTTCTGTCTTATAACTGTCAGCAAGACCATGAAATAAAGCTTTTACTCCCACTTGAGAGTAAAAGCTTAAAGAAATATTCCAAACTGAGAGCTTTTGTATTAATGTCATGGCAAAAGCTTCAGATGATCCTGATAACATAATAATGTTTGTCTTTAACATGAGTGATTACACTTTTCCATGTAAGTTTGATTCACTCTTTTGTGTGAGATTTGTGGCATAATCTTGCAGTTATAGAGGTGACCTGACTGATTTGATGACTCAATATACTGCTTGTATTTATCTCTGCTCATTAATAATTATTATTTCAGCTGTTCACATAGCAGTTAGTCATTAGAGACACTACCTGTCATGTTTCACAGAAATTATTGGAGCATGTAGTCAATCTCTTTGGGTGTGAGAGGAATAGTGCAGACTTGACAGAGACGTGCAGAGAGTAAGATTTAGCAGTGACATGGAGAGGGCAAGCCACAACACAGAGCATAGCATGACAAGGGGCGTGTTTTTGGAAGAACTATACGGTTACTGCACAGGCGGTGAGACTGTGGAGACAGCTCACAGTGACAAAGCATGAACAGCTTTAACCAGACTGCCCACAAAGCTAAGATCTTAGTTCCTGTCTGTTGGGGATTGCAGTTTGTGATGCACAACGGCACACACACAAAAACTTACAAACAGTCACGCACAAACAGACACACACACACACACACACACACACAGACACACAGATACAGACACACACACACACACACACACACACACACACGCACACATATGTATCTGCATGAGCTTAAATGTACATACACAGATGCATGCACACACTACAGATACCAGCACCTGCGCACAAGTCTCAACCTCTGCTGCAAGAGAGACACCTAGTGGCAGTTTATGAAAATACACCTGTGGCCTTGACAGAGTATAAAGTCAGCAACTTTTCATGGAGATTTGTTCTTTGACACAAAAACTCATCTTTTAAACCTTTTTTGTTTCTTTCAGTTAAGGTTTTTTTTTAAATAGTATTTACGGGTGTCTGGTTAGCTCAGTCGGTAGAGCTGGTGACCCATCTACGCAGCAGTGTGGGTTGGAATCCGACCTGCGCCCTTTGCTGCATGTCATCCCCTCTCTCTGCCCCCCTTTCCTGTCTATCTCTCTCTATCAAATAAAGGCCAAAAAATAGTATGTACTATTATTTTAATGCCCAAATGAGCCAAATCTCCCAAAGTCAATTAAATTAAAGTAAACTAGTCAATAGTCCCATACTGTATGTCTCATCTCCAAAATCTGATGTAACCAGGCTCTTTGTGTTTTTGTGTTTCTTTGTGTCAACAGTAGAATAATGCAGCCTGGTGATGACTCAGGTGTTGGACCCACAGAGTGCAGAGTAGGATGGAGAACAGGTTTGTCCAGATGTACTAAATGAACCTCATTGCTATTTTTTTACATATTAAACATGAATGGTGCATTTTGTACACCATGTAAAAGAAAAATGTTGTTGCAACTTCTTCCTAACATACCATTCAACCACAGTTTTTACTTCAAATGTAGCTTATTTTCTAAGATGCCTAAAGCCAAACTGAAATCCACAAATATGCCTAAATATAATAAGAAATGAGCCCATAAATGTTTCGCCAACAACATAGACACACATTTCTCCCAGTAAATGAACACCCCTTTCTGAGTGTCAAACTTTGATTGGGGTGTTGTTGCTAAGGGACTTAATTTCCACCATGAGAGGCAGCCAGCCAATAGCTGAGAGAGCTGTTGGTTTGAGCAACCACAGTTTCCTGCATCACACCAAGCAAAGGGGTATGCAAATGTTCAGCAAAAAGAGATGCATGGTCTGTGAGAGGCTGCAGACATTTGCGTGCACAAACATATGCACACGTGTTTTCATCACACATGCACGTCACATGCTGATACACAGACTATTTCACATCAGCACAAACAGATATCAGAGGAAGTGAAGTTGAGGATGGTGACCTTTCATTGTGGCATCAAACTTCCTGCTGTTTTATTTTAAGACACTGAACTTGTGAACCATGCCTGCCGCTCATGTTCACCGTCTGGGTTTGGCGGTGGTAATTGGCTAACTGCAATTCTCTCTTCGCATTTCAGAGCTGGGGAATGGAGAAAACACCACAAGCACAGAGGAGGAGGATGCAGAGTCACTGGTGTGGAATAATGCCATTGCTCCTCTTCTCCAACAACTAGAAAGTGTGGCTGCAGGTAGTGTGAGCAATGCAATAACTCAATAAGAAAGTGCAAACATGGGACATATATTAGTCTTGACCGGATGCATTCATTTGACCTAAAGAGTATATAGTTTCTATCACCTACTCCACTCACCACATCACATATTTCATTTGGCATGTTGGGTTGAAGACTGTCTCTGGAGCTAATCTAAAATGTAATGTGGTTACAGTAGGTTTTTTATAGTGCCTCATTTCTCTGTTTCCTTACTACATTTCATTTTCAACCAGCAGACGGGCAAACAGATTCTTAGAATTAGTCAGATAGTCATGCATGAAGTCTCACAAAATGAAAAAGCACTGTCATTTCAGCCACTGAAGAAAGGCAAACAAAATAGTGTTATGTTTGGCATCCATACAGAATTGTCTTAGTCTGAAACTGCAGTCTGGCAGCCATGAAATGAAATCTATGGCTGTAAATATTTTAACACTCTACAAATTTAATGGAAAATTCATTTGAAAGATAAATATTAAATATTTATTGTACCAAGTGCCTTCTGGCTCATGCATAAAACACCTTTCAGATTCAGTGGGAAATTGCAGTGAAGTGTTGAGTGTGAGACTGCAGCCAACCTTTTTTAGAAATGGCCAAACCCAGTTATTTATGCAAGGAAAACATTTATTTTACCTCAAAAACAAGGAAAAGACTCCACCCTTTGTCTTCCTCTGCCTAAAGATTGTAGCTGCCTGTTGCAGAAAGTGTTCCCCTGCATCTGACCATAGAAACTAAGAACTGGTTCTTAGAAAAGAGAGGAGAATGTTATTTTACTGCTGACCAATGTATTATTGATGTTGAGGATTTAACCTCAAGTTCCTCATGCAAATGATAAATGCACACCATGCAGTAGAGCCCAAGTATATTGCACATACCGTAACACACACAAAGTATCACTCATCTGTATTTATATGGATGCACACTTGCCAACACACACAAGTGAGTGTTTTCATTTTGGGATGTTTGCTTTCTTTGTGAATGTTTGACATGTTGCCCTGAACTTGACATCTTTTTTCTTTTTTTGCAATATCTGCTTTGCTGCAATGCCAGGCAGTTCTGAGGGCTCGGTGGACCGCCTCTGTGATTTGTGTGACGGTCTCCATGGCACCTTGGCAGAAGCGGACATGCTCGGCCGACGCTGTAAGAGGAGGTCAGGGATACTTCGAACACTGTTCCGCCTCATCGACCTCAACTCTGCCCAGCTCAACCTGCACATCGGCAAGCTGTGCCTCGTTGTGAGTCATCTGTGTCTATGTGGGTGTCAGCATGTCTGCCTATCCCTATCAAAAAGGTATCGCGGGCACTTGGGCATTTGATACAAAGGTTGAAAAAGAAAGTTTTTTACATTTTTCTCTCCAGCTGTCTGTCAGTGGAAACAACCTGCTCAACATCTGTAAGCTCATCTTCCAGATCAGCCGCAGTGAAAGCAACGACATCCTCTTCCAGAACAACTCTATCATAGGTGAACACTAGGTTTCATGGAAGTTACATAAAGTCAGTTTAAAGGAACACAATGTTCAATATTCTTCTTCATGTTGGCTTAAGTAAATGTTCCCACTATTATTAAAAATGTTTTTATGTCCGGTTTATAAGCTGCTCCAAGAGCATAATGTTCTCTGCTGGCCTGGCCTCTTCAGTCAAGCCTGGAATGAATTTTAGCTGTCTGGCTCTACTTGAACCCCTTTGCTAGGTCATTACAGATTGCAGTATGTGCCTCATATGGATGTTAACATTCAATTTCTGTCTGTATCTAGACTCGCTTCTGGGAATTTTGAGCAATGAGGATGTGTCTACATCTGGAGAAGCTCTGTTGTACTGTGTTGGGACTCTGAAATTTCTCTCTGGAAACAGTGCAATACTCAGACTCCTGCTGGACAAGAACTGTATTGGTGTGGCTCAGAAACTTATCCAGAGGCTCTGCGTGGCAGAAGACACCAACTTCACTATAGCAGGCCACATCCTCGTACAGGTGTGTCACAGACTTTAAATAGCATTTTAAAATGTTTAGAATAAATCCTTAGATATTTGCTGTACACCAATCTTTTTAAACCAATAGCTTTTATATTACAACTCAGTGGGAAACTTGTAGCATCTTACAAAACAACACACATATTTTAATTTATGTGGCTATGTGAGTAAAAAACACAAAGTTATACTAAGTCACTATAAAGGAACACAATGTTAAATATTCTTTTTGTTCTGTTTGTTGGCGGGTTTTACCACTATTAGGCAAAAATGTTTTTGTTTATGTCTCGTATATAAGCTGCTCCAAGAGCAAAATGTTCTTTGCTGGCCTGGCCACTTCAGTCAAAAACACACCCTGCTTCACTCTTCCGAAAATGATTGCTGCTAACCGCATAAGTTGGCCCAAGCAAACATCTTGAGCCAGCGCTTCATTTGATATCCAACATAAGTCATTATGCTTTTAGAGGAGGGAAACAGACAGACCATGACTTTCCAGAACTTCCAGTGCTGCCGTGCGTTGGAAATTACTGTTTCCCTCTTTTGAAAGAATGATTTATGTCCATACTGAATAGTTTCCGGTTGCTGTGCTGTATGGCATCCTGTACAGGCCAACAGCCAGCCTTAATGAGCATATGACCAACATTGTGTGCAAGCCACAAATTCACAACACTGACATGCAATACTGACCTAAATATAAATGCTTAGATACAGTGGGTACATTTCTATACATTTCTTCCTGCTATCCAACATTCTCACCCTTCGTTCTCTCTGTCTGACCTCTGACCCCTGTAGCTGACAGCGACACTGAGGAACCTCGCAGATCACCCTGACTCCCGTCCACTCTTCATCTCCTTCTCTATAGTACAAGAGCTCTGTTTGGTACTGCGGCGTCATCGCAAAGACCAGGACATCTGCACCAACATTTCCAGAATATACAGGTATTGCACTTCCATTAGATTATATTAATATGACATGACGTTACACCTCACTCCTGGTTTGGATTATTTTTGCTATTGGGGATCATTTCTCTACAGCTCACATAAACCTGATATGATCAAAACAGGCCATCATTCAGCTCACACCCTGTCTTCTCTCTTTGCCTGTCCAACTCTAGCAGTTACTCTCCTCCTAAATGTCCTGCTTTCTTTCTCACATGGCATCTTTGTAGTTGGGTCTCACAGAACAGAGTAGGCAGAGAAACATACATTTATCAGACAGGATGTGGTTATACACCTGTTTTTGTGTCTATGCCGTTATAAACACTTGAGGAAGTGATACAGCTTATTTCTGTCATGCCAGTTTCTGTAGTTTTGAGCTTATTCAGCTTATAGAGTTGCATAAACTTATTAGTTATTTATATTCAGGAATTTAAATGGAGACAATGTAACTTTAGCTGAACAGTGGCCACTGTGGCCACAAGTCACAGTTGTGGGACAACTGTAAATATTATGAATGTAGTGAAGTAGCAAGGTCATAAGGTCAGCAAACTGACTCGTTTATACATACATATACAGTGAGATCAAAATTTGCTAAGATCAGCTAACATCAGCCACTATAGGTTAATGTTTATACCAGACCAAAGCCTTTGGGTATATTGAAATAAATTAATACTGTGTCATTTTTTCATTAAAAAGTTATATCGTCTCACTTCAAGCCTTTACAGGCAAAATATTGCACACTATAATTGGAATTTAACACTAACCTGGAGGTGTTTCTGCACTTTCACTGAATCAGACAGACACTTTATGTAAGCTCAGCTGTATCCACCCTCATCGCACAACTTCCACTGTTGTACTTCTTACTTCAGATTGAGTGCAGTAGTGTGTAGAGGCATGGGACAGGGGTTCAATGTAAAACCAGAAACAGGGCGTTGGCACCAAAGTCACCCGAGGTCTCATCTTCTCTGTGACAGCAGGCCACTTACTGCAGGCTGATTATCATCTGATTACAGTACCTCCACCAAACAGAGTGCAATGACACAAATGATTCAGTCCCCATATTCTTTTACCAGTTTCTCTCTCTAGGTCTCGGCCTCCACTCACAAAATATAAGGCAAAGCAGTTTCACTAGGTGTTAGCGCTGATGAAGCTAATACTGCCTGAATATTTTTGCCCACGGTAATGAAAGCATGAACGGTAGATCCCGGCCCAAACCTACTTATCCATTAGCTGTGTTGATTTAATATCTCCATATTTAGTCAGCAAAGTGGAGCAGTCAGTGGGTGGAATGATCAGTGGTATTTGTTGTCCCCTTTCTCTCTCAGTAAACTCTCCTCTTACTCGGAGTGCCGCCTCGCTCTGGCCCAGACCCCCGACTGCTACCAACTATTTTTAGAACTGCTGAGCAAACATCACCAAAAACAGGTGAGTCCACGAGCCTCCTCTTGTTTGTGTGTGTGAGTGATTGAGTCTGTGAGTATTAGCGAGAAGCAAAGTCTTTTCCAGTGTTCATGTAACTCCACTGAGCTATGTTTACCCTCAGAACAAGTTGTTTGTGTACGCCAAGTCCAAGCATATTTAAGGACATTGTGTCCATTTGCACGTAGCGTCCGTCTCTCTTTTTCTGCTCTTCTATGTGTGTGTGTGTGTGTGTGTGTGTGTGTGTGTGTATGTGTGTTTTGACATTTAATCATCCCAGGAGGGGCTGAGTAAGTCAAGGAAGGGGGAGGAGGGCAAGAGGAGGAAAAGGGGAAAAAACAAAGGAGGTGAGCTTGAGTACATAATAGATATTAGGGGTGAAACAGAGGTGGAGGGGAGGAGTGATACGATGAGGAGGAGTAGAAGAAGAAAAAGGGTCGGACTTTGGCAATCAAACATGACTGACATGTGTTCTTAATCTCATACTGAATAAACACACCCACGTCTTCAAATACACACACACACACACACACACACACACACACACTGGACAGTAAGACATGTAACAAGCACCTAGTCCAAGGACAGTCCGTCCTGTTCCCATATCAATGTCACTATGGGCTTATGGGAGAAATGAGTGTGTTCTGCTCTTCATGTTATTGACTAAGACGAGTCAGGATACAAGGGTGACGCACAGGGTGTCATTTGTTACCTTTTTTCTCAGTACGTGTGATATAACTCATTGAAAAGATAGGGTGTAGTTATACTCAAACAAGTCTGCACAGCTATGAGCTCTCTGGGAGGAAATGAGTGACACCTATTAGACAGGGCAGGCTCACTGTGCTGCAGGTGGCTGTTGATCTTAAAATACTAAATGTGATCTCATATTGAATGTTGACTGTTCTCATCATCAGAAACAATCCGTTCTCTTGGGAGGGAGGTTGTTGTTTTTTTACCACCACCACCCTAACTGAAACACTTTCTCACTCATATTTTTACACACATAGGCCCTGTATACAATCACACACACACACACACACACACACACACACACACACACACACACACACACACACAGGGCTCGTGGTCATGCAAATGTGGAGAAATGGTGGAGCAATGGGAGCAGTTAGAAGTTCATCCGCCCTCTGGTTCCCTATCCAAGTGCTATGTACTATATCTGTGTACTATATTTACTATATAACTATTTGGATCTACTATATATAATATAGGCACACTTCACTATTTTCTGGTATTCTACAGATGAAACAATAAATTGATTAAACAACAATATAAATTGCAGATTAACAGATAATTAAAATAATTATGTGTTGAATCTTTAAAATATACATTCATGTGATAAATATGAGCCCAGAAACCAGTATAAATAAGCTCTAAATATACTGTGTGTCCTATATAATCCACACACGATAACTCAACACTGAACAAGTTAAAATATTGTGTTTGAGGCCTTTCTGCCACATTTGCAATGGAAAATAACCTCTTTTGCTTTCATTTTTAAGTAAAATAATTGTCAGCTGCTGATTGACCACTACAATATTGTCTCCCACAGGACCTTGTCGTGCGCCTTCTTTTCACCCTCGGGAACCTCACAGCCAAAAGCGACGAGGCTCGGCAGCAGCTCTTTCAGTGCAAGGGCTGCATGGACACACTTCTGCAGCTGTACGACAGCTACCAGCTCAGAGACGAGTCGCCGCACACACCCTCGCGGAAAGGGCCCCCTTCCTCCAGCAAGCCTCTTGCACCACCAGTGAGTGTGCAGGAACATGAGGATGTGCTGGTGAAGCTGGTCAGGGTCCTGGCAAACATGTGCATCCACCCGGCCGTAGGTCCAGCTCTGGCAACCAACACAACCTGCATTCAGCTGCTGATGGAGACACTCGGTGAGCAGGAGGAACTCATTGTCTTTGAGTCATTGTTAAGTGAAAGATGAGGTGTGAAATAGAAGATGCAGTCAGTAGCAGATTTACGGCTGCATTTCTAGATTTGTCCTGTTTTGCCCATGTTACATCTGTATGTCATACAAAGGAAGCAGTGTGTGAAAATCTGATGTCCTGTTAAGTTTAAAAATAGCTGCTTGCAGCTTTGTACGTACAGTAAATATATGCTAGGCATCTAACCACTTCCTTTGTGCTGGGAACAAGACATGACTTTGGTCGAAAACACACTCATTTGTCTGTTCATTCCATCGTTCGCTTTCCTCTCAGAGCTTTGTGTTCGATACACAGCACATCCTCTTTTGGTTTACTTGTTGTTTTTTTAAGTCTAACAGAGCGAAGCACTTCACTGCATGAGCAGGATGTTCTGTCACATCTCATAGCCGATTTGGTTTGTGTGTGTGAAATTCTCCCAGGTGGTTAGATGGTTTCAGGACAGATTGAACCGATACGCAGGTGGGTGTGAAACTCTCGATTTCGCTGCTGCCTCCTACACACACTTCATGGCAGTTGGGGGGGGGAGATATTAAATAAAACAGGTCAAACTGGTGAAATAATGTCAAATCTTCTTGCCAGAGAGTAAGATGGGAAGTAAATTAAGTAACTGAAGACAGAAACATAAAACAAGCAAATGAAGGAGACTGTGGAGTTGGTGTGACAGCTGGAAACAGAAAACAAAATCTCAGCCGAGGATGAAAGAGCAGGCTTGGCTGATCGATGTCCTGTTTTGATCAAGTTCATGACAGGCTGTGCTGCTTTACATTACAGAGCTCCGAGGGAGGGGCACAACAAAGCGGTATTTTCAGTCAGAACCAGAAACTAAATTCAGTGTGACACAGGCGCTTGGTTGACACCGACCGCAATATCCGCGATTTATGACCGAGCCTGCGACATCTGCTGCTATATCAGGAACAGACTTGGTTTCCAAGCAGCTCACAGTGTCACGGCTGGTTGGATTGGGTCACATTGACCTTTGTATGCCAGCTCATGATCAAACCAACAATATCAGGCCAGAATTTAACCACAGATAACAGCTTCTTTTATGATAATGTCACAGTGTCACAGCAGTGTGGCTGAGCTGTAATATGCAAAAAGGCTGAAAACCCACTGTACTGTATTACTGCATGCATTTTAAATCATTCTATTCACCTATACGTTGTCATGTTTATCCATTTACATCTACATTACCAAGTGAAATATGAAAAACAACCTTTGTTTACACACTCCATATTGCAGTTGTTTTATGGAGTAATTATCTACCTTTACTTTATCTTCTCCCCTTCATTAACATAAAATGATGCAAAGCTTTCACCTGGATTCACCTGGTCAGTTATTATCAGGGAGTGACTCCAGAACAAGGGCCACTTCCCATGAATGAATATGTCAGGAGCATGGAAGCCTTGTTCCTGTTGACTGCAGTACGGATGCTCCCTCTGTTGGTTGTAATTTAAACAGGAGGATTTTTCAGGAAAAATCAGAGGCATCTACCTCAAAATCTCTGTTAGAAATAATGTTCATTTAGGTTGCTCTTGGTGATGATTATTTCTTGTTTTTCTTTTGTGTGTGTGTGTGTGTGTGTGTGTGTGTGTGTGTGTGTGTGTGTGTGTGTGTGTGTGTGTGTGTGTGTGTGTGTTTGTCTGGGGATGGCACAGAGCTGAGGTCTGTGCAGGGAAGCGAGGAGCTGTTGGTGAATGTGGCTGCCACCATCAACAACCTGTCCTTCTACCAGGAAGAAAGCTCTGTGCTCAGACACAGTCAACTCGCCATCGCAAAGTGTAAGACTCACTGACCTTAATGTAGAAATTAAAAACAAACACAATGAGAGTGTGTTACTGTTTGTCTGTTTGGCTGATTTGACGTCTTTCTTTGTACTTTAGTGATGTTGAAGTTGGTACTCAGCTCCAGTATGGACGCCATGCTTGAGGCCACCCGTGTATTTGGAAATTTGTCACAGTCCAAGGACGTACGGGACTTTATTATGCAAAACAAAGGTATATGATGGACACAAACACCAACAGACACACAATACACATGAAACTATACTTCTTTCATGTTTAAGGCATACAGTATTCACTGATTCTTGCAGGAAAGAGTTGGCCTGTTAGAATCAAACTTGACCAACTCTTTAAAGCCTAATAATACACTGAAATAAATGATGTAAAGATGTAAAAACCCACCTTGACACAGACTGTCCAGTACAGTATGTACATGCATACAGTCATGTCATGTTTAGGCTAGGCTTATCTGCAAGGCCAGCTACAGTCAGTATAAACATGCCTACTGACTCTGGTGATAGGAGCCCTCTTATCTTTGCCCTGCTTTGTCTTTGTGCGCTCCCTCATCTTTCTCCGCTCTCTTCCCCTCAGTGCACCAGTTTGTAGTGACGCTGCTCGACTCAAAAAGCACCGAGATGTGTTTTTCAGCCTGCGGGGTCCTCACCAACCTGGCTCTGGACCCTCCAAACAGGGTCAGTCTCTCACTAGAGGGGGCTGCTGCCAAGTAAGGACTGATGCACTAAGAGATTAGGGTTTGTTCATGTGCATATATATATATATATATATATATATATACAGCACATTTTTGTATTTTATTTGACAGGCAATTTACACACTTTTCACCAAATATAGTAAAGCAGATCTACTGTGCTTGGACGAATAATATTCATTATGACCTAAAATTTAGTTAAATCATCTTAGTGCTCATAACTAGCAGCAACACATACATTATGTAAATATATCCCCATAATTACTGTATTCTACATTTTGTGCCAGTGGGTGTTAGATTTGGCTGCTAAATCTGGTGAATAGAGGGTATAAAAAGGATGCTGTTTGTTAAAGGAATATAAAGGAACACGCCTATTCACTTTCTTGCCCGAGTGATAGATGAGAAGGCCAGTTCCACTCTCAAGTCTCTACACTAAATATGACACTAGCTGGAAATACTGGAAACCAGGTGGAACAGCTAACCTGGCTCTCTCCAAAATTAATAAAACTCAGCACCTCATACACTCAAACAACAACCAAAGTTGTGTTTTTACAGGGGATTCTTTGCAGGACTGTTATCTCCTGTTTTCAGTCTTTAGCTAAGCTATGCTGCTAACAGACTCTCTAAGAAACTCCAAGACTTTTTTTTGTCTTTCTCAAAATCTATTTTTTTAATAGCAAACTGAGCTAAAGCTTTCTGGGTGTTTGGCAAACGTAGCATCCTCTTCACAGCAGAGAGTAAACTGTGTTTTTTGGGGGGAAATATGGTTTTCATTTGACAAACATGAGCACAACAACTCTACTGGCATGAACAAGATGCTACTAATCATCTCAATCTTGATGTTATTTGTTCACAGTAGTTAAAATTAGAATTACTAATTTGTACATCTAAATTTCCTTGTACATTTTTAACACATGGAAACTCAAAGTGGAACAGATTCAATCTGTAGTGTAAGCTTCTCACTTCCAAAACTGAGCATTGCTTTTACAGTTAACTCCCTATTTCCCCTTTACACACGGGCACACAAACACACACACACACACACACACACACACACACACACACACACACACACAAACACACACACACACATACACAGTCCTCTCTCAGATGTCGGTCCAATGAACTGGAGCTAATGCCCACAAACCTGCTGGTCATGTGAATCCCTCTCCCTCAAGTCATACGATGTGTGAGGTATGTGTCTGTGTGTGTGTGTGTGTGTGTGTGTGTGTGTGTGTGTGACCAGGCTTGTGGACTGTCTGAAAGACTTTGGACCAGGTGATTGGCAGCTGGCGGGCCAGGTTTGTCAGGCGCTGTGGAACATGATCGCCGGTGGCTCAGAGAAGCTGCTGGACACACAGGAGAGAGAGTCACTGCTGGAGATCCTTGTTGCATACTTAGGTTGGTGCACAGTGTTATTACTAATCCTTACATAACAAGGGAGGGAGCCATGCTGGAAAGAACATGCTCTTATTCACATCTGTGGCCCTCAGGGGGAAGGGAGGGACACACCGACTATCATGAACACAATACCTCCACTGTCACATCTGGGAGCTGCCTGAACACAAAGCCTGTCACTGAGAAGTATTCAAAATAAACCTGAACCCGCTCACTGCCCTCTCTCATCCTCCGTCCACTCTTTTTGTTTCATTCCTCAGATGAAGAAGAGGCTCTTAAATGGATAGAAGATGAAGATATGAGGGACTTCCACAGGGCCTGCTGGGAGTTAGAGTTCTTACCTGTAGCTCAAAAACTGATGAAGACGCTCCAGCCTCCGGGCCGGACGGCCTCGTGAACTGGAACTTAAATACTTAGTCCAGAGACTACATCATATCTATTAATCACTTACCTCCACTGGGTTTTTAAGGTGGCTGTAAAGGTTTGTAGTTTTCTTTTTCATGGAGGGAGTAGGTGAGGTCGGCTTGAATTTATGTCAGTTTGTTGTTTTTTTAAGGCCTTTAAAACGTCTCTTCACTGTACTGCCCGTCCGTAGGCTCAGATATAGATGGGCAGCAGCCATTGTGACATGAAATAGTAGGGCAAACACATATATTACCAATGATAATCATTAAGGCTTTGTTACGTTCAGCTCAAACAGTGTCAGGGTGCTGCTGTTGGCTCACTGGAAAGGCTCTGCTACACTAATTGGAATGGAGCCTTAATTAGCGTGGCTGCTGTGAAAAAGGTCAATTGATTGGAGGATTCAATCTAAGGATCTTTTAGATCCTTAGATTTAAGGCCTGCAAATGGTCAGTGTGTCATATTCAAACCAAAAGATTTTAGGTGGCTGATGAAGGTAATTATGCAAAATATAAGAAGCACTGAATCTACGTAAAACAATACGTGTGAATGTGAAAATGAAAAGAAAAAAAATCTCTGTTCTGTGGACAAATATTTGCATTTACATTTGTATTTCATTTTCATTTATTTATTTTCTGGTCACTCCTCGCATTATCAATACGAACAGCTACATGTTTTTTTATTGTTTAAATTTTTAACTTTTTTCACTTTTTATGCACTTTAATTCCCATAAAACTTGCAGTAGCCTTAATTTATGGGTATCTTCACGTGTACAGGGATAATTTAATGCAAGCTCTTTGCACATTTGATCTGTTTTGCTAGTACACCGAGTTGTAAAGGTTGTTTTATGATAATGTTGTCTTGAAAACACTCACCTGGAAGTTACCTCATAAGGAAATCTTTTACTGTCTGTGGATTGTGTGGCATTGGAACTTGTACATAATAAAGCAGAAGAGAGTGGAAAAAAAAACATTTTTTTGCTGTCAAAGCCTTTATTGTTACACAGATATGGGGCCAGGCAGTGCTTACACGTTACACCAAGTAGCCTAAAGTACAGCATTTCAAAATCACATCGTTATTACATCGAAACAAATCAGAAACGGCACTTAATGTAAAAACCCTCTTTCAGTTCCCCCAGTTTTCACACAACAGTGACCTTAAAACAACCACAAGACAAGCTGATGTTTCAAAAACAAAACCTAAACAATTCAATAGCCAGCGCTAATAACAAACATTGTTCTCTACATAGATTTCATCAGGTTGATATGAAAGACGGCTGGCAGATATCAAGGTTGCTTAATAAATGTTTCCTATTCCATAAATCGTCTGGGAAAGCCACCGAAATGTGAAGGCAGTTTGGTAAGTGGGTATAACACTGAGTTTCTCCTGGTGATTGTGTATTGACAGACAGGCCTCTGTGGCCTCGATAGGAAACAACCCTGAAGTTCAGACAGATAACCAGCCTCACAGGGGAAATTGAAGGATTTTTTCCCAGTGGGGTGGAGACAAACAGGAAGGAGAGGTAAGGTGTCCGACAAGGAATCCCCCCCCTCCTTCCCCTCCCTCTTATCTCGATCCAAATGTTGGTCAGGAGCAAAGACGAACTTTGACCTTGACCGCACCACAGAAACAGGGACCATTATGTGGCTCCCTGTGAGTCACACAGTTCTCAAGCTTATACAGTAAAATTAAATTCACATGAAAGTCCCTGGAGTTCAGCTCGCTGGTGAGAAAGTGAGCTTCATCAACAAAGAGCTGAGTGTACTTTGGAGCAGACGGTGATAGAGTAACGCTCCATGTCTTTTCATGAGTCATCTTTTGCATATGAGCATTTAAATATGCTTACTAATTAGCATGGGTTATTTGACTTGCTGTACTTGTGCAACTGAGCAGTAGAAGTGAGCTGATGGTGACACTGATTGTGCTATGACTGTTTGATTCCTGAATTGTGTAGGCCTCTCCGCATCGAATACAATCTCTTTAATGAAGCAATGAAATCAAATTGTTTAGGAGAAAACTACAAATGATACACAACAATTTAATATCATAGTTTATTTTTTTTCATCTTTTTCATATATTTTCATGTAAAAAAAAAAGTGTCAGTAACTGACATCAGTCAGAAGTTTGAAAAAAAAAAACCTCCACTTCCTCTCAAACCACTTTCAAATGTACCATTCCTTTATCATCATCATCATCATCATCCTCATCTGGCTATCACTCATTCATCTGTCTGATTCTCGCAATCCAACCTCAGAAGAATGCAGTTCTTAACTGGTTTTAGTAAACAAAAAACAAAAACGGCAGAGGTTTCACACCTCTGTTCAAAAAAAAAAAAAAGCTGCTTTTGCACTGGTTAGACTTCCCCAGCAGGGAAATAAGCACAGCTACAACCGTTTGCGTTCGATGTGTATCGACCGCAGTCGGCCCTGTGTGGGCCAGCCGGGTCCCCGAGCAATGGGAACGCGGCCGCCCGGAAAAGAGTCTCTGCTCACCAAAGAGCACTTCTTATATGTTTTCTAGAGAAAAACAGAAGAGGTATTCATTTACTGGTAAAATTCACAATCCAAAGCTTTGAAAGTTGTTAGGGTGACCAGGCAGCTGGGATAAGCGGAAGACAGATAAGGTGTGGTTAGGGCAACCGGAAGCAAATCCCTCCTGGAAAACCTGGTTTACTAACTTTCTTTTTGATTAGCTTTTTCTTTTTCTCCCCCCCACCCCCACATTACCAGAAAAATAAAGACATCATCACCATCATCAACAACAAATGATAAACAGTTATCTCACAATAACAGAGCTACAGCAGAAGCAAGAAGTCTCTCCTTCAAAGTGCCTCGCTTTTTTTTTTTTTTTGACACATGAAACTTAAAGACGAAATTTTTTTTTTCCTCCGTCATTTCTGTTAAACACACACAAACATCCACACCTCAGTCATCATGAATACAGAACTCATCCACACGTGTACAGTCAAACTCAAAACGGGCTCAGACAGTGTTCTTTGAGTTTCTTTCCACGGTTTTCACACACTCCTTGGATTAGCTTACATTGACATCTGAGATTTGGGGTAGGGGTAAAGGACAAGGGGGGGAGGGGGGTAATGCAGTGGATTTCTAATGGATAGGGGCTTAGGGGGTATAATTGGGTTGGGGGGTGGGGTTAGGGTGAATTGGGGATCAATATGACCCCACTGAATACAACATGGGAGCAGCAGTATCAGCACGTATGCACACTGTGCTGGATAGTTCAGGCACACGTAAAAAAAAAAAAAAAAAAAAAAAAAAACCGCCCAAAGTTAATGCTTCCATCTCCAGTTACTACTAACAGCAACCACATCGACAACAACATCCACTTCCCTTAATACAAAAAGAAATAAAAAGATATTAATAAACAAATATAACAGTGACTACAGAATCCAAAGTGCAGACTGTTTCTGGCTGCACAGCTTTTCTGGGGATTTTTCGGTGGGTCTTCACTCTACCAGGAGACAGAGGAGATTGGCAACAGACACTGTTGCATGCTGGAATACTGAAACGTCGTCCTGGATGCCTCCGGTGTCAGTGCTCAAGGCACAAACTCCCCCAGCAGAGCAGGAGTTTGCTCCAGGCTGCCCTCTCTCGGACAGTTTTGGCACTGCAGGCAACACGAACAGAGTTTGTGTATCCACTTGTAGTTTGAGATGACTTTCTTCAACAGTTCTTTCCTTTCTTTTTTCTTTTTTTCTTTTTTTTCTTGCTTTCATTTGTTCTGATCCTCTTCACATCCATCCAACAAGCACTGTCACAACCCAGGGCTTCTCACATCTCTTCCACATTTTTGTTGAATCCCAAACCCTCCCTCCCGCCCACTTTGATTTTCTTTTCTTTTTTTTCTTGAAGTGTCCCATAATGAGCAACAACAATGACAGTAAAAAGACAACGATAAAAACGCCAAAAGCACTTCATGTCATGTAGCGGGTGATCGCTCTCAGAGCGTATAACAGTTCTGCCTGCATTCGCGCTTCCATAAGAAGCAGATTAACGTGGACCTGCAGGAGAAAAGAGAGACAAGAGACACTTATTAAACACTGTACATTGATTCAAATAGCTGTAATGGAACAGGCCAGGAGAGGAGATCAGGATCTTACCTTCTCGGAGTGCTGAAACTGTCTCCAGAAACTCTCATACATTCGTTTGGTGGTCTTCTCCGGGCTACACACCATGGTCTTAATATAGATCTTAAAGCTACGGTCCAGAAGCTCGTTTATCTCCCCGTAATCGTAGTCATCATACCTGAAGGAAGACAGAGACACAGTGTTAGGACACAGGCCCCAGTTCTGACCGAGCATAATGACACACATAAAAAGGTGAGATCATACAGGAAGGCGTTCCCAGCGGCTCACCTGATGCCGAACATGCAGTGGATGTAGTTCCAGATGGCCCTGCGCAGCATACTGGTGTCCACATCCTTGTGTGTTGCCATGGTGTTGTAAGTCAGATTGTAGGCCATCTGGAACTTCTCGTCCAGCATCTGACCAACATCAGGGTACAGTCTGTTGACCAGAGAGAAACCGTGATCCTCCCAGCTGTAGTCCTACAGAAAAAGAGGAAATAAGAAGTAAATAACATATAGACCATCTTTTTAGCATCCTGTACTCTATATTCAGACTGTATTTGAGCTTTACCTGCACTCTGAATGTGGGCACATGCTCCCCCCTCCTGGAGAAGTCCTTGTAGCCGTAGCTCGGGTCCTCAAAGTGTCGGGAGATGTCTCTGGAGGGGACGCACTCCTCGTCCTCTGTGGTGACCACCAGCATGCTCTCCGTCTTCTCCCTCTCAAAGCGAGTCGCCATCTCCTCCTGGCTAGCCTCCTCGTCATCGCGGCACTCCTGCAGCTGCTTCATGCGCTCCATCAGCACCTCCACCTCGCCACACATCTCCTATGGAAACAAAGAGCACACATACAGTTAGGAAGAACCAATCTCTGTTTTGTTTCTTAGCACCAACACACAGGATAAAGTGCAGGGAATGTATATCTGCTGCCTGGATTTTAGCTCACTGTGCGCACACACACACACACACACACACACACGGTCCTTTACCACTCACCTGGTTGCCGAGTGGATCATCATGGTGATAAGCATGACCGTTGCCATTGGCAATGTCACAGACGCAGTACTGGCTGAGAGAGGGGGGTCTGAAAGTGTGTCCGCCGTCACAGTGGATCTCAGGTGTGATGCCGCAGCCGAAGGTGAACGAGGCGAGGGAGTGGTAGTGTGTGAGGAGGACCACGGCGTGGATGAGCTCTGCGAGGGACCAGCTGTGTTCCTCTGCCTTCAGAAGACGCTGGAAAAAACAAAAAGGGGGGAAAAAACGTGTGAGTCCTTGTAGCTGGAGCCAAATAATGACCTCAATATCACTGACCTTTTAGGAAGTGGGAAAAATATGTTTTCAGCCTTCCTAACCAATTTATTGTCTTTTTCCAGCCTCACCCACCTCCCTCTATCCGTCCCCCACTTTCTGTCACCATATTTCTACTGCTATAACTCCCAAATCCATCCTGCTACACTCCAGCCTCCACCCAGAATCTCAGCCAGTTACATAACACTCCTCATGTCCACATCCACCCTCCAGATCGTGCCCGTCCTCTCACCTCGATGTGTTCCTTGGTGAGAAGCCAAGGTCGGTGGGCCAGGATTTTGTTGAGCTCTCCGAGCTGCTGCAGCTTCTGTGGGGCTTCGTCCAGGCCGTTCAACCACTTGGGATTGCCCCCGACCTGGAGGAAGTAGTTCACGTGCAGGTTGACTAAGTAGGAACACTGGTGTCTAGCTGCAGCCTGCAGGACAGGAGGAGAAGGAGGTATTAACCACAAGTCATGTTAAGTGCTCGACGTATTAACGGTCAAATGAGACGTGCTTTTTAAGAATTCAGATGATGAACATGAACGTACCATGATGCCGATGTAGTGTCGGTAGTGCAAAGACAGGGGTCCATCCATTTGCAGCAGGTAGTGCTGCGTCCGGAGGAAGCTCTCCAGGTACTGTGGGTGGAAGCTCATCACCAAAGAAATGTTGTCGAGGCGACCGAGGGCTGCAAACGCATCCTCAAATATCGACTGTGTCCGGGGGTCCACTTTACTGACTTTGAGAATCTTAACAAAAAAAGGAGGTTTATTACATAAATGTAATGTTTGTAACCAAGTTAAAAGTCTCTGGAGAGATTATGGACCGTCTCATACCTCTTTTTCAGGGATAAATCTGCTTGGTCCGTTGACTAAGGGTCTTGGGATCCTTACTCCCAAGTCCTGCAAGACAAAGAAAAAGAGAAAAACATGTAGTTTAGATATCACAGGAAAGCAGAGGAGAAGCTCAACTGTCACTTTATTGCTTCACCAGCATGAGAAATCTGAGTCTGACACCAGTAAACCTGTCGGATCCTTATTAATCTACAGAGAAAATGACAATAAAACCAAATTTTAAGGTTTTCTCCATTGTACAAGCAACATGCAACTCTCTCTCTCTCTCTCTGTGTGTGCAGTGTCACAAGAAACTGACACATAAAACCAAAACGAAACTTGACACTAAATTAATGAGCAACTTTCGCCCTCATACAACATAAAAATAAAACAATAGAAACCTTCACATCGCCTCTATCACGTCCTGTAACTTTCCGCTGCTTGTCGAGACATGTCTACTAGCGGACACCGTCCCGCAGCGCACAATGAAGCAGGATGAATGAATGACCCACGAAACGCGTAGAATTCAGAAATGACACCGGGTTAAAAACAAACCTCTGAACGTGTCTTGCTTCCATTAAAGGGAAACTGACTAAAATAAAATAAACCCAGAGACTATTTTCTTGCCCCAGTGAGCAAAAAAAAAAAAACTCTGCTCACTCGTAAACAAGCCCTGCACAAAAGACTGCACTGCAGCTTGTTTTTTCAAAGCAAAACATAATAAGAAGAATAAAAAGGTCACATAAAAACATAAAAACCGAGACAGTTCTTTAAATCCCGACGTCAGGTTGATATTTAACAAAAAGGTGCATTATGAAAGAGTGTTATTTTCCCCTGAAGCCCCCTTCTCTCTCTCTCTCTCTCTCTCTCTCTCTCTCTCTTACCTTTTTGCTTAGCCGTTCACAATGGGTACATATCTTTAACAGCCTTGTCACTGCAAAACAATTATTTTCCACGTTTTCTGCCGGTGCGACTGCGTGCCTCATCTCGTGTCCTCGCTGCACTTTGATTATTTTACTGGTATAAAAAAAATAAAATGTTCTTTCAAAAAGATGTTTTTCTAATTTCTGAATGGCTGTTTTCCTCCTCTCTTTGTTCCTTGAGGCACTGGGTAAAGTGCTCGGCAGTCAGCTGTTGCAGCCCCACAGCAGAATACCGTCCTCTCTCGCTCATACATTCGGTAAATAAGTCGAGGCTCGTGTGATTGACACGCTCGGCGGCCAATAGGACGACGAAAACAGCCTCTCTGCAGCCAATGGGGAGCGAGAGGAGAACGGAGGGGAGGCGGGGGGGGGGAGGCGGAGCTAAGCGTGAGGAGAGGAGGGGAGGGAGGGGAGAGGGAGGGGGGGTCCTAAACGTGAGCAGAGAGAACAATCTCCCTCCCCACCTCCACCACCCCTCTCTAAGAAAACATCATCACTTCTCTTTTCTTCTTTTGTTCCCTGCTGCCATTGATCAGGATTGCATTTACAGTTGTGCATTACGCTCTGTATGCTAAACAACGGCAGCAATCAATTCAAGGTGATTGCTGCTCAGATGAATACTTCAAATCCATTATCACGGCGTGGAGAAAAAACACCACTAAAAATAGTTTTCTGTAATCTAAAATCCAAATCTAGCTGGGGCAAAAAAAATAAAATTAAAAAAGAAGGCATCTGTGTGTTCATCTGTGTAATGTGCATTCAACGAAAACAACAACAACCCAAGGCCAGCTCCAGCATGCAGCAGCAAGTTCTCCCCCCCCCCCCTATTGGCTTTTTGCAGCACTGGAGGGGACGGGGGTAAACTGAGCCCTCAGCTGTCCTTAGTGAGCTGCAGAAGAAGGTGGAGGGCCGCTGTGCAGAGATCAGCATCAGCGCGCGGTGAGATGGATAGCTGCGGGACCTGCTGCAACAACAACAGCGCTTCAGTTAGTGGTTTTTTTGCGCCACAGCCCATCAGACCGCAGATAATGCCATTCCTCCACCAATCAGCCCGGGCTGAAGGAGTCCTTTAAAAGGCAGAAGGAAGCAGAGATAAGGAAGGCCACTCTTATGGCTTTGTTTATCCCAGCTTGACAATAACACTGTTCAGTTGAACAGTGTATAACTGGTTTATCGCACCGGGGTGGTATGAAAGTCAATAATTACTCAGAATTATATCACGAGAAGTACTGAAAACAACTCTGTGTTCTGCAAGTTCTATATCACAGTACAATATCCACCTTATTTCACCCAAACAAGTCTGTCGTTGTGGAAATGATCAGTACCAGAAGTATATTTGTCTTTGAAATGTATGTTAAACAACAGATAAACAGTTGTATTTTCATGTAAAGGCACACGTGAGTCAACTGTTGTTTGTGTTGTTTCCTCTGTGAATTGCCAGCAACAACGTTACAAAAGCATCCACATATCGGCCAGTGTGTCCACAGACCCACACACACGTGTGCACATCTGTGCGTCATGTTTCTGTGCGAGACTTAAAAATAACGTTTCCCAAGCAAAACAGAAAAGACTTTTCTGTTCTGAGATTTCACAAAGACTCATTTTATGGGAAGAAAACTGCACAATTGTTTCGACTGTTTGAAAAAACATTTTTTTTGTGAGATACTACCTCATTTCAGTTCATCGTTACTGCGGCTCCTCTGGCTATGAAAGTGTTTTGGGTGACTTGTGAAAGGGACACCAAATAAAAAGCAGACAAGCAAGTTAAAGTTGGTAGCGATGAGATGTTGTTACGAGTATAGTGTGAGTTACAAGTGTAAGTCAAGAAAAGGCAAGTCTGCCCCTGTGCACTCCAATCAAGAGCCTGCCCGGCCAGTTTGGCAACCGACTGCAAGTCTCCAGCACTGATAGCACAGTATTCAGCAGGTTCATTGTGTGGATCGGGCCAACTAACCCCCCTCACCTCCCCTCCCTGGTCCCTCTCCTGATGCCACAGGGTGGGGTGCGGGGCAGCGGTAAACATGTTCCCAGGGCTGGAGTCAGCACTCCCAGGGCTGCTGGGAGCCCCATGGCTCAGCAAAGCTGCAGAAGAGGCTGGTCAGCGTTAGGGCTTACGACACACCAAACCTTTTCACATAAAAGCGCTTAGGCTCGGGGGTCCGGCTTGCGGACGGGGCCAAACACTATTGTCAGAGTGCACGCACTGACTACTCGGTGAGGCTTTACTGTACTCACATCAGGAGTATCTGAGCGAGTGCAGTGATCCAACCATATGTGCTCCGTCTTAGATCTTAGATTACGTCTCCACTTCCACACCTTTGGTGCTAATGTTTGTAAGCTGGAACTCAGAGCTGAATTATGCAAAAGCAAAAACCAGAGGTCGTAAACAAGTTACATGGAATCATAGGGAGCTTCTGTCATCAACACACATGAAATTATATATGCTCCGAGAAGCTTCAGAAAGCTCTAGAAAAGTTAGTAAGTGGACACTGAGTTAAGGATTGTATAAATCCATTTCCACCTGAACGTGTCTGCACATTGGGACTTCACTTTATGTCTCTCGTGTTCTCACAGTTCAAGAAAACACGACAGAATATTTGACTCCAGACTTCAATATACAAAACCTGGCTCGTATTACAACCTACGTATTCTGGGGTGTCTTCTGAAGCTGGTTCAGAACAGAGTGTGACATATAAACAACCACACAGCAGGTGTGTCTCGGGGGAGTCTGCAGACCTACATCTTTAGGTGTCTCAGCTCTTTGATGTCAACTACAGTGAGTCTGAATGCTGTTGTTCCTAAATGACTAATCGCTGACAAACTAAACAAGGAAACTACCTGAAGATGAAGTGAAACACGGTGAACATCGTTGTTATGATCATGCTTCAATGAATGAGTATGTAGACACTTGGCTACAAGATGACACTGCCGCAGAGAGGCTCATTAGCTGTTCCAGGGAATAAACCAGTGACCTTTTAGCTTCGTGAGCGCCACTAAGCCACCGTGTAACCCTGTGGAGATGTATATATGCATGTGTATTTGATGGTGGTTTTGAGTACAGGGGTTAGGACAACATTGGGAAGATTAGTTATGATGGGGGAAAGGCTCCTGGAAACAACAGGAATCATCTTGGATTTGTTTCAACAGTGTGTGTATCATCAGATAGTGATCTGCTGGAGGAAAGGCCTGAACAATGGACACATTTCCACTAGTCTTGCACTAATGATAATAAAAATATTCCCATTAAGAATAATAGTCAGTTTTTTTACAGAAACGCTTTCATGGCCACTATAAGAAGCTGTTTTCTGCTCATTAATGGTTACTTAAACATCGTTTTTCAACTGAAGCTTCTTTAAAGTGTAAATATGCAACTTTTGAAAGAAGAAATAACACAATATTCCTTTATACAAATTAAAAGTTCAATAAATAGGAAACAAAACCTCACTAGCTCGATTCAACACACTTTGGGTCTTTGGTGCTGTAGCCACATGGTCCGATATGACCAGTAACTTCTATGGACATTTTTTTTCCATGGGGAAAACTTATTGGAATTTTGGAATCCATTTTGTCCGCTGACCTCTGGCTCTGTGCTCCAGGAATGAGCAAACTACAAACTTTTCAAAGCCTTGAAAATCTACAAAGTGTAAGCATTTCATACTCAAAACATAGTATCGCTCAACAAAGCGTGACGTATATTCCACAAAGTGAACCCATGGTACGTGTAGCAAGTTCAATAAATGACGTTGCAACTGAGGAATTTAAGGCACCAGTAAACATATTGTACATGCAACAGTTTGCATGTTCTTAGAACATTTTATAACCAAGTTATGAGGATAGATATTATATTACTGAGAGACAAAGTGGATACTAAATCTGGAACAATTAGTAGTTTTAAAGTTAAAGTAGCTGTTTCATTAAGATCTGTCTATTGTCAAGAATTCA
Organism: Dicentrarchus labrax; assembly: GCF_905237075.1. Lineage (NCBI taxonomy): Eukaryota > Metazoa > Chordata > Actinopteri > Moronidae > Dicentrarchus > Dicentrarchus labrax. The sequence goes on from NW_026136708.1 coordinate 17,581,291, forward strand.
AGTAGTTTCCTAAACTTTTTATAAGTAAAAAAATATGGCAGGTACCTTCTCAACTGCTCACTAAAGCAGTTGTTTTTCCTTTACGAGTGTGGAGCAGAATTAACAACAGCCTTAAGCCAATAAAGAGGATGATAAAAGTTAATAAGATTAAAAAACAGAGAGAGGAAGCCATGCCAGGCGTAAACTCTGCACATATGTGTCTCAGAGCTGCGGCTGCTGTGTTTTCTCATGCAGCAAGATGCGAGGGAACCGCAGAAACTGTGGGGATGTTCAACAAGTGGCAGAAGTCCACCAGACCAGTTCAAACCTAACCTATCAGTGCGCAGAGGAGAGGAAGCAGAAAACTCTCGAACACTGACATAAGCCTAGCAACAGGCTTCCACCAATCACAGGGCAGGACAACAGTTACAGGAACCAATCTTCTCCGCTCTCTCTCTCTGCCTCTCTTGTTTCTCTGCAAGAAAAAAAAAAAAAAGAAAAGGAAAACAGAAAAAAAAGTTTTGCCGAGGTATGAAGTTCAGTGAACAAACGAATCTGATCTGTTTCATAGAAAGTAATTCGGTTTACTGATCTATTTGCACAGTTGTAACTTTTGTCCATTTGAGTTTCTCTGACAAAAAGTGGCAAAACAAATGTCTCCTAACTTCACACACAGCAAACACAAAACCACATGGTTCAACTTAGCCCAGAGGCTCACAACAGCAACTCTCATCTGTGAAAAACAACTTGACTTTTTCTTTTTCTTTTTTTTCATGTAAGCAGACTCTGAAACCAGCAGTGGCTGTTTTTTTAACAGTAAATCAATACTGTACATTTAAAATACTACAGAGCCATAGATGCATAGGTAGTTTTAAACTTGCACACAGTCAGAGAGTGAAAACTGCAGACTAAGAGGGTATCCCCCACCCCACTCCTCAAACAAAGTTGGAGCCTGTTGATCTATCACTGAGCATTTAACTGAGCAGACTGGAGGGTTAACCCTTACCTGTCCAGCAGGCAACAACCTGCAGACTCTTGCAGAGCAGTATTCAGCCTCTAAAACTGCTGCTAAGTTGTCAGAACATGTTGATCATAAAGCTTCAAACTTAGAAGTGAGGGTGTATGGTAATTTAAACCGTAATTTTAATCTGATGTTAAGACTTATAAGCCTAAATTGAATGAATGTGGGAATTAACTGGACCAGAGTTGCCTTTTGGCCCTTCTCTGAGCGACTCTTGGTCCCTTTTCTTCTTTTCCCAGTCGCCTCTTCTCTGATCTGTGTGTATTCTGGCAGGCTATCAGAGTAGAGCGCTTTCGCCAAGCGCCGGCTTTCCTGACAGGAGAGGCGTGCCCCCCAGACCAGCGGGTCCTGGACCAGCGCACACCAACACTGGGAGGAAGCAGCGATCCCTGGATTCCATGAAACGCAGAGGAACTGCAGAGACCTCAGGGAGAACACGGAAAAAATAAAAATAAAACTACATATTGGAAGGGGGTAAAGAGGTATCTGGGACAAAAGATAACCTCTTTGCTGACTTTACACTGCCAGGTGTGAACATGCATATACACAATTCCCTAAATAATCTATATACTGTAGGTTGCAATCCAGGGGAAAAGGCGTTGGCCTGCAACCCCTGCGTGCACGTGAGGAAGAGTGAGTTCCCGGGGATGTTATTCTAACAGGGAGAGGGCAGCTGTCACAATACAGTGAGCTCCAACAGAAAAGATCCCATAGAAAAACAGAAAATGCCAAACCAACCCTGCTATCTTTAGCCTGATATGACACAGGCACTGCAAATCAATGAGAAACCCCTGCGCTCTGCCTCTTTTCTCTCTATACTCTCCGCTTCTACAATAACAACCCCAGCTGTCCTTTGACTCCCCTCCTCTTCATAAAGTTTACTGATGGGAAACACGGGAGACAACACAGTGGGGCGAGTTCATCGGCACTGCCCAAAGTTCAAAAAGAAAAAAACTCAGTCACGCAAAGTATCGTAGCAAATGTTTCAGATACTGAAGACATGCGTGGTGAAATCTAGCTTATCTCTACTACTCATGTTATCCAAAAACATGGGACTAACAAAGACCTTATACCAGCATAGGGACTCTAACAGCCCCAAAGAAAACAGCCCCTCCGGTGTGACGCTGCTGTGTGCCTTCTGGCATGCACAGCTGTTTTTTTTTCTCTCTCTCCGTCTCTGTCTCTCTCTGACAAGTCCTCGGCTCTGCTGACTGAGCAAAAAAAATGACTCATGTCACTGGGAACCTGGCCAAAAAGTTGTTGATCATCACCCTATGATTCTTAATGGGCACTGTAAACCCAGCACAAAAGAATCAGACCCTTCACCTGTTTCTGTGAGAATGCAGAGAGGAGATGATTCACTCCAAAACATACCAATAAATAACAAGTTCTTAACAGCAGCTTACAGCAGGCAACGCTCCAACCAGTAATCAAAGTGGCTGGTTTGATTCAGTGGCTGATGAGCCACTTGATGAGCCAGTGAGCCTAACAAACAAAAGTTTTAGCATTTCTATGTAGCGGCTCACAGAAAACAAGCGAGTCAATGAAACGCTTTTTATACATAAGAGAACAAGAAAGGTTGACAGTCTCGAGAGCAGCGATCCGGCGTGAGGTATACCGGCTGAGACAGGAGACAAAAACAGACGCTGATAAAGTCTGATGTAATACATCACAGAGGCTATGGCAAAGATTAGGAACTATTGCACTCTGCATTAATCTGCACTTGTCTGTTTCTGACGCTGGTTTCACTTCTGCCTCTCTTTTTCCACTATCTGTCCTCTCAATCTGTAACCTTCACCAGGATACATTCTGATTGCTAAGAGTGGATGTGATACTGCTGTACTTCGAGGGGGGGGGAAGTGATATGGCCTAATCGTTGCCCTCAGAACCATTTTGACCGTGTCCTATTACCTCATTAATAGGCAATGAGCCCCGGTACAGAATGGCAGAACAAAATAGCTGGCAGAACCCTCATTTGAGTGCGACGTCACGGCGACTGCCCCATTAATGTTTAATCGCTTATGAAATGTCTGTTTGATTAGGTGGAAACTCAATCACCTTGGTCTCTGTCCTTTTCACCTGTCGTCAACATTTCCAGTAATTTTACAGATTATTTTAATTTTTATTTAAGTTGTTAATGCTTTGTATGACATATGACAGTGGAGAGTGAAGGTGGAAATCCCACGTTTAAATTCACGTGACAAATCAAAATGTGTACTTAATAGCTACATACATTATGTAATGCTAAAGACTGAGGTCAAAGTTGCATATCCTATGCAAACAAAAACATCCTTAACCAGTTGATGCTTGCTGCTGAAGGCATGGGAATAAAGGAGCAGCATTGTTCTTTATTGCAGCTCCAAGCCAGTGAGCCACAGTATTATAAGTGTGATAAGGAAAAATGTAAGATTAGACTGTTATTTTGTTCTAACATTACCCTGCCTGACTGCTAAGCTTCCATACTTGGACAAGCAAGACAGAGACAGAGGTTATGATTCATGTTTGTATCTTTTAACAGGATTTTTCACTTTATTGTTACAAGACAAAAAGCTTTTCGGGGTGAGGACTAACCAGTGTGTTTGGCAAACTGTAACACTATCTTGAAAACAAGTTTGGCTAGAGTTCCTGGAGTGTAAACTTCCAAATCCAATAAAGAGCAGCACAGACCTGCTAACGTTATCTTACACTCTGATAGAGCATCAAGGACCAGCTTCCACACAGTGGGGAAATACAAAACAGTGGTAAAACATTTCAAATTACATTTATGGGTTACAGGTTTTGTAAAGCCGTAAACCGATGTAATATGAAATGTTTGCTATAGAGACACTAGGTTACTACTGTAGGAGTTCAGTTAGGTAGCCACATGCTAACGATTGCAGCTTACATTAGAGCAGATAAACACGCAGTTTAAACCCTTTCTTTGTATAATGCCCATGAATAATGAAAGTTTTTATGTCATTTAATTTAAAATGCGTAATTTACAAATATGTAATATGTTTGATACTGCCCTTCAACTTGTTCACTTCTGGAATTTCTTTTACCATTTAAGTCGTGTTAGAAAAATAACATTACTACAGTGCTTTTACTCTGAAAAGGAAGTTGAAACATTACTGAAATACTACCAATAGATCCTTTTCACCGTCCTGTTTTGCTGGGAGACGTTTGCAGCTCAAGATAAAAACAGGTGGGACCTCAAGTGTCTCTAGTGAAGGGTCGCTGCAGCCATGTCAGAGGCGGGCAGCTCTAATCTGTTAACATGAGCGCGATGCAGACGTGGGAGGTGTGAACCACAGGTTACACTTTTGTTCTTGTGTTTTTGGTTTTGGAAATGCTGACAAAAAGACACCGCCTTCCGAACTCTTTAAATGTTGAGTATAAAGACCCTGAACACCACTTCAACATGACCAAAAGATCAAAAACCAAAGTTTGTTATAGTTGTTGAGCTATGATTTGACAATTGCCGTTCAGGGAAGGGGTTTATTAGCAAGCTACACCTTTTTCACAGCAGCCATTTTGACATGAAATAGTAGGGTAAACACATTATCAATGATACTAATCAAGGTTCAGCTCCATTCAGGTCAAACAGAGACAGGTTGCTGCTGTTGTGCATGTTGGCTCACTGAAAAGGCTCCACTACAACAAATGGAACAGAACCTTAATTAGTATCATTGGTAGCACCTGTGTTTACCCTACTGTTTCACGTCATGTCATTACATGTGCTGTGAAAGAGGTCTACAGCATGCATATTTTGGGAGTTTAACAGCAGTTCACGGCCTGGGTCTCAAAAACACATTATTGTGACTTTTCCTGTTCTACAAGTTGTAGGTGCACGTATTATATATGACTTGTGAGTCAATAGGGACTAGTTTTCCTTCCACGCTCCACCTGGTTAAATTTTTTAACTCTCAGTTAAGTCCGTTTCCAAAAATACACAGCAACGCCCAAAACTCCTACTTACCAGGAATCAACCAGGCCAGTTAAAGGTCAATGGGAGAAGTCTAAATAACAGGTATGTGTACCTTCTACTAGACTGAAGTGTACATATTGTAGCTATGGACTGTTGCTCTTGCGTGACAAGTTCAACTTCAAACAGTGTCCAAGATGAGGTACAGAAAACACACACAGTGAAGCCAGCAGACTCAGTGTTTGCAAACACACCAGGGACAACATACACACACCCATAGCACATGTAGGCTACATACATGTTCTCCTCTTAAGACTATATCCTCAGAGTTCCTCAAATATGAAACCACAAGCATGTGACATGAGTTTGTTCTGTCCAAAACAACACTTTAAAAATGCAGAAATGCTTACCAAGGCAAATTATGTTCTACCCGGTTATGCAAACAGCGTATGCTGAGTCGTTATTTCAAAAACTTAAAAATAGATATATACTAATTATATCTGATTATGACAGATTTTGCAGAGTATCTATGTTATAGAGACATTTTGTGGGGAAAAAATATCCACTTAGAAATAAGTTTGCTTTTATCATGCAACTTCACACAAACCTAATAACACCTAAAACTCCCTTTAAAAGTGCACCAGGTTAATGTGTAGGGTGCGTGCGCATGCTTCACTTCACTTCACTACAAACTCTCCATGGACCTCATAACCCTGACAGAAGTGTGTGTGTGTGTGTGTGTGTGTGTGTGTGTGTGTGTGTGTGTGTGTGTGTGTGTGTGTGTGTGTGTGTGTGTGTGTGCGTCTGCGTGCGTGTGCTCATCATGCCACAGGTAGTGTTGGACATATTTGCTCTGTGGTTAATCAATTACAGGCCTGAAAAGAACAAACCAACGGCCGAAAACTCTTTCATATCGTTCTCCTTGTGGACTCAAGTCCGATTCAAATAGCTCACCAACTTTCAAGTATCAGATATAATTGGGAGATAAGATGGCTTCTGTCCAGTGAAGCGTTCACTGATTATATTACTGTGGTGACGAAAAACATTAGTATGTCAGTTCATGCAGCAAGTGCATTGCTGTTTTGAAATGTAAAAGTCCTTACTTTTATGATTAAAAAAAAGAATTCTTCATACTACATACAAATAGGTGCACAGTGCTGTATGTTGATGTGCAATAAGCAGTCTTACATAACAGCTGGACAAATAGGGTAGATGCCATTGTATTAACGCTGCCAGGAGGTTTGGCTGTGTTCCCATCGGTGTCATGCTTGAGAAAAATAGCTTAATTGGCAGTGTGGCTTGACAGAGTCAGTAGGTTCAGAAACTTTTGAAAAGAGGAAGAAAAAGTAAAAAATAAAAGTCAAGGACTTAATTTTAAACTACAAACAGATGGAAAAAGTTTGTCTCTCAAGAGGTTTAATACTGCTGATTTTGTTCCATAATCAAATTTCATACTTTCTGACTGAATATATCTGCAACTATAACAAACACACATTTATGCTTAATAGCAAAGAAGACATCTCTGTGGGTCATCTTCATCAGCGATTATGTCACACATAATGGATGTTGGGGTTAAAGAGGGCGTTCACAGTGAATGAAAAGATGGGCAGGGTGGAAACAGTGATGAGAGAAGAGGGATAAAAGGTAAAAGGACAGAGGGAGAGGATTATTTGATCAGTGTGCGGAGAGAAAGCGCCTCGGACCTTATCATGGATAAGTAAACACCCCGCACCGTCTGGAGTGACATCATTGTCCCTGAGAATCAATAACCAGCCACTTCCTGCGCAGCGGGAAAATCGATGACTCTGTACACTAGATTACCTATCTGTGCCCACTCACCTGAGGGAAACACACAAACACACACAGGCTGCACACAACTAATGCACACAGTGTAATGCAAAGCACATACTGTACATGGGGAGCATTAACAGAAACAAACCCACTGTCACAGTTTTCACCAAGGGGAACAGTATTTGTGCGGCTTCAGTGCAGAGTCAGCCCATTATGGGATTAGTGGCAGCCACAGCGCAGTGTAGGCCTACTGTTGAAGTCTAAAGGGGATAATGGCTCTGCCAAATCAGATTTCTATCAGGTTTCATACACAAACACGCACATACACACACACCTAAAAAACCAAAGCAGCCTGGCTCAGCACCAATCCGCAAATCTCCCAGATCCCTCTGCTTTCCTCAGGAGCATTTGTCAACCTCTATTCTCCCTGCCAGATATTTGCTCAATCTACAGTATATTATTACGCAATAAAGGCTGAGTTCAGGGTTAAAATGTAATAAAAAAAAAGAATAAGTGGAGCCTAAAAACATTTAGGAACACAGGAATTTGGCATCACTCAAAGAGCTCCTCGTAAATTCTGTCACTCATAAACGAGTGTCTTCTATGTGGTATGAGCTTTAAGGGCCATTGACAAAAACTGTAGCTGGATGTGTTTACAACATTCTTTCAGCTAAGCAGCACAAAAAAAAAAAAATGCATTGCTCCAGGCTTGTTTTCCTCGCTAGATGTCTGGGAGGAAAAGTTCAGCTTCACGGGAACAGTTCTCAGATTGCCGCTGTTACCCTGCCAAGGCGAGCAGTGGAAGAGCAGGCAGCTAAATAACAGGACTGGATGGAAGATAATGAGTAACTGAGCTTAGTACAGTCCTCCATCACCTGTATGTATGTGTGTGCCTGAGAGAGAGAGACAGAGACAGAGAGAGAGAGAGAGAGAGAGAGAGAGAGAGAGAGAGACAGAGAGAGAGAGAGAGGGAGAGACAGAGAGAGAGACAGAGAGAGAGAGAGAGAGAGAGAGAGAGAGAGAGAGAGAGAGAGAGAGAGAGAGAGAGAGTGCAACAGGAAGGAAAGGGAAAAAGAGACGCGACACAAATGGAAACGGGGTGAGAAAAATATCAAACAACACTAATGCTGTTTCAAATCACACAAACTAAATACAGCCAGAGAGAGATGTGTGAACAGAAAAGTTAAAAACTGACTCTTACTCTCAATTTTTAAATGCATAAAAAAAAAAAAAATGTGTTAACTTCCTGAAGTGACTAAGATAAAGATGCATTTGCTGAGTGGGTGTTTTTTTTTCTTCTTCTACTCAAACCAGATTGAGTTTCATTATCACATACAGTACTGTATATTTCTCTTGTTGGGAACAAAATGTGTGGTTAGCCACAGCGGATCTCTCGGTATTGGTTTTGGGTGGGTACAGCAAAACATGAACATCCTCACAGTGTGAGCTCACCTGAGGCGCCGTCTGTCTGTCTGTCTGTCTGTCCACATCCTGCCGAGAAAGCCCTGTGTTACACCTGTGCATGGCCAGGATGGGCTTATGTGCAAAGATGGGTCACCAATCGGTCATGAAGGGACCACTGGGCTGTCTTTTATGAATATTTAGTAATTAATAATCTGTGAAGTGTTTTGTGCTGCTAATTAAAGCCTTACAAATAAAAGCAATTTAAAGCTTTTATTTCTTAGTGTTGTCGAGGTTTTTAATTTGGTACACTGATGTACAAAACTGCATAACAGATGTGTCTTTAAATGAATAATTTGATGTTTTGTTTTCTTGAAGCTACAGGCGGGGGTTGATTAGTTTAGATTAGCTTGGTTTATTTGTTTGTAGTGATTAAACAAACAAGATACATCATGTTAATGAGTGAGCATTAGCGGTGCTGATGGGCACATTTTGTCACCTTCGAACAGAAGCATTTAAATAAGTGTATGTTCCCAAAAAAGTCTGAAGCTAGAGCTACGAGGTGATTATTTTAGCAAAGCATTAAGGCTGGAAACAGCTTGCCTGGCTGTGTCCGAAGGTTTTGGCTACCAGCACCTCTAATCCTCACTAATATGTTTTATCCTGTTGGTTCAAAGAGAAATGTAAAGACAACTTTGGTGTCAGACTAGCTGTTTCCCCCTTCTTCCAGTCTTTATGCTAAGCTAAGCAGACCATCTGAAGGATACGGTTTAATTTTCAACCTTAAAGACTATAAAAGAAACTCCCTATGCTTATGAATTGACAGCCGCTACATTTGTTTGTTTTTCATGTGAACGTTTCAGACATGACCTGTCCCACTTACCTTCAACCCACTTGTTGTTCATGAAGGCTAATGATGAGCCTGTTTGATCCATAACAATAGGATGTTTGAGTGTGTGTGTGCGTGTGTGTGTGTGTGTCTGTGTGTGTGCGTTCATGCACACACACAGAATGTCTGGAGAGGAAATCTATTCTCTTGATGCACCGGAGCAAAGTTTTGGCCTATAGCCTTATAAATCTCTGACCCTCCACTAACCCGACTGTAAGGCCCAGTCGACTCACAACACATTGAGGACCGTCCTGCTGGGTGAGGGTGCGTTCTCTACGGGACTCCCACAGGAAAGCTTCGCACAATACTTGGCTCTCCTTGAGGTAGACACACAGACACTAACTGCACAGAGGCGCACACACAAAGGCAGCAGATTAAGACAAACTTCAACACTCACACATAAAAGGCAAGTACACAATCCCTCTCACAAATGTCAGATGCAATGTACTAGCTTGCACACACACACACACTCAAGAGTCTCAAGCAGACAATGGACAGTGGAACTGTGCCATAAGGGAAGGCTGTTGTCCAGTCACTGGGCAACTGGGGCAGCAGATGGTCATCTTCCCTTCCACTAACACCAGCAAGGAGGGAGGGAGGGGATTGCGTGGGGGGGTGAGGCTCAGGCTCAGAGTGGTGTCCGTCTCCAAGCGAACACCTTTCACCAAGTACATGGGAATGACTCAGCCATAACCCATAAAGCAAATGAGCTGGACAATGATTATCTGCAAGTCTGCACGGAGTTACGGCGCAGAAATGGAAAGTTTCCTCGGTCCAAGATGTGCTGAGTGAAACGCACAGTTTGCCCAAGGGAGGGTACTGCTTTCAGTGCTGTTTGGAAATGAATGCCACGGGCTCAAAAAGTCAACCGAATAAAACTCGGGGCGAACCACAAACACGGCAGAAAAAACACTCGCACGAGAGAGGCAGAGTGAGCTTTAGCTTTAAGACAAGGGCGAAAAGTAGGAGAAAGGTCAATTCTAACATGAAGAAAAGAGAGAGAGAGAGAGAGAGAGAGAGAGAGAGAGAGAGAGAGAGAGAGAGAGAGAGAGAGAGAGAGAGAGAGAGAGAGAGAGAGAGAGAGAGAGAGAGAGAGAGAGAGAGAAAAGCAGAGGGGAAGGTTTCATATCCTGTTGACCAGTTGCTGCCTCTCAGTGTGAAAGTTTTGATTGGAGAGCATGCGTTTGTGTGTGTGTGTGTGTGTGTGTGTGTGTGTGTGTGTGTGTGTGATACAGAAGTGTGTGCACGCTCAATAGAGAGAGAGAGAGAGAGAGAGAGAGAGAGAGAGAGAGAGAGAGGAGGAAGAGGGCTGTAGCCTATTGTGTGTGCGCTCTCAAAGACTGTTTATATTCTCTGCTCATCTCAGCCGATGTTAATGGAGGAAAAAAACAACAGCCCTGCATTTTCTCCCTCCTCTATTTTCTGTAGCGTGTCAGGCGGCGTGTTTTGGGGCGGCTAAACCCATAACAAGAGTCATCTTACATAAATAAAGGACTTATTGGCTGCGGCAGGCCAGCAGATGCAGGAGCTGTTTGTGTTCTTGTGTTAAAAAAGATGTAAAGCACAGAAAATAACTTTGCATGAATGGTGCTTCTGTGTGCGCAGCAGAGTCAAGAAAACATGTTTATTAGAGAGTTGCATCACAGTGGAGGTCTGAGAGAGGGGAAGAGTTAGGGAGGAGGGAGAGGGGTCAAAGAAACGCAGAGGGGAAGAGAAAGTGACATACAGGGAAAGTGGGACAAGAGAGAAATGGAAAGAAGGGGTCAGTATACGCGGAGGAAAATACTGTACATGTATGTTTACATGCATGGATTAAACATGTAACTTAATTTCCGGTTCTCTTGACACAGCAGCTCACCCAGCCCGCCCTCTCGGCTGTTTTCTGCCTGTTCAGTAAAGCTGTTTACTTCTGTTCTGTCAATCAATACTCCTCTTTCTCCGCGGCTATTCATCTTCCATCCGCCTTCCCGTGTTCCTCCTCTCCATTGTTAATTTGTTTCCCTGTTGCCTTTCATCATTGCCTCAAAGCAATCCTCCCTGATCGTTGTTTTTGTCAATGGGACAGCTAAGAATGTGGTCAAAGCAGGATTCACAGCCTGCCTGAGGGCCAAACTGATGCATTGGTCGTATCTGTGAGAAGCCGCTCGGGTCATGCCTGTGTAAGAATGTATGTAAGCATATAGTTAAATTAAAATAACTGCAGTAGGTGCCCGATGTCTCCATATGCAAGTGTGATTAAAAGGGGCCTGTTCATCTACTAAAGCACACAAAAACAAATAACACAACTGTTTCTGATTGCTTCAAGGTGCCTGGGATAAAACCAAACTTTCACATGTTTTTTTTTCCCCCACTGTGCAGTCTTTCTAAGAACATGCTGGCGGATTCCTGAAAAGCCGGAGGCGTATCTGCATTTTAGGACTCAACTATTTCAGCAGAGTTTTGGAAAAACAACACCAGGTGCCAAGTTCTTGTACGGAAAAGTCGATATTTCATACATTTAATTACGACACAAGAGGGAGTCACAGAAAATACTGTAAGCCCTCTTCACCCACCTCCATCCTTAAGCACCCACCCCCTCCCAAACTCCCTCCAACTTATTCCCTTCGCACAAACACAGCTCTGAATACGATGTCTTCAGATTGAGATGGCGAGGCAACAGAGCGCTGAGGGTGGAGGGGGGGGGTTAACCTATATAGTAAGCCATGTTTCTTTCCCTTTGGGGTCCCAGCAGACTCAGCTTCAGTTTGATAAATAGCAGGCCCCCTCAAAGCAACAGATGCTACGGCTCAAACCCCAGCATATTCATCAGCTCTGTTTTAAAAAAATAAAAAAAAGCAAGCCCTGAGCCAAGGCCCTTCACGACTGTTCCACATACTGACAGCCTGCCTGAAGAGGAACAGTGCGAGTATGAACAGCGCACATGGAAAACAGGGCCCCCTCTATGCCCCCTCTCCTGCCCCCTGCCGCAAAGACAACCCAGTTATAGTAGGCCCTCAAGTACCCAGACCTTGCTGGGGAGGCACTTCCAAAACAGTGACTTCCTCCCCAGCTGAATAAGGTCAATGCACTCCCAGCTTTCTGGTCAATTTCAATTTTTGCACCATTTTAATTTCCTTGTATCTGTGGTTCGACACCACAGTCACTGCTAGTTTTCTTTATCGCCTCGTCCTAGTTACAACTATTCCCCCTGCGGCTGTCCAGGCATCTCCCCACGCAGACAGGACGGCTGAAATGATTATACAGCATGGAAACAATTGTGGAAGAAAGACGCAAATATGTTTTCCACACTGTTTTCTGTGAATGCTGAAAAACACTGGCTTCTTGAAAAAGTGCTTTTCCCTCTGAAGACAGATTGTGCTTTCTCTTTAAAGCCAGACAGAGGCCTTTCTTTGGGGGATTGTTTGGTGTTTTGTGGGCTGTGTAGGAGAACGTTTGCTCTGAAGTGGGGTTGTGCAAGTTGTTTTGTTTGAAAGAGAAGCAGTGGGTGAGATATTTAAGGACAAAGTTTGGGTTGCGAGGTGAGAATGAGGTGTTTGATTAGGCGTGTTGATGCAATCAGCACTTTTTTGTGTGTGTGATATTGGGGGAGGTCTGGGTGTAGGCATCCTATCATCTCAAAATCTGTCAAAAAGTCAGTCTACGAGGCCAGACTGACACTGTCATGGAAGGAGTGTTATTTAAAACTTATGTATTAAAATATCTACAGCAGCCAAGGGCAGCATAGTCTGTCTGCATTTTACAGAGCACATGACATTTGTACTGTATTTCTGTTTTTGTCCACTGTTTGCTCTCACGGCATCTGCTTTTAGAAATGCTGCTGAATTCTTCCTGTTTTGTTTCGCCTCTGTTTATGCACTGGATTTTCCATTTAGGAGACAAACAATGTTGCTTCGAGTAAACCTTAAAGGAACTGCTTTTGCTCTGTTAGCTCTGGCATGTAGGACATCAGTCGTGCCCCAAATTTACCGGCTATCTCTGTGCGATTGTGTGTGTGTGTTACCCTGGGAGTATGTTCAAGTGTGCTGCACAAGAGTAGACTCTACCACAGAGCGAGATAGGGGACCAGTCAGATAGATGGTTTCTATGGCAGCCACATACACACTTTGAAACAGTCTCATGACCCCAGACAGGCCAGAAAAGCTTCCACAGGGTCAAGATACAGCGACACTGACCAGAGCTGTAAAAATGTGAGCCTGATCCCGTCTGCCCATATACAACACCTCACCTCAGCGTCCAGCCTCAGATACTGTTACACTGACATTTATCATCAATGTGATGTTCAGTGCTCAGGAAGAACCACTGCAGCACAAGTGTTGGATGGTCTCTAACTGATTTCTTAAAGCAGCTACGATCTATATCTTAATAGTAACAATAACTATGTGTGAAGTAAAGGGGGCTGCTCGTGGTGACAGATGCAACTCTACAGTTCCCATCAGATCTACTGAGATTTATAGCTTCTTCCAGAACCGTGTTTTTGTTCACTCTCACTGCTCTGTGTTGTTTTCAGGCCACAGGAGGCAGATGTTTATTGCCAAAAACCTCTGAAAACCTCTGATACACTTCTTGTCTAGCATCAAATGGAGTGAATATTGGACTTATATAATTCCAAATGAATACAGAAAGCCTGCGAGTTTCACTGAGTTATTATGTTTTATCTTTTGCAGGAGCAGCAGTTTTTAAATGCTGCTTGACGCTGTAATTGTTGCTACTTTTCTTTATCTAGTTGTTTTAGTTACAAACATTCCCACTGTGATGTTCAGGCATCTGCCCACGCTGACACTCCTACAGCTGGAATTATTACACACTGTGGAAACATATTTCTAATCATTTTTATTTATGAATTAAGTGATTTGATTTAAATTTGTTAAATCTATGACTTGAATACCTAACTTAAAGTGATACTGTAAAATGACCCGTGTTAAGGAAAAAGCATGCATTTTGTATTGTGTGTAGGCTTTTAATGATTAATAAATGATTAATAACGATGTGACATTTTGTTTTGTTAACAGATACAAGTTAATTTACTCCGGTTGCCAGTTGCTGTGAGCATACACAGTGCAGAGAAACATTTACAGAAATATACAATACAGACGTACAACTAAACAAAGACTGACATAAACATATAGATATTATACACAGACATAGGCTGAGCAGCAAACATCCAGTATCTATGTGTAGACTGTTAACAGTAGTGCAAAGAAAGCTTTTGTATGAATAATGTTTAAGCACATTTTTTAGAGGGGACATAAGGGAGAAATTCCAGTTGTATAGACTCCTGTAGAGTAGCTTTGCATGATTCCTGAGCAGAGCAGTCAGATAAACAGACTGCACCGGTCCCTGTACTTCATGGGCGTGCTCTGCCTGGACCAGATAACCATACAAATAAATCTGTGACGAGTCAACGGCGGCTGGTCACGGAAAGTAGAAGCAGACTTTGAAAATGTTGCATTCAGAGCAGTCTGAATTTTTCAGCTTTTTGCTCACAGGGATTACTTTTACATACATTTACCTCCTTATTTGACACTTGGGCCTTGTTTAATATCAATGCCCGACATCCAAAAAGCATAATAGGTCCCCTTTAAAGTTTGCATCCCTACACCTTACTCTTAAATAATGCAGTCCAGACATTATTGGGGTCATATTCAGCAAATAACACACATTCTCTCTTTATCTAGATTACTAAATAGCTAAATAAGCTCTGCAAGGGTCAAAACAACAGCACCCAGACGGGAAGCAGAAACATTCCTCCGTGTTGCAAGAAAGTTGACGTTTCATCAATGATGGAGAAGTGCTAACCACATAAACAAGACCCTAGATTTTTTGCTCTTTGTTTGCTTTTTGTGTTGCCATGTCTGCGAGAGACAGCTGTGTTGACCTCACAACCCCCCGGGCAGGTTTCAGTGACGCAGGTCAAAGTCTGATCAGGTGGGATTGATGAAAGAGGTGGCGGACCAAAAGAACCAAAGAAAAAAGATAAAAACTCAAAGTGAGCAAAGACAGACTGATTTGTCACAGGTTTTTCACAAGCTGTGACATCACCGTGTGGGAAAGTTACTCATGTCTTTTCTTATCGATCTCTGACCTCAGAGGTGTCAGGCGATGTTTGTGCGCACAGAGCGAAGGTCACTTCCAAACACAGCAGAGAGAAGCCCTGTGTCCCATTTTCCATGCGCACCCTTGTACGCACATGTTTCATGAGACACACGCCAACATACACAGTCATGCACACTAGATTTCAAAAAGTTGGAAGACATTAAGGAAGCCTGACCGAGATTGTGGCAGCGCAGGAAGGAAGTGGAACACACCCCTAGATCTGAACAGGAAGCAGCCAGGAAAAGAGGACTCTGACAGGACACACATACACACACATATTCAAAGTTACAGCTCCATGGTTATGAGCTCAAAGACTGACCAGGGCATAAATCTATGAAGTGCCTTAATGGAAAGGCAGCACGTGAACTTACTGCTCCGACCATCATTAGATTTCCATTAGATATACTAGGCAAAAATAATCTCTGAAAAATGAGTTGATCTTGCATTTGAAAATACACACATGCTATTCATTAACAACAATAATTCCTATGTTATCAGCCAAGTACCGTATTGTCCTGAATACGACTCAATTGGGATATCTAGGTCCCCTTAAACCAGGCACCGAACCCCTAACTGCTGCCAGGGGTGCCACTACCAACCCTCCACTGGGGCAGCAGCAGCTCAGTCCGTAGGAACTCAGTTAGGGAACCAGTCCAGCACAGACCACGTTATGGAGTGTGGACTGGTAGCTGGAGAGATGCCAGTTCACCACCTGGGCACTGGCGAGGTGCCCTTGAGCAAGAGACCAGTGTGCTGCTACATGGCAGCCGATCACTCCACCATCTCTCTACATTTGCATGTTCATGAGCCCTGTGTGTGTGTGTGTGTGTGTGTGTGTGTGTGTGTGTGTGTGTGTGTGTGTGTGTGTGTGTGTGTGTGTGTGTGTGTGAGACTGTATTCTGGGCCTGTGTGTGTGTAACAGTTCGAGGAAAAACAATTATTTCCTCACTGGGGATTAATAAAGTAAATCTTCTTTCTAGAAAATGCATTTGAATACGCAGGGGCGGTATATTCGAGGAATAGACAATTACATATTTACAACCTGAGACATTATTTTTAAATGGGGAGGATATCAATGTATCACTGGCTGTGTTGCATGATGGGTTGTTTGAAGTCTTTTTGTTGCTTGGCTTGCAGGTTTGTTCAAGTCTGTTTATAGAGTGTTACTCAGTTAAAAGTCAGTTAGTCCGGTTAAACCTACAGTTTCTGACAGCTCATGTAACTTGTTCTGCTGCCATAGATGAAATAAAGTAAAACTACACAAATATGGGATTTACATTCTGCTTTAATGGAAGGATTTAATGTTTCCCTTTACGAGAGACGAGGCTTCCAGGATAATCTTCATCTTATCCCTGGACTAAAAGTACCCAGGGGAAACATTCCAAGAAGGCTAGTCTGAAAGTGTTTCAACAAAAACAGGTGTTGAAATAGAATGAGTCATTTTATAATTGGGCCATTACGGTGCTACATTCAAAACTGCTAAAATAATGCCAAAAACACAGATACTGACTTGCGTTAGGTGTAAAGGTGTTTTTTGTTCTTCAGTGCAGCAAAGACAGTTAAATATATTAAAGTTGAGATTACAAACACATCTGGCTATCATATATTAATAGTACTAACACCATTAAAGGCTGACAAAAATAAAAGGCAACTGTTGTCGGTTCAGGATGATGAATAGCTGCTGCAACAGATGACAAGTTGAGAGTCAACGAATAGCTGACAATAGTAAATGCATGCATGTGTTTTACTTGGACTGGATTTACACTTGATTTTTTAGAAGACCTCTTGAGAGCCTGAAGAGACAGACAACAGACACAACTGCATAGAGATCCTCAACAATGACCTACAGGCGCACAGTACGTGTTGACAGAGAACACGAGCGCGCAAGCGCACACACACACACATACACACACACACACGCACACACACACACACACAGTTAAATCAGCCGAGTCAGTAAAAGGTTGCCTGGGGTCTAGGCGGGGTGCTGTTTCTCACAGGCATGTTAATGGACATGTCACCATAGCTGCCCCCTATATTCCTCCGCTGTCCTCCAAGTGCAGGGTCAACAGAACATCGTGTCCCCTCAGGACAAAGCCTGGTGTACTGCACGTGAATGTGTGTGTGTCGCTTCACTGTCACCTGGAGTCCCCGCTGTGCTTCGCAGTCAGTAATGACAAGCTGGGTTCATCAGACGCAAACAAACAAACACCAAAACATGTGGCTTATTAATCCTAGACAGCAGCAGGAGTGTTTTACACCTTCATGTCAAATGTACTGGAGTTGCTGAGCAAAGAAAGCTGGTTGTATCCGTCTGATGGATGCGGTGTGAATGACCGAGGTAGTTCTGAAACTTCAGGACCTCAGACTGAAAGTACTCTTAGCTTGTTTATAATCTGCATTAGATTGCATATTATGTCACAAGAAGGTTAAGTACAGGTTGTTTTATTGCCTCTGCAGCGTATTTATTCTTCGTCATGTACTGTGTCACCATAAATGTATTGGATGTTACTCAGAGTGAAGGGATTCAGGTGTCTTTGTGCAGCAGTGTCACCGAAAAAAACCACATCTTACTTTGAGCTTGAAAGTTAATTCTTAACAGAGCTTAATGGAGCAGTGTGTAGGATTTAGTGGCACCTAGAGGTGAGATTGCAGATTGCAACTAACGGTAACCGTTCACCTCAACCAAGCATGTAGGAGAATCTGTAGAAACATGGCGGACTCCATCTAGGAGTCGTGATAGTTTCATGTGGGGTTACTTGTCATTGAACGGGAGCTATGGCAGTGCTTGCCATTGATCACATTTTAAACGCCCGGTTGTGGGTGTAGCCCTGCTCCACAGACACATCAGCTGTTGCCTGCCGTGCTTTGCCAAGGCTTTTTTGAAACGGACGTGCCTGCAGCGATCCCCTATGAATGCCTTCCAGGAGAGACTGTCCAAAAGTGCTTGCCATTATCCCCATATTCTAACTATTATTGAGTCTCATCCCTCTCTATGACGGATAGCTTTTCATCCCGCCATCAAGGGTGCCAGCTGCACTGGCTGGTCAGATAAGTATTAGTAGGAGTAGCTTGTTACAAGAACAACCTGATTATCTATTAGCACACTTACATACTATATATCCTGCTTTGATTGAGCCATTAAACATCTTTTGTCTAACAGCTACAAGAGGAAAAAACAAAAACTGAAAGGAAAACAGAATTATACTGAAGGCATTTGTATTGGTGGACCACCGTAAAAGTTTCCACTGAGGGCTGTTAACTCCTCAATAACGTATTAACAGCAGCCATTTAATTACATCATCAAACTGTGAGCCTCCCAGCATATCATTTCTGTGTGATTTAAATTAGTGTTCAAAAACTCCTTTTGAGAGCACAGAAGACAAAAACAAGCGGCCGATGCCAAAGGTGACGGTATTTAAAATGACGTGTGTGTGTGTGTGTGTAGTGAGAGAGAGAGAGAAAGTGTGCATCTGTGTGGCTAATATTTTCCTGATCTTTGCTGCTTAGGGGCCTTGTCTAAAGCAGCTGCATGGGCTATCTGCCAAAATAACCACTCCCACTCTATCCTCCCTAGCGCTGTCTTTTCATTGTCTATTCAGCATCTCCTAATGTGTGCATGTTTTTTTTTTTCCCTCTAATTCCCAGTAATGTCTCACCTCAGTCATCTCCCAAACTCCCTGTCTGCCCATTCTTCCTCTTTCCCTCAGACTATCTCTTCCTCTTCTCTTCCTTATGGAGACTGCAGAGAGCAGAACCACTGACATCGATAAGGGGAAAAAAAACACAACAAAAGCGGACCCATCTGCTAAAAAGAGAAAAAAAAAACACATAGAAGTGGAGAAGGGACACAGTTCCCACTGCCCAGGGCTTCTTCAGGGCGGCTCCACTCTTTGTTTGGTTTCTGGTCCTTCCCTTTTCCTTTCTCCGTGTTTTTTGGCTGTTCCCAAAGCAATATCAGTGTCCAGTGTGTTTTCATGACTCAAGACTCTTCTCTGTACACTGCACAGCCCCAAACGTGTGTGTTAAGAGGAAATGCAAAAACGTGAACTAAAGGACTTATCAGTTAAGGCCAGTGCAGAATGTCACACAGGAGCGTCATAGTACAGAAATAAACCCCCTGCAGCCATCACTCTTCCCCCTGGGTTACATAACACTGAGGGGCTGAGCTGGTGGTGGTGGTGGGGTCACATGACTCTCAGCAGGTTGCACCTCAGGTCATTTACCCTGAGAAAACAGCTGTCTGCTGGCATCTATAACTATAATGCTGAGGTAATGTTTAGGTTTTCAAAACATCTTAACTGTTAGTAATCTGTATCAAACATTAACAACACTTTACTGCTACATGGTAACTCTATATCATCAGAACTAATGAATGTGTATTTAATTGCATTGCAACTGTGCATGAAATGAAAGTCTTAACTGGAGCATCATTTCCATTAAAGCTTTTTGAACACTATAAGGAACCTCCTTAAGTGGACACTTGTCCAAAAGCCTGTCTGGAACTGACCAGGGTTGGACAAAAAGGTTTTCATTAGTGGCGTCTACAGCTAATAGTCACAGACTGTATTGATTGATGAGGAGTTTACATGAAGACAAAATGGCACGTATTGATATTTCATAACAGGGAGGGAGGGCTTTTCTCAACATCTTCAGACAGTACAGTTTTTACTGTTACACTGAAACTAAACCACTAATTGTGATGATTGTTCCAAGCCTATACTAATTTCCTTGTGTCTATATAATGGTCAGCATGACTGTCTTCCAAACTCTGGCTATTACAGGGGTAATTAATCATTTTTATAATCACATTCTCAACACCAAGACTTTTTTAAATGTTAGAAGCAACCATAAGATATATTTGGCGAAAGCCAATCTCCCCTAAAAGTATGTATTAAATCCAACACGTTTATTATAGGATGAAAACTAAAATGATTAAATCCAATCCAACTTAATTTTTTGCTCTCCATGAAATGCTTAAAGCTTAACATTTAAGTTAAAGATTACTCTCATTAGTAGTCTGCAACAGTCCAAAACCCAAAGATATTCAGTTTACTATCACATAAGACAGCGAAAAGCAACAAATCCTCACAACCAGGTAATGTCAGCTAATCTTTGCTTGAAAAACTGATCAAGTGGTCAAAATATTTCTACGATTAACTAACTTAATTAACTAATTGTTTCAGCTCGTCACTACATGCATATCGTATATAAACATATAAAAGACAGTAAAAGCTACCACATTAACACTTCTAAAGTTGTAATGCTTAAGATTTTAGTCCTGGTTTATTTGGCAAACTGACAGGCTTTTTACGGATATTTATTTAAGGGAAATCTAACTAACTAATGTTACCACCATATTTACTGTTTTTGGCTTGTTCAACTCTCAGAAGAGCACTTACAGTATCAGGCGGCAGGAAGTTGGCCTCATTGAGAGGTATGACTCATCTAATCTTACCTGGGGCCTAAATGAATGTTTTGGCCTCTGTGCTGTTTGTTTAATTGCGCTGCGGCTTTGTGGAATTACTTTATGAAAGCAAAATCACAATACAAAACCTTTAATTGAATATACATTCCTGAGGATCTTTTCTTGGCAAATGAAAGTGATTTATTTTTTTAGTCAGTCCTGTGACTTTAAATAGCGTCTTCAGCCATCCATCACCTGTCAACAAGGGAGAAAAAGGTATGAGGATGAAGTTCGGAGGTGAGCAGCACCACAGCTCTCCTCTGACAAACTCAGTGGGTGGCGGAGCAGGTCAGGTTTGGCCTTCGTGCTGCAAAATAACTCCCAGCAAGCTTGTGTTTGAGTTCATGCATATGCCGTTGCACGTGGGTGTGCATCCCACCTCATGCATGTGAATGTGTAGGTCGAACCATATCAGCCATTCGGGGTGAGAGAGGAAGAACTGGTTGGCCTTCACCCATCTCCCATGCCCCCTGTTTCCTGCTCCACCCCCGCCCCCCCACCTACAGCCCGAGGATTAGCTTGTGGTCACCCCACTCGGCCTATTCTCTCTCCTCTGTGTGTCTCTCCCTGTCCCTCACAGCTCTGCCACCTCAGCGTTTGCGCTGTTTGGACAGGAAAGCCCTCCGCCAGCTGCCTACAATAACAAGCCGACCTTAGTCACTGTCAGTGAGTATGTGTGAGAGAGAATATGAGAGAGAGAGAGAGAGAGAGGGAGAGAGAGAGAGCTAGGTGTGAAAAAGACTCAAGCAAGTGTGAAAGTAATACAGTAAGAACACAAGATTGATGTGTGAAATTAGATATTAAAATATCCAAGATCTGACAAAGAGAAACTGAAGCATAAAGAGAGAATGATTGTTCATGTAGGACAGTTAATATCTTGAGGTAGAAGTCTGTCAGTGAGGGCTCGATCACAGGTCCTAACTCTTCTACATCCCAGCTCCACAGTGAGGAATCATCTAAACTACAAACTACAGTCAGGACAAGCAACATGTCTCCACATCTTCCACCACAGGCAGACAACTAAAGGTGCAATCACACTTATAGTTAGTTAGTAGTTGTAGTAGAAGAGCACACTTAACTGGATTGTATGTGGTTTACTTAAGTCCCAATTGCCCAGTTACAAGTAAAAATATTGTTTTTGGAAGTAAGGAGGAGTAAAACCAATGCAACTGCAATCCCTGTTGAGTTTGGTGCTCATACTTTTGTAAAAACACATGATGAAATAGCTGAATATGAAGTCCAAACTGCATGTTGCCCTCCAAAAATGTTTCATGCTCGATGTTCCAAGCAAAAAAACCAAATAGCTATGAGATGTTAACCTTTTTAGTCTACTTTTCAAACCCTGACTTAGACTAGTTTCAGGCAGAGTTGGTTCATTCAAAGGAGAAAGTCAATTTTCAATTTACTATTGGGTGCCACAAGAAGTAATATTCCAGAAATGTAATATGGCACTTACACGAAGTTGGGGGACTTGCAGGAGACAGATTTGAATAAGAGTGAGTAGAGGTTGCTTTACTCTGATTTAGTGCCTAGTATGAGTCACAAACACTGAAAGCTGCATTTCACAACTTGATAGCGTGTTTCATTAGGCACTCCCTGTCTGATAAACACTCAAATCTTTCAAACTCCATGCCCCCAGTTTGTCATACAAGATATCTGTTAAAACTTTGTAGACTCCAAGCCTGGATACTGTCATTTGGGTAATGGTGTCACTTCAGACTTGACAAAGTTCCCTCGAGATCCTAGAAGGACATTATACAGCTGTTTTCATTGGCTTAACAGTAAGGACTCCGAATGCTTCAAACAAAGTGCTCGTCAGATCATCTAACAGCATCTGAAACCAGACAGTTCTTGGATCGAGACCAGGGAGGCTGTGTGATGCAGTGCGGCCACTCGGCACAGGACTAACCTAGTTTGTTTGAACAATACTTCGATCCAAGCTCCCTGCGACTAGTAAATTCACATTGATGTCCATTTCTTTAAAGTTGTAAGCAATTGTTTGTTTTTAACCCACCCTAGCAAACCAAAGTAGATGCTCCAAAGCTGGATGTAACCATATTCTGAGGCACTGATACATCTTCCCCATACTGATGATCTGTGAATCAAGTTCTTGCATTCAGCTACACGCCTAACATTTAACTGTAGGCTACAGTAGACATCACACACAGCTGTTGAAACCTTGGAGGAACTTCCCCCTGTGGGCTCAAACGACCTCTTACCCACTCTTTGTACTTCCTGTGTGGGGTAGCACACTCGGAGCCTCACTTCCTGTGAAAGCGCACAAACTTTCCCTCGCAGTTTTTTCAGCATCAATCTTCCTCTTTAAATCAATGTTCCGTCTTCCCCTCTCCATCTCATATAACTCCTGTTTGTTTGTGTAATTATCTAACCACTTGTTCACAGCTATGTATCCCCCCACCCCCGAGCGCCTCGCCCTCGGTGAGCTCTGTGAAGTAGTGGCACCTCACTTCATCAACCACCACCCTTCATACAGAGCAAAAAACCCTGTTATTACAAGTGGCTTTGTATGGTGAGGCCACAGCTGTATACCCCACAATGACAGATAAACTAGTTTGAACCAGTAAAGACGGTGGGCTCCAGCAAAAAAAGACACCACATAGACACAGACCACAGACCTCATACAGTACACACAAATCTCCTCACACATGCACAGGCACAATCACACAAATACACTGTCTATCATGCGCCCCACGTTTCACACACTCACACATGATTGCTGCGATTTAAATAGCTTTATTCCATCGCAGAGTCAGTTGCGCATTCACGGACGCACACATATGGGAGCGATTTGACCCAAAGACTGCACATTTCACACGAGCATGCTGCACGACAGCTTTATGAATGGCTTACCAGTTAGCTTATACAAGTGTACAGCGCCGTGTCCAGTCTGCAATACACGCTTTTATGTATGCTGTGACTTATGTATGCACCTTTCTGTTAAGTGCTGTAACCTTTTAAACAGAGTAAACTGACCCAGAGGCAGGAAGAACAGTACAGAGAGCAGGAATGTTCACATACTTTCTGTACTCACATAAAAAACAAGACTATGTATGTTCAATGTAAAGAAAAAAAACAGATTGGTATGTGTGTCAGCAGATGATTTATATATATATGCATGCATCTGCAGGTATTTGGTGGCTGTATAACTAACTTTATGGAAGGGACAGGTAAGCAGAGTCCTGATTTGAAGGGCGGTTGTACTTGCAATTATTTGTTTATTCAGATTTTGTTGCCATGAGAATGTGTCCAGCAAGGAAACAGAGACACATGGAGCTACACAATGCCTTAGCACAACATGTCTGAACATGTTGTAATACTATGTAATACAGCCTTCAGAAGTCTCCTGCAGGGGTGACAGGCGGTTGAATGAAATAAAACATGCATAACATGTACGCTGATCACTTGTTTACTAATCTGTGTGTCATGTATTGTGCAAAATCTCAGATATGACTGACATTACTTTACAATGCAACCGTGAAATTACAATTAAAGCTGAGAACAAGGTAACAACGAAAATTTGGCCACTCACTAAAACGTTCCTCTGAAGAGTGGTTTTCCAAACATAACTTTGCAATGGTTCCTAGGAGCAGGTCTGTCAGGCTTTGGGGTTTTCTGGATATGCTTAAGCAGTGTGCGTTGGGGCTGTAGTAAGAGCAATTCTTAGTACACAAGTTTGGAAGGTGGTGTTATTTAGAATTGTTATATATAGAATTAAAGTACAACAAGTGGATTAAACAGTGTGTCCATCTGCTCTAATGTAAGCTCCTACCAACAGCCGTGGCCCAAAGTTGCTTCCAAACCCAAGAGGTAGCATAACAATCATTAACTACATAGTTTTATGGGGTTACAAGTAACTTTTGGATTGTGACATTCACTGCATGGGAGACAGTCCAGGGTAATACTGGAGCAGAGGGTGTTTGTGCTGCTCTTGGATTTGGGCAAGCTTATCTGAGATACATTTTCCAAACTCACTGGTTAGTCCTCACCCACAGAAGCTTCACTGTTATTAAAGTGAAACATGTTTGACAGTAATAACAATGAAGCACAAATCTCATTTTTGCATTGTGTTTCTCTACATTATAAGACATGAAATATGTTACATTCCTGGTTAAAGTGATGGCATTTTGTCATTCAGACATATGTCACTTTCATGTTCCTTACGGCTTAATTCGGACATGACACGACATTTACAGAATGGACTGCCTGCTCACGCAACGTTTGGCTCCTGGTGACAGAGAATAGAGAGAGAGATGAGTATGATAGCGAGGAAGAGGAGCGTTTTTGTTTACAATAGTCGACAGTGCACAAGCATTGAATGTCGTTTCATTCTGATTTGCTTACGTGCTGTACTGTATGTAAAACCTTTTGGTGAATTCATTTATTCATCCACGAAGCTGGCATGAATAAACATTTGAAGTACATGGAGAAGCTGTTGGTCAAATCATTATTGCAAGAGGGATTTTTAACATTGTTTTTTCCCTGGTTGCAATGTAAGGGGGGAACAGCATGTATCACCCTTATCTGTGAAGATTGATCTCCTTAATGACATAAAATTGGCTATGTTTGACAGAAATAATAGTCTGATTTTGCACACATTCTTCTGTAAAAAACTATACAATAATAAAAGCGCTAACTAGCTCTACCTCGCAATACAGGGAACAATGTCTACATGTACACTGTTATCAACTGTCTACTGTTGGGTGCTGGCTTGGGACATTTTTTGTTGCATCATTACAGTGCAGATTCCGCCTGATATCACACATAGAGGAAGCCATTACATGTATACCCCCTTTACAGGATTCTCATTTTTAAAACAGTTAACTAGAAACCTTAAAGGTCAGTGAGATACAGAGTTTTAAAACCAACTCATGGAATTAATGGTAATTAGTTAACACACTACAGGGTTGTCATTTCAGCTGCCAAAATCAACAGTCATCAGCTACAAATGGGAAGCTGCCTATGTCTGTTTCTGTCTGAGCTAAAAGAAATTACTATTAAATTTCAAACAGTAATTTTGTCACAAAGTGCCCCACTTTATCCTACAGTTTAACTTTTAAATATGTAACAGCATTAAAAGTAGTCAGTTTTATACCCAACGCTGGTGCAAGAACAAACAAACTGACATAAGCTTAAGGTCTTGCATGCTCAAAACTATTAGTGCCCATTACTTCAGCCCGACCTAATCAGTAGGCTATTTATTTTAGATATCAACATGTCCTTCCTCTTTTTCTTTCCAACTCTCGCTTTGTTTGTGCAGAGGGCAGGTGAACAAGGAGAACACTGTTCTGGCAGCCTGATCATCAACAAGAGAGCAGATGATAGAAATACATCAAGCTGAAGAGAGAAGACAAACAAAGTGACAGGAGAAGAGGGCTGTGGTGGAATAAAGGGGGGCGGGGGGGTTCTTGTGATGCAACAACATCCATTTCATAAGTACCACCCCCCTCTGCTTTTGTCACATGATGCTCGGAGATGTGAATGTACGAAAGTAACCCTTTAGTAACCCTAGCCTCTTCCTCAGGCTGGCCCAAGGGTCACTAATGCCTCTCCCTGATTCTCTTCCTCACACACACACACACACACACACACACACACACACACACACACACACACACACACAGTGAGATGGTAAACAAGGAGTGGATGGCACTGCTATGCTCTCAGCTTTCATAACTAGCACACATCCCTGGCCTTGACCCTGCTCATAAACACACTCTACATATAGTACACACACAAACAAACACACACACCCACACAACGCAGACTGCAGCGAACACTGTTCAAACATAACCTGTATCGGAACTATGGCATCTACAGTACCTTTGACCTTGGTCAGCCCTGGGAACTGTGGTCAAAGGGCAGTAATCTTCAAAGTATGCAGTCCATAACCACACAGTACTCGTGTGAGGACAGTGACTGTTCCTATTACATTTCTGCCTGTTAAGAGTAAACGCACACAAATAATGCACCACACATCTATCCAGGGTGGTATTTTCTAAACCAGAGCAAAAAGCACTTTCTGCCATACAAAAATCTCAAATGCTTGTGTATTCTGTTCTGACCTGAACAGAAAAAGTGATGATTCAAAGGACCAGACTGTAGGATTTAGTGGCGTCTAGTGGTGAAGTTGCACATTGCAACCATCTGAATACAGCTCAGCCTTCAGAGTGTGTATTAGAAACAACATTTGCCTGTTTCGGGCTACTGTAGAAATTCTAAGGTAACAACAACACAGTCATTCTTACTTTCAGGTGATTATACAGAAAACATACATTTGAATATTGTATTCAATTTCTGCCATAGATCCTCCTAAATGTTAATTTATCCAACACAAATACCAAATATTCCAGTTTTGATTTGTTGCTTTTCTCTGTTTTATATATACACATTATTATAAACAAACACAAAAAGTTGTGACATTGATGTAAACAAGGTACTGATACAACTTAAAATACCATGCCATACCATATCATACCATGTATGTCCCGCCACAGCCCTAAAGTGGATCCACTTCACTCCATTTCATTGTGATTGCTTTGTTGGGCACCGCTAACTGAAATATAACAAGGTATTGTTGTATATTTTTTCATGTAAGGTTACCTAATCATAGCTGATATTAATGTCATGAACCTAAAATCTGTAAACTTGTGGGCACACCTGTTGACTCAATGACCAAACTTTCACCTCCAGAAAATGTACAGGACTTTTTGTACATCGAAACTGGGACAAAAACATTGGGAGCTCCTCCTACCTTCTTGGCATCTGTGATTAGAAAACATCAGCCCCCCCCCGACACACAGACCCACCCAACTGTAACTGTCTGGTATTCTTTAACATCACAGAGCGATCATGTATGCGCCTTGCTGGCTGTGATGAATGACGTGCTTCCCCATCGAAACTGCACTTGTGTATGTCAAATATGAACAACACGAGTCACTTAGCTGCTGTTGATGATAAACTGGCACCTTTATAGCATGCAAGGGCAGGCCTGAACGCAGAAACATGTCAGTGTGATCAACAGAGATAAAAGTTTTTTCTCTGTCACAAAAAAGCTTAGATGCAGTTGCTGGTCAACCTTCTGGGAAGGGCTGCTGGTTCATAAATAGTGCTGACTAAATTAGGTTAGCCTGGTTGTGATTTTAAGAGGGCTCGGCGCACACACATGCACATACACACACACAGAGAAAGAGAAGCAAACAAACATCCTTGTTTCCTAGAAGTTTTTGAACAAGCTCCAAGGGCTGTTTTCCAGAGTGTATATGTATCTCCCCCTCCTCCCAAATCTCTTCCCTCCTGTTTCTGCAATCAAACCCCTCGCCAACCCCATTGCAATCACACCCCAACCCTGATATCCCCTTCCTCTAACCAACCCCTCACCCCCGACCCTCCCTCTTTCCTCGCTTTCTGGCTACACATAAACAGATTCTAGAGGTGTGTCTCCTCTTAGCCAATAGCAGCCCTCTCAAGCTGTGCGTCTCGGCCAATCAGAGCCGCCGGTTGGAGCAGCCATCTCTCCTTCTGTTAACGGCAGTTGTTGTTTTGCTGCTCTGTGTTTTCTGCGAGTCTTCGCAGTGATGGATGGGGGGAATAAAGAGGAGGTCAGGTCAGGCATTAATAAGCTTTGAGTGCTTGCCAACAATTAGGTGGGGGCTAATCCCAAATTCACAAGTGTATGTGTGTGTGTGCATAGTGCACACACACACACACACACACACTTTGTTTTACCCAAGAACATTCACATGCTCTTTATCTCTATCTATCTCTCTCCCCCCCTCTCCCCTCCCTCAAACACACACAGACCAGACTTTGTTTCTTGCACATAAACATCATTCACATCCTCTCTCGCCCACACACACACACACACACACACACACACACACACACACACACACACACACACACACACACACACACACACACACACACACACACACACACACACACACACACACACACAGTTGCTGGTTATATCTGGTCAGAGGGTGTGGAGAGCTGGCAAAGACTGTCTGCCCAGTACAAACCGAACACCTGTCTAACCAGTCAACAACAGACATAAACAAGATAATTCCAACTTCCTAAATCAATATAAAAAAAACATGAAAGTTCTAAATAAGCTGACGGTCTGAGTGAAAAGTAGTTCTCGTTTTTATATGAATATTTGCTAAAGTTCTCAGTATATCAAAAGGAAAAAGTAGCATTAGAATCTGGAAAGTTTGTGCTTTTCCAAATAGCATAAAAGTGATTTAAGAAAGTGCTACAGGCCCCCAAACAATCTGTAGAGGGAAAGAACTCATGACTTGTTTTTCTCATCCACCACCACCCCACCTTCCCTCTTATAGTCAAATTTATGCAACAGGGTTGTATTGCACAATGAAGCAACCAGACTGCTATTTGCAACTGCTAACCTGTAACGTCTCAAAAGAAAAAAAAAAATTCTTGAGCAAACGCTGCCCTATCAAGTGTAACCGCTCAGACCTCCTGTGATATCAGCGGTACTGTTGTGTGGTGACTGCAAAAGGAACCACATCAAGTCCAACGTGAGCCTGAAGATCGGGCATGAACGCTCCACTATCTGTTGTGTTTTTACTGACACATATGAGGAGGGAGACTAGGGAGTGATGACAGCACGTGTGGACAAACGTCTTGGTCGAATGGTCACCTTCACACACCTGCGTTCAGAAACACACGGACACTCGTGGTATTTCACATAAGTGCCTTGGTTCAACAACACCCACTGATTTTTTTTTTTTCCCCCTCCTTCTTCACCAATATATAACTGAGCCCTGCTGACCTATATTTCTATGTGAGGAAAGACAGGCTTAGCCACTGCAACCACTTGCCACACAAAACAAGCTTTGAAGAGCTTTCATCGTGTGTAGAGTTGGTTGTTGGACCCGGTCGATGTATGATTCTCTACAAATCAGCAAAATCATCACCCATTAAGGATTAGCAGCACCGAGCCACCCACACATCAAACTGTACAATAAATTAGTTTAGTTCTGTTTTTTTTTTTTCATTGAATGGACTTAGCGTGTAAGATTTAGGGGCATCTAGTTGGAAAGTTTCAGGTTGCGACTAACTGAACACCGCTCGCGTCTGTATTTGATGACCTGAGGATGAGAATGTGCTGTGAAGTGTGTATGAGAAGATACGGTGGGTGCAAAACTTGAAAGGCCCTATCTAGAGCCAGTTTTTGGTTTGTCCGTTCTGGGCTACTGTAGAAACAAGGCAGTGGCAACCCACGGTGTATGTGGATTAAAAACGTCTCATTCTAAGGTAACAAAAACATAACGTTTCCTATATTCAGATTATTATACACTAATGAAAACATATTATGCCAATAGATCTTCCTAAATGCTACATGCTGGAAATTTTGTTGTGCAAGAAATGTAACCAGAACTGAGCGGGAATAAAAAATAAACTTTCTACATTACCACCAACATATCTTTGGCATTAGTGATCAAAGTAGGAAAAACTGGCACACCATCAAAACAATTCAATGTCTGTGCGGCTTCATATTTTATTAAAATGTCATTGCATTGCATCAGGTCTCTCTTGTAAAGGAGAGTTCTGATCTCATTAGGGCTTTCTGGGAAAATAAAAAGGTAAAATAAATAAAAAATTGCTGGTGCTTTTCAGCCAGAAGCCTTCCAAATAGCATGAGTAGTGTTTAACAGCAATTTATTTATGTAGACAATGAGGACAATGAACTAATTACACACTTAATGCCATCCCTTTGACATTTCTGTACTGCAATTTACTCATCAGCAGACACCTTAACAAGCTAATATCGACGTGTTAAAACGTCCAGAAAATACAGTGCAAAACCCAAGAATATTCCATTTATAATGTAAGAAAAGAAGCAAATCCTCAAATTTGACAGGCTGGAAACAAAGAAGGCACCTCTGGGCTGAAGATTCACTAATTATTGGAATTGGTGGCCAACAGTTAATCAGGAATACACCCTATATACCCACTTTTAACTTTAATGACAGTAAAGTACGACTGAAATGTCAGTTTCTTCACCACACAGCTGCATAGGTCCTCTTGTTTGGATCCACAGACTCTCAAAATCAGCTAAAGAAAGCCTAGTATTTTATAAGTCATTTTTCAACATCACTAAACGACAGACATTAAAAATACATGCTGGTAGACGCACACATGACACAGCCAATAACCACCAGACAGAAATTGGCTTCAGTATATCTAACGAAGCTCACAAGCTATAACGGATAAATAAACACAACGCTGTGGATTTTGCTGCAAGACACTGCTGCAAAGAAAAATAAGCAAAGCTTCCGTACTAAGATAAGCAAACACAGAACTGACAGATGGGCAATAAAGCCACAGAGTGGGGTATGCTGTTTTAGTGACATGTTTGATTACCTGTAAAGTACACTCAATGACATGTAAAGAATGGAAAGAATTGGGTTATATACACCAGCCTACTCATCTTAAAGTACCAACATCAGACAGCAGCTGCAGCATTTAACCTCAATAGATCTCGGACTGATTTTAAGATAAAAATCTGCTGCTGCTTTAGACTAATGTGACGATACCTTGACTTGTGAATTGATGCCTTGCTTGGACAACAACACTGAGCAAACGTTTGACATCATGCCCCCTGCTGCGTAAAATTTACAACAGAAAGGGTCCTTATAGAGTTCCTTCTTTTGCCGCCCCTTCTTTCCTGACGTAAACTGACGAGAAGTGAGCTAATGGGTCACCGACACTCCCTTAAAACAAGCCAATGAACGGCCAAGAGCGTATTGCTGATTGGTATCCTGAGGGGAACTCCCTATAAGCTCATGTGGGTCAAGGATCTGTTCTTACAGCAGATAGAGGGCTAGATACGCTTCATGTCTGAGATTATGGTTTGATGTTGGGGGAAAGCTGATATTAGTTCAAGGCTTAGAGATATTTACCAGTATGTTATTCCCATCGGTGAAAAAGGAGGGAGAAAAAAAATGAGCTGACTGAGTGACTCAAGGGTTTGTGTATATTTTGTGTTGGCTAGTTGCCAACCTTTACATGCCTGGTTTCCTAAGGGCCTCAGAGTGTTTACTGCAACATGACTAGAAACCTACAGAGGAACAGACAAGGTGTGGCAACCTGCCAGCAAAGACTATTCAGGAACCAGATGGAGAAGTTGTTTTCGTCTCTCTCACCATCGATCTCCCTATGGCCTACATACTTCTGTTCTCTCAAGAGTTTAGCCAAGCTTGGCCCCTGCTATTCTTGTACTTCTAAAGCTCACTAAAAGTTAAAAAAAAGAAAAGTCCAGTAGTGGGCTTTTCTTTCCTACATTTCCCTCTACTAGACCCTTGATTTTCCACTAATGTGTAAGATATTGCTTTGTTTTGTCAGTCTTGTTTTTGATACCTCGCTCCCGTTTAATTTTTCCCTCCACCTCATTCCTTTCCCCGTATTTACATTTTCTTTTCAGCATTCATTTACCGTCCTCCACTCCAACCTCTCATTTTCTACTTTCTCCTGCTCATTAAACAATGGATTGCATTGTTTCCAAATATTTCTACTTGTTTAGATCTCTGTCTAATGGGCTCTTTGGCCCCAGAGATTATACTTGGTATTTTCAACGAGGGACTCATTCTTTTCTTTTAATCACCATTAGCGGAGACATAATGCAAGCTCAACCTAAGCCTACACACTCTGGTTGAAATGCTCTCGTGAGGGCTTTGTTTCCTATTATGCATTATCTGATGTATTAGAACCTGTATGCCAGCATAAAGGTTTCTATACATATCTATGTTATGTTTACTAGGCCTCCAAAAAGACATCCACAGTGCCCCACGCCCTCGTAAATTGAAGATTAAATTCTGAGAAATGTCGACACCGGCCTCTGTTGTTGACCTATGAGTCCAGTAGTTCATTTTAATCATCCTGTAATTGGGTTAATTTCTTCTGAATTACAGTTAAGTGTTCCTGTTTTGCCGGAGACCCTTACCGGCACTCTCGAGGACTCTTGGGAGTTTCTGAACATAATTTTGAGAACCCGAGAGCCTTAATCCAGCCATCTGCCCTAATGACTCCTACATTTACAGCAGGTAAGAAAACATGTTACAAAACAATTTATTATTTAAACACAATGGATTGCACATTATGTACAGTATAAATACATTCAATGTTAACTTAGTGACTGGTACAATGTGCAGACCCACCCATTCAATCAAAGAGCCTGAAATGTTTCTCTGGTCTCTGTATGAAAACACTGATATGAACTTCATCTTCGGGTTATTTTATACTGTACAAGAAAGAATGGGAGCATTCATTGTTCTAGACACCAGTTTAAGTCATAAAGATAAAACCACAAAGATAACAGTTTAAAGTAAACTGAACGAAATAGATTTAAAAAATATATAACTGCCACTAACTAAAAGCTCAAACTTAAAACACATATTTTTCCTAATGCATGAAAATGCAGGAAGGAAAGTCTAAGGAATTAAAATAGGCTTAACACCTTATGGTTCTTGTTTTAAGAAAACTTGTTGCAGAACAGGAGCAGATTTTAACCTTTTACAACGTTCTTCAGATGGTAAAATGTATTTCAGTTGCATTTCATGTGTGTGACTCAAAGACTTCTTTGTGCCTATTATTGGAACTCACTTGAATAACCTCTGAGAAGATGTATGTTTGTAATATATACCTGGAACAATCTGAAAGGATTGGGCAACCTCAGTTATCGGTGTAAACAACAAAACAACAGACTTATGAGTCAGAAGTGCTCAGTTACAGGTGGCCCACACGACTTACTTTGCAAGTTACATGATGTGTTCAGTGACCAGCTTCCGACTCCTGCAAAACAAGTCAGCAAAGAATGACAAACATGTATATATGTGCTACACTGACAGAAGATGCTATACAAATGTGGAGCTGTTGGGTAATCTGCTATCATAACATTCCACGAGTGCTTAGTGCAAGGGGAGTGTGTGTGTGTGTGTGTGTGTGTGTGTGTGTGTGTGTGTGTGTGTGTGTGTGTGTGTGCATGAGTGTGTGTCAGGGTGGGTGGCTGGCTGCACCCGGGGTCCTAATGAACCGACAAGGTGTGATGGATGACATCATGATGTAACGGTATCTCTTCGAATGACTGCGTTGGGACATGTAGTACAAGTGTGTGTGTGTGTGTGTGTGTGTGTGTGTGTGTGTGTGTGGGGGGTGTGTGTGTGTGTGGGAGCGTTAGGAGGATAAACAACTCTGTGCACTTGCTTTGCACCTCTGAGCTGAAGTTTCCGTTCTTTATTCAGTCATGAACTTTAAAAACCGTTGAACTGTTAAACAAAAAAAAAAAAGGGAACATCAGCATTTCCTCTTTGACATGTGAGTCTTCTTTTAGACAGACACAAGACACAAGCATCTGAAGTGACCAAATCAACACAGGCAGCAACCATGCTGCCCTCATAGTGAGCAAACACACACACACACACACACACACACACTGAGTATCACTTACCACAGACAGACCAACAGAGACACACATATTTTTAGATAATTCTTAAACAATCCTGTTTGCATTTCACATATTGACTTTCACACCTATATATACATATTTGACTATGTCGGCTGTGCAGAGGGGCAAAATACAGATGTAATATCTTCTTGATTGTGCTAAACTACATTCAATAAGGGATCTTTGATTATTCTTATATCATGGAATAGCTAATATGTGTGTTAAAGGCTAAGCTAACAGTTAAAAGCAGCAAGAGCTGTTTTGTGTTGTTTTTTGTGCCACTTGGGGGGCAGTGGACTTGACTTATCGTCACCTTTCAAGTTGACATGGTGAACTTGGTAACCATGGTAACTCATCCAGCAAGTCAGATCACCTTATGAATATAAGTCACTCTCCTCTCTTTACCTCTGTTTTTGGTCTCTACCAACGGCAGAGGGAAATGTCTGTTTCTTTAGCTGCTAAATGCTCCAAAAAAAAGAGGTAAGTACAGCTGAAAACTAGCCGAAAATGATGCTATTAGAGCAGTGAGAGTGAATAAAAACAGTAAAGTTAGAGTCGGATAGCTAAACTACAAGCTAAAACTCGCTATAAAGCTCAGTGAAGCTGCAGATTCAGGTCATAATTCTCTGTAGGTTCATCTGGTTCATTTGATACCCATATGTATATCATTATCAGGTATTACCAGTATCACCCAGCCACACTCTGTCTGTCGACTGTAGGAGGAAAATGTATCACTCACCAGCAATTAATCTTTATCCTCAAAGTGTTTGGGTGGGCAGAGTGGTGGATCAATATCATCAGAAGTATTTTGGCACAGTATCTGGTTACACTTACAAAACTAGAGCCTTCGTGACAGCTGGTTGCAACCTACAAACATAAACACCAATAAGGTGAGTGTGGCAAATATAGCTCATTTATTGCGGGAAAGTCCACCTGTGATATAACAGAATATGTCATTTGAATTTTCGATAATAAACACATTGTGGTGCTATTTGTGGCAAGCACCTTGAGGGACAAGTTAAGGTATTTTCATGGCAAGGTGGTCACATGACCTCAATCCAAATGAGTATGTGTTTAATTTACTAAAGGCGAGACTGATATTAAATATTATTTAAGTGGATATTATCTTGTCTGATCACTTTCTGTCCCCTAAAAGTGGGGATTATGTTTAAAAAATTATTAAAGCTGTAAAGCGGAGTTGGCTCTTAAATCTCACAATCCTGTGTGCGTGTGTGTGTGTGTGTGTGTGTGTGTGTGTGTGTGTGGTGTGTGTGATATGACACTAAATAACCCCGAATATGAAGGTGAATGTCCAGATTTAGGGCAGACAGACACACTGGTCAATGTGAGTGTGTTTTCCTCCCTAAGTAAACACTATGAAGCAAACTCACTTGTGCAGTTTTTCTAAACACTGCATGTCAATCACACACACACACACACACACACACACACACACACACACACACACACACACACACACACACACACACACACACACACACACACACACACACACACACACACACACACACACCAGCCTGGCTTTGGAGCAAGAGAGCCGAGGTCAGAGGTGAACGACTGTGGGAAAGAGGAGGTCCCGTAGCGTGAAACTGTCGCCGTCCTGACAAACTGGCCTGTAACATAAACAAGCACACATACATCAGCCTGGGACAATACCCCAGAGAAGAGAGCACAATACCCACCACCACTCCACACTGGGCCTGAAACAATACCACACACGCTGAAACAACACCATAGCCAGGTCTAAGCCAACATGGCACTGGGCAAAGCTTGAAGCAACACCATTCAGTGAGCAGCACCACACAATGCCGGCAATGGGAAACGATCCATCAGGTGCTGACACAGCTAAGTTCATGTCTCGAAGTGTGGGGTCTTTGAAAGATTGGAGGAGATGCACAGAGGCGAACTTGCCCTTGTGAGCTCTGTGTGTGTACTTCTGCATGTTTAATGTTTATCCTTCAAGGCTAAAGGCAAAAGATACCTTTAAAGTCACAGAGAAGCCAAACGCATTGGCGGAAAGAGATTCATCTTAATGCATCTTTAGTTTTACATTATGTCCTGTTATTTCTTGACATGAATCAACGAATCATTTGGTTTATAAAATATCAAAGCAATGAAAAATGTCTCACACAGTTTCCCAGACCTCAAAGTCAGGCCTTCAAATTGCTTATTCTGTCCAATCGATACTCAAAAGATATTCAGTTTTCAATTACATGCAACAGAGAAAAGCAGCAAAGTCTCACATTACAGAGGCTGGAACCAGTAAATCATAATCAATCATCACAATTGTTGACAAATAATCGTCTGTTGATCAACTACTGTTGTTCAGCATCTGCTCAAGTCAAAAGCAGACTGAGTGAGTTAGACTGATAATGAAACACAGCCATTCAGATTGAAATCCATTTCAGTCCTTACACAATATTTCCTGATCCGAGCAGGAGCGAGTGTCCCTAATATTTTGTTTGTGTATTCCGGCTGGTTAAGCCTGGTGTTGAGCCTGTGTGGTTTGTATCCTAATAGGGGCTACCTCAGACCGAGGCCTGGACCGCAGCCACTGGGCTATTCATGCTTTGTGACCTGATCCGCAGATGCCTCTAAATCCTGCATGCTCACTGCTATAAATCTCTCAAGACATGTAAACACACACACACACATTCAAAAAGACAGACAGATAAACCCACATAAACACATAGAAGGAGTCACACACACACAGACACACACACAGACACACACAGACACACACAGACACACACATACTGGATGAACGCCCATTGACCTGGGCAAAAGGAAAAAATTAAAATCATGCACAGCATTGCATGCATGCAGCCCTGTGCATGGAAAATTCCCATCCAGCAAATTGAGACGAAAACCAGGCTAAAGGCTGGTACAGAGCGCCCTCCTGTGGCCACATTTGTGAACCGCAGCGGTTTCATTGCCTTTATAAGCCTTGTGAGTGATGACACCACTCAAAGGGCCGCTGTGTTTCATCAAGTAAAAGGCGGAGCATTAAAGAGTGTGGAGGGTGGAGGATAAAAGGCATATATTGATTTTTGTTTTATTTTTTCAAATACTGGATCCACTGGACAATAACCTTCATCATTAATTTATGAATTCAATCAAATTAATCCTGAACAGATGGCATGCAGGTCGATAATGAAAGTGTCCGAGACCCGGGGCTGAGTGTATGAGGCAAGCGGGGCGATACACAGCCACTTTTATCGCAGCAAGATTTATGCTGTTGGATTGTATGAGTGAGTGTGTGTGTGTGTGTGTGTGTGTGTGTGTGTGTGTGTGTGTGTGTGTGTGTGTGTGTGTGTGTGTGTACAGAAGTATACAAGGGTGAAGGTTACAATAAAGTCAGTCAATAACGCTGTCTCTGATTGGTATTCAATTGCAGTGTTTTCTGGAGAATATAAATTGTAAATAAACATATAACATTTTGCCTTTTTTTAACCCGCAATGCAGAAGAAGGATTACATGTAGCCTGACAGACAAAACCAAGGTTAACAAAAAAAGATCACAAAGCACTTCTGCTGCTCCTAATGGCCACAGTACACTCGTAAAGATGACTAGTTATGACTATGCTAGCTCAAAGCTACTAAAACAATCAAACTATACATGTTTCAGTCCATCCCCAATGGAAACTGTGTCTTTTGAACTATACATGGCATTTGGTTTGTAGGTTCATGTGAGTAATTAATTAGATAAAAGGCATTTTTCACATCAAACATTTGCACAGGAGTCATTAATAACATTTAACAATGTCTCCTTTCTGTTAAACTATGGTGTAATCCCTTAAACTGGGGATGGAATTTAACCATCATTCATTTTATTATTTATACCTTTGCATTTACTGTGATATGTCAAATTGTCTGCTGTGACAAAAAGGCCTACTGATACAGTATGAGGTAATGCTGTCATACCGTTACAGGATCAATACACTGTACCGTTCTCACAGCAGACGTTTTGACATGTCATAGCAGGAGGAGTACAGGTGTAATTAATAGCATTGATTATGGCTCCATTCCATTCGTGTCCAAGTAAACCATGTCAGTGAGCCAACATGCACAATACCAGACCTCTGGAAGTGGAGCATCTACATGTAATTCAGTTTTTAATTAATTCATTAATGAATTAATGGTAATTAGTTATTAGTCATGTGCTTTTAAGGCTAGAAGATGTGGGGAAAAAACAGGTCCACAGAGCTGAAAAACCATGTTAAAGTCGCCCCTGTGGATGAAGCTGTTTAAGGTAGGTGTTAAACTGCTAAACCAACATGTTTTCTTTGACATTTAGGCACTTACTTAGAATGACTTATGGCTGCTACAGTTACATAAGCTTCAGTTTCTACTGGCAAAATTTAATCAACAGAAGTGCTGAACATAATCTTGAGAGAGACTGGCTGGGAAAATAAATAAAAATAGGAGCTAAAGAAGCAGCCCGAAGGCTTTACTTTATGAATAATTTGTGAACTTAAATTCCATATGCAAGTTATAAATATCACATTATGGCAATGAGAGAGAAAGAGAGCCTGTTTATTCAACAGCACCATGTGATCACTCTCTATTCTTAAATTTCCTGATAGGAGCAACACAGTAAATCCTGCTCTGCCTGAGGTTGAACCATGCATGCAGAGCAGTCGAACATACATTGAACTGCCAGACCGGGCCTATTCTTTTATTCATGTACCTGTGTTTACTCTCCTTCAAAGAGTTTGTTATTCCTTTCCCACCTCCCGCTGCAGTACTTTCTTACTGTTGTCCTGTCTCCACACCCACCCTTCGCCTTCTTCTACAGTGTCGGGGTGTGTGGGTGAGACATGCCGAGCCTTGCAATGTATGCTTGATCAGACAGGAGACAACTGCAAGTCAAGGGTGGATTGTACAGATATGGGCTCGGGTGACAAAGTATTATTGAAAAGACCTGATTATCATCTTATTGTGAGGGAAAACGATGATCTATTTGGGGCTTTACTCTGCCTTTACTTACTGTCTTTAGAGACATTTAAAGCTATCACATGTTAAGTCTGGCTCTGGACCGGACAGAATACTCGGGGTGCTGGTAGTTTTCCACTGGAGGTTGCTGACTGAATACAGAGAAAGACGGTGTTTGTTCCACCTCCTCCATCGTTTTCACCCCTTCACCTCTCCTACGACTACGTGATCTATTCAGTCGCTGTTATTTACCCCCCTAAATTCTTGTTCGCCCTTCAGTGCGAAGACATCATGTTTTGCAACATACTCTTTTCCACTTTCTTTCCTACTCTTCCTCCCTCCCTCCCTCTCTCCCTCCCTCTCAATTCCTGAATAGCATGGCCAGAAATAATCGCAGACAAGCCAGCCAGCACCCCCCACCCCCAAGTAACGTGTCAACCAACCCACCCCATCATTGCACCTCATGCCACTGGTACCATGACGACTGCTTAGGCTTTCCAACACTAGCCCATCTCTCCCTCTGTGCCAAGATAATACAGCCTTTTCATGTTTTAGTGGAGCAGCCGTTACAATAAAGACGGATGATGTTTTCAGGGAACAAATTAAAAGATTTTTCTCTTCCTGTCTACCGTTTGAGATTTTTCAGCATGTGTAATAAAAGGCAAAACAAAAAATGGAAAATTGTGCTATTTATCATTTATTCAGGCTTACAACAGGATTGACAGTGACCTAGTTGCACACTTCCCACATGCCCCCCCTCCTCTCTAGTCTTCCCTAGTCTGCACCCGGCAGCATGCCGCACTGACTGTAAGGTGGGGGTCTGTCTGTGTTGTAGGATCAAAGTGGGAGCTTGTGTGTTAATATGCTTCCTTACCATGTTAGAAATGGTCTCTAATATCCTGGCAAAACAGGCATTTGGTGCTGGAAAGTCAAGATATTATATAAATGCTCAGATTCTTGTACAGTGCTAGATGCACAATGAAGACTTATTTTTTAGTACATTATATTAATTACTGGTGGTTTTAAATTCATATTGTACTTTGAGAAAGCTTCTGACTGTGGGTTTCATTCATGTTTGTGGATAAAGGATAAAACCCATGCATAGAACACTGAACACTGCCAAAAGGCTATCAATTTGATTATAAAGTGAACTGTACTAGGGCTGCAACTGATTGTTATTTTCATTATTGATTTCTCATATCATATCATTTGATCTATAAGATCCACACAGTTTCCAAGAATCCAGGATAATGTCTTCAAATGTCTTGTTTTGTGCAGCCTACAGTCCCAAACCCAAAGATCACAGTTCACAATGATAGAAATCCTCACAAAAGCTCCAACCAGAGTTTAAATGACATTAAAGAAATGGCTAAAATGATAACTTGATTATCGTAAATGTTGATGACAAATACTCTTTATTGAACAATCGATTAATCGACTAATAATTTCAGCTCCAAACCGTACCTCAACTTTGAAAAGCAATAGATTTGCAGCTAAAATGCATCAAAGAAGAACTACAACAATGTGCAGCTATCATCAGCAGTATCAGCATCACCAGGGCCGAAAAACAATCATATTACAAAAGGCTTTAAAAGGAGTGTAGTAAAGCCTTAAGTGGCCACAATGTAATTGTAACATAAAGCTTCATGTAGCCAGTAAGATTAAACATCCCACAGACACACTGCCAGTGCACACACACCCATTCCAGTCCATATCAACGCTGTCACATCACTCTCGCCCAGCTGGCTAGCAGCTGTAAATCCACAGCTTTATTCCTCTATCACTTCCTCGGAGCATTTCACTGTATAGTTACTGTGCCAAAGGTCACTGCCTGCTGCTGCTGCTTCTGCTACATTCTCTCCCCCCTCGATATGCAATTTATCTGACCTGATTCGAGCCGAGATCTCCCATAATCCAGCAGATCTGCCCAGACCACAAGGCTCTCTCTCCATGGGTCCTCACTCTATTTACAAGCAAAGGTAGCCCAGAGAGGACTGGAGGCATGCACACAAAACACACGCCGACACATAAAGTAAACTCACAGAGACAATGGCAGGCACATATACACACACACATTCATGCACAACAGTATATATAAAAAGTTAGAGAACTTCTTGTCAGTGACAGTGAGCAAAAACTTTAACAGTTCTCTGAACTAACGTCACGGTCAAGTGGACTTTGATTCTGCTTTCTCAGAAA
This sequence comes from Dicentrarchus labrax, assembly GCF_905237075.1. Lineage (NCBI taxonomy): Eukaryota > Metazoa > Chordata > Actinopteri > Moronidae > Dicentrarchus > Dicentrarchus labrax. Next base: position 17,622,476 of record NW_026136708.1, read on the forward strand.
AGCAATATTGCATCTGTACACACTCCCGTCTGTCAAGGTTGACAAGTCAGGTTTGTTTTACCACAAGCATGTCATCTTTGAGACAGGCTTGTACAGACAACAGGCTTTTTTTGAGAACAAAGCTAACCCACAATCAATCACACTGTGCAACAATATGTCAAAGAATTAAAGCGACCATGCAACACCAACCTTTCACATACATGAAAACACTGCGTTTTATAACAGTAATTGTTCAACCATGCATACTTAAGTCTTGCCACACACATTTAAAAGGCAATGCATGCCCTTTAAAACCTGCATGACAGGGAATATGTGCACCTTCCACAAATAAATCAACCCTGAAAAAGCATTATCTGATGTCATCTCCGACGGCCTGCAGACACGTCCAAGCTTTCCACGTGGAGACAGGGTTATTCTGGGAGGAGGCCAGATCCAGGAAGCCATTTCACTTAATTAATCACACACAAGTGTTTATTACGGGGGCTGCTGAGTCATCCTAAATGTCCATAATTAGCTAAATAAGTATGTGTAAAAAATGAGGAGCAGCGTAAGCTTGAAACATCCACAGCCTTTGCCTTCCTCTGAGAAACACAGGTAGTCTACTCCGGGACTGTCGCTTAACTGACAAATTAATGGCTGGTAAAAAATCTCTGAAAAATTCATCTCTCATTTCTTTTAAGCAGTGGAAGCAGCAGGATCTGGGTCAAAAATACTCTGTATGCAGCACAGTGAAAAAGATTTTTAACCCATTTTCCCAAAACAAGATGGTTGCTCATTTTGTAGAATAAAAAGCCATAAATATATAAATGTGGTATAAAACTATAAAATAATGCAAACTAACATAGATAACTACACCTGAAAATGAAATTCAAATCAGTTGCCATCTTGGGAAATGTGTTAAAAATCTTCTTTATTGCACAGCAAACTAAATATGTTCTATCCTTGTGGCTAAAGGAGACTTTAAGGATTCAGGAAATACCTTCAAAACTGCAGTAAATGTGTTTAAACATCCTTCTGGGCTTTTGAAAGATTGCCAAGGATTTATCTTTCAGAAAAACAGACACTTAGCTCTGTGACTCGAATTACTCTATTGTTATGGTAATACATGAGAGGCACAAGCTGGGGTTATGCACTTCTGTACACTGCTGAATTGTGCATTAAAACATTAATAAAATAAAGTTTATGGAACATGCAGCAATACTAACAAAGTAAGATGCTGATTCCTATATTGGCAAGAACTTCACACTGTATTCGGCCATTTTCCAAGTCACAGTAGCAAAAAAACCTCAGACTGAAAATGGACTGTATGTGCTCAGAACTGGACTGAATTAAATTCAAAGAGACACTAAGTCCATTTGGTATTTACTGTACATTCTTCACTACATCATTTAATCCGTGTAGGCTCTAGATGTGAACAAGTCTTCAGCCTGCGTCACAAGAACAGGTTGATCTTTTGAGAGTGGTCCTTAATTCAAGTTAGGGTAGAGGGGCTAACACAATGGTGTAATTACATAACACAAAGAAACCCCTCTCTGTCTCTGTCCAGCCGCCCAAGACTGGACTCCTTTCATCCAGCGAGGGAACATGGTGACCGGAGAGAGAGCGGGACGATGGAGTCTGCCCACCCCTTTCATAGACTCAGAACAAACACATAGTATTGTCTCTCTTGATTTGTGTGTATGTGCATATGTGCCCGTGTTTGCATGTAGTACGTCTGTCTTCGCCCGTCGTCATTCTCTGTTCCAATATATGCGTTAGATCAATAAAGCTCAGCAAGGTCAAGTGCCTCGACAAGCCCCAGGATGACCTTCTGACAGCGTCTGCATATGTTGCAGGATTGCATAGGTAAGTGGTTTTGATTCGTGTGTGTGTGTGTTCACCCCAGCTGGCCCACAAGGAGGGCTTAAGGGAACCCAACCCCTCCCTGTGCACATAGAACCCTATTTTCATCCGGCGACCCTGTAACCCTTGACCCCTGGGACTCAGCAATACTGGGGCAACAAAACACAACATTTGAGCCCACAAGCCTATTCCTTTAACTGTGATCACAGCTTCTTCCACACATGCACAGGGTGCCTTGAAAAACAAGCAATGACTCAGAGGCAGTGAGAAGGGTCTGTGGCCCTCGATGTTTCTGAATCTCTTTTTTTATCATATGGGTTCGTCAACTGAAACTGGAAGCAGAAAAAGAAGAGCAAAAAAGAAAAAAGAATGTGCTGTGCAGCATTAAACATCCCAGTCCAGGCACTTGCCAACACGTGTCATTTGGGGAAATATGTTTTCTTGCTCAAGTTAGATGAGAAGATCTGATTACAAATATAAGGATACAGCCAGCAGCCCGTTAGCTTAGCTTAGCACAAAGACTGGAAACTAAAGAAAACAGCAAGCCTGATTCTGTCAGAAGAAAAAACACACCAAGCATAAGATGTAAAGTCAAGTCCCGATGTTTTGTTGTCACTATAAGGTTTCCAGGCAAACAATGTATACTTCAGGAAGTTACAACGCCCCTAACCAGGAAATAGTCTAGCACATAAACCCCCCCATAAAAAAAAAAAAAAATATATATATATATATATATAGCTATATATATATATATATATATATAGCTATATATATATATATATATATATATATATATATATATATATATATATATATATATATATATATATATATATATATATATATATATATATATATATATATATATATATATATATATATATATATATATATATATATATATATATATCTAGTATATATATATATATATATACCTAGCTATATATATATATACAGCATATATATATATATATATATATATATATATATATATATACCACTCTGTCCTATTTACAGAGTTTGGTTTGTCCATTCTGGGCTACTGTAGAAGCGTGATAGTTCAACATGGAGGCATCTACAGTGATGAAAACATACCTATGAATATTGTACTCCATTTCTGCCAATAAATTCTCCTAAATGTTAAACACTGGACCTTTGAGAAACATGTTCCTTCTTGAGTTTTTTTTACTCATAGATGCCTATGCTAGATGTAGCTTCATATTTAATGGACTTATATGAAATGTATTTCCCAGCTATTGCTTTAAGTGTGTGTACACAATGTTAACCCTAACCCTTATTTTTTAGTGCCACTGAATTTGATTTTCTTCATGCCACACTGTACCCAAAGATGAGGGCCTATGTCTTACTTCTTTAAATTATTATTGGCTACACCTTCACAGTTGATCAAATGTACAGCACTGCTCTGCACACTGGGGCCAAAAAGTAGCAAAATATTGTTCCAGGCCAAATTTTTGCAAGCCATGAGGGTATTAGAGGACATTATTCTCACCAAGCAGGAGGCCTTCCTCCTCTAGAAGAGAGGGGGTTGTCATGAGGAAAGGACTGTCTGTGTTTTCAAAGATTTTGTCTTTAATCAGCAGATCTGCTGGAATTAGAGGTCTGTCTGAGCCTGAGCCCCCTCCCTTACCCCCTTCAATCCCTGACAACGTGAGAAAGGTGTGTGTGTGTGTGTGTGTGTGTGTGTGTGTTGGTCAGGGGAGTCTTAAACCGTGGGACCAGAACGACATGAGCTGCCACACTGGGCTCATAAATGCACCCTTTGGCAAGCCCACGGCAAATGCAGCTTAGCATAATTCAAAAATACCAGACGGTGTGTACTGTGGTGCACTGCTAAATCCACAAAGCAGCTTTCTCCCTCTCTCATCTCTCTGCCCCTCTCCTCCATCTTCCAAAAAACACTTCCGCACAAACAGGAATTAATGCCACTGCCAACCAGTCTATTTCCTCGGAATAACAACCCCGTCAGGCCATCAAAAGTTGTCAAGCTTAGTTTTGTTTGTTATTAGAGGTCTCATTAAGTGGAAAGGGCCACAGCTAACACCTCACTAAAGCCCGGATAAAGCCAATATTTTGTTCTTTGCAAGTAAATAATGACAATTTTAACTGACAAAATATAATAAATCCGAAAATACTTTGGCACCAACATTAATCATCCGTGAATATTAAATTATTTATGTATTTTATTGGTATTATGGTTCATTCAGGACTCACAACAACATGAATACAGAACATACAGGTACATGTTGTGACCTGAATCCAAATAACACTCGACCACATCTGCAATAACAACAAAAACACAAACCATACAGTACCGACAGCGCTGCCGTGGATATTAGCTGATAGAAGGATATGATATTTATGTGAGCAGCTGGTTGAGACAGACCACGGGTTGGTGTGATGTCTGCCTCCAGCCGTCCCCATTACTCGTTATATTACACCCATTTTCATTACATTAATAACAGACCTGTGGAATATCTCACTGGTCACACCAACAGCATTTAAATTACCAACTGAAATGACAGGACATGCTGATTGTGTTAAATCAGCTACACTGTAAAAAAACGATGAAGATGTTGGATGTTATATTGGTGTAATGCTGATGATGGAGGGCGTTACTGAGTAGTTTTGGTTAAGAAATAAGTCTTAGCTCTCAGCAGTGTGGATGTTTTTATTGGTAAAATTCAGTGTGTGGCTGTGAATAGAAGCCCTCGGGCAAATTAGATAAAATAAATTGTATAATAAAGTCATTAAATGTGCTTCAGAGGGAAGGAAATTGTTCTTTTAAAATGTTATTTTTGAGAAAGATGTGGTACTTTTATTGTATTTGTTATATACTGTATGATAATTAAGGCAATCTGTGTGTGTGTGTGTGTGTGTGTGTGTGTGTGTGGTTGGGGACGGGGGGAGTTATTAGGACATTAAAGCAATGGGACATTTCAACTCCTTATTATTGATTGCGTGTGGCAGTTAAGGAATGTTTATTCTGCTGTTATTTTAATGTAACCATCAATTAAATCCTTAAAATCAGAACGTAATAAGTGTGAAATGTGAAATTTGTGATACTTGGCAAAGAAATTCAAATCTTTTTTGCATCTGCAGCCTTTCAAAGAACCTTTTGTGGCCATTTCAATGATTTTAGGTTAAGTTATCTTATTATTTGACTAATAATTAATTAGCAGTATACTTGTACTTGTCTTTAAAGGCAGTATTTTGTCCATCTGAATGTGTGTACTCTCACCACTACAGTTTATTTGTGGTGAATATCTGCGTATTTTCTGTACATTGAAACAGTTTGTACAAATGAATGTATGTATGTCGCTGAAGGACCCGGTCGACCTTGGCTCATGTAGTGTTTCAGTGTTAATTAGGTTGCGGTGTCTCATTGTGTCACTGAATGTAATCCACTTGACAAAACATGCATTGGGTCTTCACAAACGTTCTGACTCAAGCGCACTGTTTGTAATGCTTATGAGGAGGTGAAGAGAGGAGCAGATGGCAGCAGAACAATACCATACGCACTCGTATGGAAGGACATTTGACAGCCTGGTGCAGCTTAATGCAACACAAAACAAAAAGCTCACCGGAGGTCTTATTACAAAAAGCTGTATTAATCTCCTACCTGGACAGCCTGCAGGAGCCGAATGCATCGCTCCCTGACGTCTTCAAAGGGACACCGTTTGGAGAGCATGAGAAGGTGAGCCAGGATGTCGTTCAGGTCGCTGTTGGGAAGGCTTCCCGAGGCTGGGGGCGACAGGGCCGGTGTCGGTATGGGTCTGATGGCCTCCACTTTCCTCATCACCATCTGGCGGATGTTCTCCATGGCTTCGCTTCTGGAGATGGCATCCCGGCTGCCCAGCCCGTCCCATCTCTCCAGAGACTCCTGGTCCTGCACGTCCATCTTTTGATGTGGGACTAATGTTTGTGCTGCCTTACAACAAGCTACACAATAAGTAACACATGAAACATTGTATGGTTTACATCACAGCATCAAAAATAACCCAAAGAGATGTTTATTTTAATGTTATTCTAGTGGGGAACTGTGGTTGGGCATGCACCTATAATGTCATTCAGTGTCAGACAGCACTGCAAGAACTACTATTGCCCGATATTAGCACATATATCAGCCAGTAAGTAAAAAGAATTTGTGTTGCAAATTGCATTAACATACTTGCACCTGGAAGCACTTACAAGTTTATTTTCCCAACTGTTAAATAATGTCAGATCTGTATCAAATATGTATTTTTTTATAGCTCAAAATATAGTTTTCTAGAGAGTTTATGAATAAAATAAGCAGACGGGACATAATCCAACACATTAAGTACCTGACAACTCATCACAATGATGCAAAAAGTCATATAAAAATCTAATATTGCTTCAAAGAAGTTCAGATTTTTGATTTGCAATACTACCTACAATGGCCTAACACACTGATATCACTGTATAATGTATAAATGATATGGTCAGACATGGTATATTTAATCATGCCTACTCAGTAAATATCTTCGCCACAGTTCTTTAACAAAGGAATTCAAGAGATTTTATCAAATGTTTCTTTCTGTCTACCAATGTCTAAATATAAATATGCATATATATATATATACATACTACACACATACACATACGTCTGCACGCATTAATCCGACCTAAAACAGCCAGTATTAGTCGGGCTCTAGCAGGAATACAGGCATTTAAACCCAGATCATGCTGAGAAATGTAACACTGAACATTTGATCTGTTAACGTTACCAACTTCCAAGCAAAAATAAACCTGGTTTAAATCCAGACTATGCACTGAAGTTACAAACCCTCATAATCTGCTTTTGCATTTAAAAATAATGCACAAATAACGCAACTTGTCATTTAAGTGAGCTCCATTCAATCTGTCCCTGTCTTCCTTTGGTGTCAAGGCTTTTTTTTTTTTTTTTTTTTTTTTTTTTTTCTCCACAAGGCACACATTAATAACAAAAGACACCCGTAAAGTACAAGAGAAGCGCGGAGGAAGCCACATCCCCACCGGCAAACCTTTCACCGTGGACCCACAAATAAAAAGTGTCACTCTCTGAAATACTCACTTTATCCACATTCTTCGGTGCAGGTCTTCTGCATACGGGACGCCTTGACACTGCACAGACCAGCGAACGCCAGTTGGAAACGGTGGGAGGCGACGGCTAAAACGTTTGATTGGCGGGGCGGGCTGGCCAATGAGAGGAGGCCGTGGGCGTTCTAAGGGCGTGTCTGTGCCAATTCTGGCCCCCTGATTGGTCGGAGGCCCAAACTCGCCGGGAGGGGGGAAGGTTTCCTGGGAGTTGGATTCTCTGCGTTCGATCCGTGTTTTGAAAGGGAGGCGCGTCGGAACTACATCTCCCATCATGCAGTTCGTCGGCAAAAGCCCCCCCCCCTTTCTCTTGTTTATCAGAAAATAATTGAAAGGCAGGCAGAGGAGAGAGAAAGAGGGAGATATGGGTAGTGTCGGTTTGAGTCGCTTTTGTTGTTTAATCTCATTTGCATTTAACTAAACTGCCAAAACTACACACTGAAACGGCCAATGATAAAGATTATCGTCTAAAAGAAGTTAATATTAGATGTTACATGCCATGTAAATCTATATTAGAGACAAAGGTGTTGTCTCTAACAAAAAAATATATATATAAATCTACATAAGATGTACGAATCTGGAAACTGGGAGAAAGACAAATACCAAAATAAGTTTTAGAGAAAATAAATGTTTTATCTTTGTGCAGCACACCTGCTACAACTTCAGACATGTTGCCTTCTGCTGCAGCAGGCTATTTGCATACTGCTGTGCAAATGTTTACAGGGTGACTGATTCATTTACTGGCTAAAGACACTTTGACACAATAGCTCAAGAGGCCAGAAAAATGCCTTTAAGAACAACTTTTTTTGGTTGAAAGTGGGCACGTCTCCACGTAATCAAACTCCAACTCCTTAACATATGTTATTTAAGGCCATCGCTACCACTGAGGATGCTGAGGGGTTATGTATGTCCTCTGTATTTTGGGGGATGTGTGTGTTTGGTTAAATTAAAATGATAACAGGGTGTGTTTTCTTCACTCATGTGCACCAGTTTTTTTAGCAGTGTGTTTGGAAATGATTAAATACTATAAATGTTAGTCTACTGGGTCGTCATTAATCAAAACCAGGCAAAAATATTTCTGATCCATAAAGCTGTATGCAGGATGAGTGACTCTCAGTGTTTATTCTGGCTATAGTCCTGCTTTATATTTCTGCCAGCAGTTTTGTGAGGCTTTAGATCTTTGATTTCATGAAGGGTAACTGCATTATAAATGCAGTGAGCCTTCACAGCACTTAATCTAAAACACTAATCACTTCTGTGAATACCCTCGTGAGGACGAGCCAACTTGCAAAGATTAAATGCATTTGAACATGTGACAAAGATATGATTCATTATCAATTCGTTATATTTTATGTTGCTAAAATGTTCCCTCCGATGTGGAGAGGGAGAAGGCCTCGATTGTTTTAACAGGGTTGGCAGAAAGAGGGAAATTATATTAGATTTAACTCTTTTCTTTTATCTAAATTATATGAAAGTGTCAGAAAGTGTCTCTCTCTGACAAAATCTGAAAACCTGACCCCAATAAGAGGTCACCAAAGTTTCACTGGGGGGTCGCGAGGCCTTCTTAATATTAAGATGTGTAAGAAAACTTAACAGAATATACACAGAAGGCCTTTATCTCAGCATTTCGTCTAATTGTGTGACGAAAACGAAATGAAATTGTTTGCTTAGATATAATTTATAATTGTTAAAAAATGTAAAAAAAAATACACAATACAGACATATTGTATAAAAGGTTCCTAAAACCATAAAAAACAAACATACAGCTAATGAAATATTCACAAAATTCACTTTATCAGTTGTTCTGTACTGTTGATCCATAAAATATGTCACTTAGTCAACAATGATCAATGAGAGATAGAAAGGGGATAGATAGTGTATGTATAGCCTAGATATATATTATTATTGTTATTATTATTATTATTATTATTATTGTTATTATTATTATTATTGTTATTATTATTATTATTATTATTGTTATTATTATTATTATTATTATTATTGTTATTATTATTATTATTGTTGTTATTATTATTATTATTGTTATTATTATTATTATTATTGTTATTATTATTATTATTATTATTATTATTATTATTGTTATTATTATTATTATTATTATTATTATTTATTATTATTATTATTATTATTATTATTATTATTATTATTATTATATAGTGTCAATGGTTGGGAGCTGGAGGAGGAAGCAGTGCGCAGGCGGAACCTCTGTGATGAGGGCGGCAAAGAGGAGGGAAATTTAAAAAGTCCGGACAGGAGTCGGAAAGAATCGGTTAGCTGACATAGAAACAGTTTTAACAACTTTAAACACAAAGCGGTCTGAAGATTATATTAAATATTAAATATTAAATATTAAATGTAAACACATGAGCTGAAACGAGTCTCGACCTCAGGATGGAGTCTCGTTACGATCAGGTAACGTTCGCCCACCGGCCGTTAGCTGCGGGTGAGGCTAACGCGGTAGCATTTTTAGCTTTGTTTACTTTCTCTAACGCTGCCGTTCGCTGCCGGGGTCGTCTGAAGGCGCTTTATTGTTGTTTTTTTTGTAACGTTTATCAAGTTTGACGTCCAGAGAGGGTGGTTTACAGGTTTATGCTGGGTTAACACGGTATATTAACGGTATTTGTAACGTCGCTTAACGTTAGCAGCGGAAGTCGTGAGGCGTTTAGGAGCGTTACGGTTTGTTTGTATTTATCAGCTTTTCTTCTCCCGACAGTAATTTAAGTGTTTAACACAGGGAAAGTACAGGATTTGCTGGTGTTTAATATTATATGTTATTATCTCATTTGACAAGCTCATCTTAATGACTAAACAATTAACCTCTAATGCAAATAATCATTAACGTTAGCTGCAATCTTCTGTCTCTAAAGCCTCCTCCTCCTCTTGTCTGTTAGATTTTAGACTCGCCCTCCAAAAACAGCTACATTGGGAGCTATTACCAGCCTCCGGACAGGATACTGTCAGTACCCAGACAGCTGGAGCTCCCTGCACACTCCCCCATCAGCATGGATCCACAGACGAGCAGCCCTCAGGGGTCTCAGACCAAACCTAATATTGACAGCAAAGGTACGGTGCAGCCTTTGTGTCAAGCTTGTCTCATACAATGTTTTTGTCATGGTCACCTCCTGCTACCATTAACAGGTATGCTTTTTTTTTTAAATTTTGTTCTTATTAACTTCAGCTGTTGTTGACGCACTGAAGACCCTGCAGCAGAAAATCAGACGACTGGAGCTGGAGAGGAAGCAAGCAGAGAAGAGCTACCACCAGTTCTCCCATGAAGCTCAGGCTCATCAGCAGATCACAGCATCTTATACAATGCACAGTCAGCCAGCAGCCAGCCTGCCGGAGACAGATAACACTGACAGGAAAGGTAAGTGATGGGGGGCGCAAAGGGAGAGGCCACTGCTATGTTCTTGGACATTATGGAAATGTAAAGTCTTCTCTGTGTTCTGTGTTTGTGGTAACAGAGCTGGACTTGAAGCTGCAGTCTGCAGAGTCTCGGTGTAAGGTTCTTGAGAAGCAGCTGGACTACATGAGGAGGATGGTTGAAAACGCTAAGAAGGAGAGGAATGCTCTCATGGAGGATCAGGTAGTCCAAAAGTATAGTTTTGTAGCTCAGAGAAGGATAACAAATTATGTTTATATCCTAACTCTATTCCTCATCTGTGTTCCATTAGGTTACATCTCTCTTTGTACTGTATGCATGTTACAGAGCCGCCATATAATCCCTGTTTGCCTCCCCACTAGGCCTCACTGCAGAACCAGCAGCCAAGCAGCTCAAACACCCAGTCTCAGCGCGAGAAGCTGGAAAAACTTGAATCGGAGTGTCTCAAATTGAGCAGGACCCAAACTCTGGCAGAGGTAATTCACAGTTCTTCCAAATGATTAGTCTTGACGCTGATCATGACAAGCTGAATGATGAGATCTTTACTTCAATGCAATTTTGCTTTCAGAGGAAGCTTGCCTTTCTGGAGCAAAAACTACTGAAAGAAGAGCACGAACGTCAACTTGTGCAGGAGAAAGCAGACAAAGTCAGTGCACACACTTCACTTTTTGGATCAGCTCTTTTAAGTTTCAGTTACACAAGAAGTTTACCTTGTTGTTGTTGTTGGCTGTGCTTGCTATTATTATCTTTAATACCGTTATCTTGAGATCACAAGTTAATTTATCTGGAGAAAAATAACTTTGCTTGTTTGTAGATAACAAGATAATGACACTGTTTCTCAGAGATCAGCAGTGCAATGCCAGCTTGCATAGATGGCGTTTTATAGATATAGCATTAGTTCAACATAATGGACAATGCATGGAGGAATGACATGCCAGTTAAAATTCATTTTCATATTGACCAAAATTGCATCATATTGCCAAGAAATAATATCTTAAATTAACTCTCAGATGTACATGGTAGCAACTTGTTTCAGGTCAGTTATGATCCTCCCAAACAGTCGACAGTGATCTTGAAGGCTGAAATTAGTAGTGATCAAATGAACCAGACATCGGACAGCATAACAGACTTAAATAATAAAATGTAAGCATGGCCGTTCTCAGCTTCCGTAATTCCCTTTATCCCAAATATGCACATATTTTAGAATAAATTTAGAAAATAAGCACTTCTTTTTTGTTTTATATAAAAGGTCAATTACTTCTAGTCCCTATTAAATTATCTCTAATCTAATAATGGTAAAATGCCAACAAAGAATCTTGATAGGTAGCAGACAAGCATTTTTTTTATTTTTCTTTAATCGTTCTATTATTGCGACGTCCACAGCTGCAGAAAGAGCTGGACATCAACTTTCGAATGTCTGTCCAAACTACTGAGGACATCAAGCCAAAGAAGAAAACAAAAAAGAGCATAAAGGTACCTTTCTTATTGATAAAGCTAATTAACTACTAACTTAACGTTTGTTTGCACATAGTAATGATAAATCTATCTTCTATCTCAGAAAACCCCCAGACAGAACGAGCTGGCATCACCAAGCACCCCGAGGCACAAAAAAATGCCTTTTGTTGCTGGAACAGTAAGTCCGTTCTGATGCTCTGCAGTAACTCTAAAAAAACATGAATTATTAACTGTTTCCTCTTTTTTTTGATTGATTTTGATCTCCTCTACCTGTCGCAGTCGACGAGCCCGAGCCATTCAGTCCACGCCAACATACAAAGTATACTTCACATGATGAAGCACCATCAGCCCCAGCTGTGTGAACGAGTGAGCGCTCTGCAGAGATCTGGTTGTGGAGCCAAGAAAAGCCTCCAAAAGGACTTTTCTCAATCTTCCACTACTTTTCACAATCCGGACAGGGAGCCCAAACGAGCAGATCAGTCACTGGGCTCGCTGTCTGATCTGCTCCTGGCTCTGCAGGACGAGCTTGGACAAATGAGCTTGTGAGTGAGATTTGTATTGTTTCATTTTACTTTACTTTCTTTTTACACATTTAGTAATCTGTGTCTGTGTTTTTTTGTCAGTGAGCATCAGGAGTTGGTGGCTCAGATAGATGCAACCCAACATCGCGACCAGAAGCAGGATCTGCAGAGAGAACTTGAGAGGTTGGTCGCCAGGATGGAAGAGAAGGGAGTTCAGATCACCAAACTCCGCAAACACCAGCAGACGGTATGTGAACTGTCACTCTGTACAATCCAGTCTCATTAAGGAACTTTGTAGACATGTAGTGTTTAATTTAAAGAACCAGTGTGTAGGATTTAGTGGCTATAGGGGTTGAAGTCTGTATTTAATGACCTGGAATGTGTAGAAGAAAGTGGCAGCGGAAAAAAAGGTCCTTTCTTCTGTCAGTGTTTGGTTTGTCCGTTTTGGGCTACTATAGAAACATGACAGTTCAACCACAGAAGGCAACCAGTGTCTGTAGATTAAAAACGTCTCATTCCAAGGTTAAACATAAACACAGAGATTCCTGTATTCGGTTGATTATACACTAATGAAAACACACCTATGAATATTAGATTCCATTTCCGCCAATAGTCCCTCCTGAATGTTACACACTGGACCTTCAAGTATGTCCAGTGTCTGTAGTGTCAGCTGATCATCACCCATAAATGTGTAAGGACTGTAGGTGTCTAATGTTTTCTAATGTCTTCGGCTCCTGTACAGGTCCATCAGTTGTGCCAGAGCCAGCCACGTGCCGAGGAACACAAAGCCAAGAAGCCGAGCGGGATCAAGCCACCTGCTCCTTCTCCTGTTAAGCCCAAGCAGAAAGGAAAGAAAGGTGGGACCACCCACAACAACCTGCAGCTTCTCAGAGAGACCCAGAAGTTGAGGAACAGCCTAAAACAGGACGACCTCTCCTGGGAAACATGAGGTTTTCTCTGAAAGAACTTTCTGTGTGCAGGCTTTGATACCACAGCTGGTTGAAGCACAAGACTCCCCTTGGCTCCTTGCAGCCTGCTTTCTCCTCTCTTCAGATGGCCTCTGGGACATTTTTAGTAACAAATGAAAAGAGGGAATAAAGTGTTTTTTGTGTTTTACACAGGACTTGATAATGTGTTACTCAGACAACCTATTAAGCAATTTGTGATTGACTTAAATAAAATCTTGCACATACAGGGTCCTTTAGTAGGTAGAGGGTGTTTAGTTACAAACTTGGACCTTATATCTCATCTCAAATGAAGCTGGAGTAATCTATTTTTAATATTTAACATTTTTAAATAAAGGGTATTCTCTCTACATGCTGTAAATGCAGTTTTATTTCTGCCAACACAAATGTTTTTCTGTAACTCTGCACCATTGTTTGGATTGAGAACCACTAGGTGGCAGTGGTCAGCCTGTGTTTATTTTAAAAAAACATGAAGGCTTTCACCTCTGACACATTTACACGGTTGCATGTATAATAATAAGACACAACTGTATAATGTTGCATGCAGCACCAATCTCCTGCTGTCTTGAACGGTCTATAATTGAGATGGACCAGATGCTTTTGTGAATTAGGTTACAGCAGCTGGTTGGACAGCTGAGTAAATGTGGCCCTGACCACAGGACAAACGGATGTGGCTTTTATCGCTGTGCACAACTGGGAGGAACTGCTTTTTGACTTTTGAATTTAGCTTTTTTCACACAGCCAAAACGGCTCAATTCTTTTAAATGCAACGATGATAGTTGCGCATCTTAATTGCAGGCTGTGTCAGGTGACAGGACACATTTCTGGCGAGGCTGAGGCTTTTATACTTGCTCCCTGTTTATTTGAGTCAGCCACCTTTATTTTTTTTAATGGGAGGAATAACCCCACACGTGAAGCTGCCTCATAACATTCCTGCATTATCTCATTATAAGGCCTTGGTCAACATTTTTGTTGTCTCATCAGGTCACATTTTTGAGAAGGATGAATTCTTTTTTTTTTCTTAATGCTAATCTCAGTCACTCCCTATACCACCAACTCTACAGTGGTTCTTAAGTCACAGATTGTTGACATAAAAACGTCCCTAACTTGCCCTGTCAGACGTTCTCGGGTCACGGCAGAAGAAAACCGCTTATTGTTATTGTTGCTATCTGCCTTTTCAGTTCATTATCTAGCTCAGTCCTGGTATTCTTGGCATGACTCTGAGTTCACTGCATGGTTAAATGGACTGAGCTGGTGTATGAGAGAGAGACTAAACCCTAATGCATTGTTTCTCTGTGCTCCCATATTAGATTACAGAGCATGACTGGATGCAGCAATCTGGTTAGCTGAGGCAAGTCAGGGCCCCTCCATGCCCATATACAAGGATCTCCATCCTCTCCTGACCCTGCAGCTCCGATACCTTGTGACTGCACACCCCTCTTTTTGTGTGGTGTTCACTAGCAGCGGTGTGCTCAGAGAGCAGTGTATGTAGGAGGGCTGGGTAGATATGAGTCTGCGTTAGGCAGTTTGTTGTGGGTGTGTGAAGGAATTGCCTATAAACAGCTACTAGTCCATCGTCTTACAAAGAAGAAGAACAAGGAGTACATTTGCCTACAGTCAAGTACGTGGATGCTAACTGAAAAAGCAGCATCCTCAGTGTGTGAGTGCCTTTTATTGAATAGGACAGCTGAAGATTGACAGAAAAGAGAGTGAGAGAGAGAGAAGGGATGACATGCAAAGGGCCACAGGTTAGATTTAAACCCATAAGACTCAGCCCTGGTACATGGAGCACACAATCTACCAGGTAGCTACCAGGTCGCCCTAGATTTTCCACTTAGTGAAAGGCCTGCAAGAGATGTTCTTAGATAGAGCAACAACAAGCTTTTCTATCTCTGTCCAGTAACACTAAGTGCAGGGTTGCAGATTGTTTTTAATGGATGCACAAGAGAGAGAAACTGTGGTGTGGTTATCCAAAAAACATTTCTCTCTCTCCGAAACACTCTTTGGTTCAGGGAAAGGTTGCCAGCTGGGGACTCTGACACTGAAGAATAACAGTCTGCTCAGCACTTAAACATTTTGTTACGCACACACCTCGTTCGGGAATGTAGTCGAGTACACGGGCCGCGATACTTGAATGTGTGCACACACGCGTGCATACTAACATTTCCTTCAGAGCTAGCAGTTTTTGCTACATAAGCAGAACCTCGCTGTGACCTCGGAAACTTATCAGGAAACAGTGAAAAACAAATGGTTTGTTTTTTAACAGACTGGTGGTTTCTTTGGGTCATTGATTGAATTGTTATTGATGGTACACGGCAGGAAATAATGTCAGTGTTGTTGATGGAATAAACTTTGTACCAGTTTCCTTTTCAAAAACATGTTTCAAACATTTCCCTCGTAAGATTATTACACAGTAGGGCTATTAGTTAATGTATGGCCAAAAGGGAGGCACTAGTATCAACAAAAACTCTATTATTATGTAGCTCAGTGGTTACCAACATTTCAGGCTTGTGAAAATTAAGCAATGTTAACTTGTGACCCCTCTTCACAGGTTACGACATCGTGGGCGTCAGTGGTGAGCTGCTCCTTCTAGGATTGCTTGATCTGAGGGATTCATAGAGGCCTGAAGAGGCTGAAGTATGAAACATAATTTCAATACCGAAAGTGACGGCAGTTTATTGCTGCCAAAGCCAGAAAAAGAAAAAATGAACAGTGTCAGAAACGTTTTTTTATACCAAGATATCTTTCACATCACTAGGAGATACGAACTAACTCTAGATAATCAGGCAGAGAACAGAGATGGAGGGCATTGATGGGGTTAGGGTGGATCCAGCTGTACAACATCAATAAGAATGTAAATTATATTAGTGCTTTTCCCAAATGGCTGCAAGCACACTGACCAACACACTCACATGGAGGAGCAGGTAAAGCAGAGTTACAGTCAGTTTACACGGCAAATAAGACATAAAGTTTTGAATAGTTTGGCATTTTGGTTAAGATATTTAATGCCAAATCCAGATTTAATAGGTATAAAGTGCTGAATTTGTAGACATCTGAATGTTAATACTATAAATATGATGATTATATGGTTGTTCAGCTCTAATCTGCTGTTTGCTTGTTGACCCAGCATTAGAGACACACACACACACACACACACACACACACACACACACACACACACACACACACACACACACACACACACACACACACACACACACACACACACACACACACACACACACACACACGGCAAGACAAAGAAAAGCCTGAACTTGATACCTTTTGTTGTCCGTGGCAACTAGTCTTTCAACTGTAACCATGGCGATGGAGCCTTACACTGAGACCTGGCTGCGTATCATCGTCCCACTTGTGATTTGTCATGTAAATCAGCCAGCTCCAAGAAAGTTGACACTGTCATCAAATGAAGGGTAAATACAGCGATTTGTTTAACAATATTCAAACTTTATTGGTTTTACATTGTGAAACTAAAGGCAACACTAGAAAAACAAGGCACAAAATAAAAAGGGTTGAGAGAAGAAGGAAGAAACAAAAGAGCACAAAAATAAGCACAAACCATTTCCGAGGGTTTTGGGGGGGGGGGGCATAGTGGCACCTGCAAGTGTCTATGTTTGGCTGTGTGTGTGTGTATGTGTTTGTGTGTCAAAGTGGGGTTTGGAGCAAAGCCACAGAAAAAAATCTAAATCGTACCTACAAGACTGATGGCCTCTTAACACAACAAGGTAAAATATATGGCACTACAGTGTGTGTGTGCACATAGCAATAAAGCCACGAGGCAAAGGAGGGAATCAAAAAGCTTTTTAACTTGTTGCTCTTGGGACACTGCAAGGCTGAAAACTGATAGGAGAGCCCTCCATGACCAAGCAAATTGGGACTTTTCTTAAGGAAGTCTAAAGAAAACAAGTAATTCAATGAAAACAATTGAAAATTACAACCAAAGAGAACTTCAAGTCATCACGTGACTGTTTGCTTCATGGACAAAATGTTGCAGTTAAAGAACATTAAGAGGTCTGTGGCTGCACAATTACCGCTAAGTTATTTTATCACAATGTGCTGGTGGGAAGTTGTCCAAGCTACAATCAGGCTTCAATTGAAAACTGTGCCATTCGTTAGCTGGTTACAGCCATTTCAGGAGCATTTTTAAACACCTACAATGTGCGATTGGTCAAAATGTAGGCACTTAAATGCTACCGACATGCCAGCCACTGAGTACACACTCACAAACTGCATTCAAATGCCGCCTGTTAATTACCTAGACAGCCTGTCACAAGCAAATGCTCTGTGGATTTTTGATCAAGAAGTTAAGGCTGAGCGTGACAAAACAAGACATTTAAGCAGAATACACAGAAAAAAACCACTTCACAGGGGTCTGAAAGTGCTGAGTCCCGTTGATATTTAATATGTGTGGCATATAATTTTTTTTTTTTTTTTTTTTACAAACTACAACTATATGTGGATATTAACTGAATAAGGCACTTTTCCTTAAAAAGAGGTGCACAGACTGAGTTAGTGGACTTGTAGCAGAAGCTGCAGAGAGGCAACACAATGGACATCTATTGGTATCCATGGATACCAGAGGTGTTTTGGACACACGGCAATGTCAACATGTGATGCCGTGTTCTTAAGGAATGCAGCAAGCATGTCGAAAAAGCAGAGAGCACTTTGACTGGATTTCAGTGGTTACGCAGCGTAGCGCTCGACGGCTGTGGATAAAACTCAAATATTTCTCTCTAAATTTGGGGGGGCGAAGGCTCTCCACATGCAGAGAATGGACAAACGGGTGCAGCTGAGGCCAAACTCTGTAGGCCTACTCGCCATAATTGGGTCTTTGGGCTGTAGCCTAATGCCACCAGGTAACTAGGTTAAAAAGGCGTGTTAATGGTGAGCAGCAGAAAAAACATGTAATCCTAAAATGATGAAAGCCAAAAGAAAAAAAGAAACTGCACTCATGAATTTCTTACTGTTCGTGGTCATACAAAACAAGGTGATTATTCATCCACTATCTATTACTATTCAAGACTGAGTATTTATACAAGCATTGGATTTTTTTTTTTTTAAGTTTGTTTTTTGTTTTTTTGATTTTGGCTGAATCATGAAAACATGTACAAAGACAAAGTTACAAAACAAAGCTTGTCAGTGCAATGCTCAATTTCCATGCCAAAACTGAGGACTTTGGCTTAATGCACACTGTTTCAAGGCAATTCTTTCAGCTAGCATATGGGCTAATCACAAATAATCGAGTGGTTTTTAAGTGTCTAAATCCTTAAGAGCATATGCAGTGGGAGGATACAAAAAATCACAACTCCAAGCATCCAGCATGCAATCAAGAGAAGAAAAAGAAAAGCTGTTTAACTAAACATTCTTGACACTGACGAGCCCGCTACAAGAAAAATGTACTGATAAACACTCCTTCATTTAGCCTTTCCTCAAGTTGAAACCAAAAGGATAAACAAAAACAGGACATGGCTATGTACAGGAGGGACAAAATGGAGGAAGAGGGGGGGGGAAGAAGAAAAAAAAAAAAAATCACAGTTAGCAGCAAGCTAATAAGAGAACTTGACATGAGCTCTAGCATGGCCACTTAGCTGTTGCAGTTCTGCACTTCACTCACAATCCTCTCATTTATACGGCAGAAAGTCAGAAATCAGAGGTGCAATGCTCATTTAACCAAACCAGCACTCAAACAAGCCAACATTTTTACTTCAATGCACTCCCTCCAATACTCAAGTTTTTTAAATTAAATCCAATATTTTTGCCTTTTCTTTAAAAAGAAAAAAGAAAAGAAAAACAAGGTACCCCTCCCAGATTTATAGCGCCCAACAGGAGCCCAAAATGTCCTGCCAGCTCACTGTTCAGTGTTTCAAAATTAAACGCAATTTACAGCTGAGTTCTGACACATAAATAGTGCAGTGGGAGGAAATTTGTGAGCAGCCTTGGGAGCTACAAAAAAAAAAAAAAAAAAAAAAGGGAGAGCGCCTTAAATTATTCATTTATACAAGGTCACCAGTGAGAAGACCATAGGTTTCATGCACTGAATATAGTCCTCGACTTATAGGGAAAAAAACTTCGATCTCGACTGATTAAGGCCCTCGAGTGATGACTATCTACGGTATTCTTCAACAATAAAAGGCTCTTCAGTCCAGCTGCGATACTACGGTCCTCACCAATATCAGCACCGCGATACCGTTTCTTTCTTCAGAAACATAAACTAACGATAACACTTGAGCCTCAATCGACAGAAAATCCTCCTCCACGTCTAACTTTAAGTCATACTGGACATTAAAGGCACTTCACTGCTATCACTGTCCACATCAAGAAGGTGCATGCCATTTGCTTTTATCTCCCCATTTCTCTATATTATCTACATTATTAAAACAAATGAAATATTCTACAATCTTTCATTTTGACCCACAGGTGCTTTTTTTTCCTGACAACTCCAAAAAACAAAAAACATGGGACCAAAGGGGCCAGCTCAACAATTAGCAACCTGGATGGGTAAGTTTTGACGTCGGTAAAGATCAGAAATAACAGTTGGGAGATTAAAGGATGGGAGATGGAACTTGTTACATGATTTATTGCATTGAGCTGCTCTACTGGCAGTCGGTTTTTGATATCTCTTTATAATAACTAGTATTGGGGGGGAGGGGGAGAATTATCCAGGGAAGTCAACAGCAGAAATCGCACAGCACTCCTAAATAATAACACAAAATAACCAGAAGGAATAGCTATTTTTTTTAAGTCTGACATCAGATGATTTAGTGTTGCTTTTATTCCCTCGTACTTTAAGTATCCCCACCTCTTTTACACCATCTATGAACACATATACATGAAACAGCTGCGGGGAGGGTCGAATGGACTAAAAGCAATACTGAATCATCACAGTCGTCACATTTAAGGAATAGCTGTGACCTCAAACAGTGTTTCCAAATCAAGACACAACAATGATGTAAATGCTACCGGTTTGCAGCTGTACAACTCCCAAGCATTGACAGGAAAGCTACTTTGTATGTATGAGTAATTCTTTAACTCTCAAGTGGTGGTGAGAGGGGTAGTAAATAACACGAACCCCCTCAATTTGCTGGAAAATGGTCTTTGCAGAATGACTAACGGCAGGAGGTGGGAGTAGCAACCAGATGATGTAATCCATATGCTCAAGTCTTAAATATAATATCACTGGCTGGAGAGATCTGTTTAGTTTGACACGTTACTGCGATGTGAATTATACATGCAGACCTGCACGGTTGCCTTAATACAGACGCTAATGCAGGCCTAAACCAATAGTGGAATAAACATCAAAGATCTAGAAAACCTGCTTGAAAACACTGTTTGAGTCTGTTGCGATGACTGCGTGCCGAGCGGGGGAATCTTCTCTGGTTGGCGGGGATAAGTCGAGTGATTTTGATCCAAAAGTGCAGCTGCTTCAAAGGGTGTGGTAGTTGCGGTCCTTGGACTTGCAGAATTTGTAGAGGAAGAAGATCACTGCCTGCAGGCCAAGGACCAGCACTATCCCACCAATGAAGCTCGCAGCGTCGAAGGTGTTCTTGTGAGGTTCAGGAGAAGGGGAAACTGTTGTGGTACTTGTGCTGGTTCCAGCTGTGATAAAAGGCAGAGCAAAAAGGAAAACAGAGATAGTGGAGTTATTCTTGTTTCTGTAGATTATAGGACAAATCACAATGTTCCCGCTCTTTCATAATACCAGATTTTTCCACTTACTTGAAGCAGAGGATGCAGGCGTAGTGGTGGAGCTGTTACCACTCTGAGTGGGGGCAACGGTGGAAATAGTAGTTCCATTTCCTGTCGTAGAGTCACAGTAAGAACACATCCATTAGCCTTTACACCGTTTAACTTTAAACCAATTGTTTAGAAGTTGTAATCCTTAAGATTTAGGCGTAGTTTTCCACACTCCAGCAGGCCTCGGTAAGGTTTGCTGCCTTGCTGTGAAGTGTGCAGCCTGTTGCCTCTAACTCTGTAACTAGATCCTTCGTCTAACAGCTCACTCTTGTTCCATTAGTCCCTTGCCAAAAGTAATAATGATCCACTGATCAGAAATGCTGAAAATGACTGCTGTCTTGTTTTGTGGACCCATTTTTGATGAGCAATCGTGGTTAGTGCATTTGTGTTTCATTGGTAGTTGGACTTCCCCTCATTCGCATTCAGCCCATGGTATTTTGTAAGAGCATACGTGACACATTTAAACTGAACACAGTTGCCCTTGTACACTTTCAGTCCAAGCTATCACGGATCGACCGCCAGTTGTAGGCTATTAGTGCTATATACTGGTTTCTACAAATCATCATAAATACCTGTAGATTTGTTTCAATTAAAAACTTAAAAAAAAAATTCTCCTGTGATTCTCATACAGAGACACATTATCCCATTAACCTAAGCACATTTACACTGATGTGTAAAGGTTGATTAATGAGCTTTGTGCACGGCATGTAAATAAAATAACCAGAGTTTTAAGTACATTACTATCACCTAACCATCGCACCAAATGCATTAACTGCAATGCACTGAGACTGATATACAGTCAGACAGTATTGAGCCTTATGGAGAAATTACACTGCTTCTCACTGGATGTATTAGCTAGATTAAAGTCGTCTTCCATAAAGCATCATGTTCATTCTGTATATTATTGTCCAGTTTTGAGTAAAATAGACGATAAAGCACGGTATGCTTTAGGCCGTTGGCTATTTCAAGCCTAAAATCAGTTCAGAAACATATTTTAATGTACGGTTTATCTGTAATACAAGAACACGTGTGACCAGGCGGGCCACCATTGTTTCCTTCTACGGACAAGTCAAAACTAAGCACATCCAGTGAGCACAGCTCTACTCGCAGTACATCATCACTGCTTGCTCAGAAAAACCTACATAATGCAGAACTTGAGGCTTCGAAATGGTTCTCCACAAACCAATGGGTGATATCACGATAGGTTTACACTTGGGCATGACACTTATAATGGCGACGGTGATTCCCCCAGAGGGCGTGTATCGAGGCGAAGTCAATGAGGCCGTGCTGAACGACTACTGAAACACAGTGATTGTGTTTTCTGTGACTGCTTCACAATAAAAAGCCATCCCGTGTTTCGCGATTAAAAAGTCTTTTAATGTAACGCAGCAACAGTATAAAATGTTGGGTTTCCATTAGCGCTAACTTAATACAGCTCTGATAAAGATGAGGATGTGAGGCTGAGTGAGATGAAATTAAAACATTAACACTAGATTATATGCAGCATTGTTTCCTGTGAATCCCTTGAGCAAGCAAAAGGTAATTTAAAACTGCGAAGGCAAAACGAAAACCTACCACACACAGAGGTAATTACGGAGTGGCTATTGCTAAAAAAAATTATTTGATGACATTCTTAAGGATTATAACTTTAAAAGCTTATACACCGGACAACACAGACGAGCAGGGAGAAGCAGAGTCTTTTCGGGACTGGTTACCTGAGGTGCTGTTAGCGGTGGTGACAACAGGGGCAGGGGACGCTGTAGAGGGAGGGGGAGTAGTCGTAGCAGCAGCTGTAGTCGAGGCAGTTGAAGTTGTAATTATTATGGGTTCAGCAGGACAGAGAATCAACACCAAGACAGGGGGAGGTAGCAAGAAACACCACCCAAACAACAAGAAAAGTTTAGCAACGCTCCCCTCATCATTTCTCTTAGGCAGGTGAAAATTATACTCCACACCTAGACAAGTCTTTTAGACACAAACAAAGACAACAAGTGCTGACAAACACACACACACACCATTAACTGACACCTTAGTTAGAGCAAAACTAGACCCGAACAGAATCTGCAGACAATTTACACTCCAAAACTTGGAGAAATGTTTTTTAGCCTACAAATGTCAGCTGATTCTCTTGGGGCCTGAAAGAGTCTGTTAATACAAAATGTTAATTTACAGTCTTTTATTTAGAACCATTGTGCTGTTAAAACTCACCTGAGCAGCTGACATTGCTGCAGGTCTCATTTTCTGCCATAAGCGTCATGTTGCGACAGCCAACAATTGCTGAAAGAGACAAAATATCATCCATTAAAAGCCTGACCCATGCTTTATATGAATTAAATCTACCCAAGCTTTTCGAAGTAGATTTCAGTTTCTGTTGTGTGTATGCAAGAGCAAAAAGCACTTGATTTTATTCATTTAAGTTCAAGTTATTTTGAGCTGATGACTGGTTACTCACAGATCTCATTACTCAGCTCATCAAGAACATCACTGTGTGTCCGAAACACACTGGCCTACAGTCGATTTCATGTTCAAATTTCATAGAGTGCACACAGCTGCATCTGATTAACTCTCTCTCACTTGTTTTGTGCTTACAAATACTTATGAAAAAAAAGAATTGCCCTACTGCATATCACTTTTCTTATCTCCTCCACAGGAAGGTCGGAGCAGTTGCTCACACAAGCCCACATCCTGCAGCGGGGTGGGTGGCGTTCCTGCCATCCTGCTGCCCCCATAAAATAAAATAATAAAAAAAACCTACTTGTTTATTAGAAATTGATGCTTGAAAGCTTTAAAATGAAAATTTAAATCAGCACTGCATCTGGCAATACAAGATCATGACTTGAAACATCATTAATTCATAACACCCTGATAATTGGGGTGGGTATTGTCAAGGACTTCACGATACGATACGCATCACGAGACATTGCGATACGATGTATATTGCGATATTCCACATAGTTAACTGAGAATATAAAAACAGAACTATATTATATTGATAATTCAGCAGACAAATTGAGTCAAAACAATGTAATTCAAAAGGTCCTTTTTCAATTTATTTATATTTGGCAAATTACCAAACACACAGATCTAGCTGTCATTATATCAAAATGAAAATTATGTGCACTCTTGCACTTTAACTGGACGCACTGATATTGAAAACAAGAAAATAAAGTGCACAGTGAACTCACTGATGGTGTGGGGCTAGTAGAGGACTGAGCTGAAATGTACACATGAAAATAAAGTGCATATGCACAAGTACTCCTTATTGTCACTCATCACAAGCGTAGTTTGCCTCGTGTCGACAGATTTTGGTTGCTGCGGTAACGCTGTTGTATCTACATGGCGTCTGACAAGGTGAGTTCGCAAGTTGGTTGTGTTACCTGAATATTTCACAGCAGCGTGACAGAGCTTGCAAATTGCATTTGCTTTATCCAAGTCCATGCTCCCTGGTTTGTTTTTGAAACCAAAGTGCACCCACACATCGGCTTTGTATTTTGAAGGTGCTGCTCTAATACCGTCAGTAGACATGCTGCTTCCATTTCTCACTCTGCCAGAAACTGCGCCCGCCAATTCGAGGCAACCAGTGTCGTACTGCGACACCTACAGGGGCTGAGGTTGTAGTTCACATCTCAACCTGTTTAAAACATGATTTTTTTCCCCCTTTAAAATATCGATTTTTGGAGCTGGAAATCGATGTAGTAGATCACGTAAATAAATATCACGATATATTGCCGTATCGATTTTTTAGCACAGCCTTACTGATAATAGAAAATATTAGGACCCAACTTAAGACCAGGGGAGGAATAATTATTTAGATCATATACTTAAGTCTAAAGCCACAATGTAAAAGTAAGTAAAATATTACTAATGTATAAACACGTAAGAAGACTTTTAATGTTTTAGCTGCTCCAGATTGAGCTCATTTGAACAACTTTACTCACGGATCAGTAATTAAATCACAACGCATTATATTCTATAAACAAATATTCTGTATGTAAAATGTTCATCTGCAACTACAAACGTCAAATAAATGTATTTCGCTCTGAAAAATCCTGGAGAAGAAGTATAAAAGTTTAAGTAACTTATAATCCTTCTTCTTTACAGCAGTTACTTTCTTCCACTGCTTAAGACTGAAGACTTTTCTATTTGTTTTTCTATGTTCAGTCTGCTGAGTCACAGTTTGATCCACTAGGTGTATCCTCCTTTATTGTAAAATTGGATTACTAATTAACCACGACAGAAAGGGACTTTGTTCTGCCATAAAGTCTAGCCTGCCCCAAATACTTGCCAAGGACAGACGTAGCATTGATCTAGCTATTTATTAATGTACCAAAGAAACATAATTTTACTAATTTACAGACGTGATCAACTGTTGCAATAACTAAACCATAACATTTGTTTCAAATGTCCTTCATGTGAGTGTTTTTATCAGAAGTTATGTTTGTGGGATTTTGAATGTGTGTGAAGCTTTGATAACTGATAAATATATTCTGCATTAAAAGGTTAAATGATTGGTCAATGTATAGATGGATAGAAGATTTATTAGCAACTACTTTGATAAATGATCAACTGATTTTAATTCCACAGCAAAACCTCCCCCACATTTTCCAGTTCTGGCTTCTCAAATGTGAGGAGTTTATGCTCCTATACACTTGACAGTAAGTAAATCTGTAAATGTTTTTTTATCTGACACACCTATCTTAGCTGTGAGAAATTATAACGGGCATTTATCAGCACTTTCAGACGTACAAACGTAGACCCATAATCTAAAAAACATACTACTTTAATGACATACGATGCTTTGATTCATCAAGATCCATTGAATGGACTTAGTGGACATCCAGGATGGCCGCACTTTGCCTGCACATGTCTCAGTCCTCTCTGGAATGCTGTTTTACAGGCCCTACGCAACAGAAGTAATACATACATGTCCCACAAAGCTTCAATAATGCTTAAATATGGTGACAGGCGAGGCCATTAAATGCCGTTCACCTTGTTGCCTTGATAAGAAATCCCTCTTAAATATGTTTCTACAAGCGTATGAGGATATTGTCTTCCGGGAATACAGGAACATCATAAAGTGAACTGTGTCTACTCAGTATAGTGCACCTGGTGCTGTAAAACACCTTCCTACATGTTTCCTCCTTGTTACACAATAATCCACAGCAACCGAAACCTAAAAAGACCCGCCAGATGGTTCCCCATAAATTACTAAAATTACAGATACAACTTTACAACAGTAAGGCTGCGGCCATTGTTGTAAGCATCTTTTGGCTTTGTCCAAATAGGGTCAGAAAATGACTCATGAGTCTGCGTTACGTTTTCCACAGCTCACAAAGCTGCACTTTGTGGTCCTCGAATCAGGTAATGCATCTTTGTGCGATGGCCAAGGATACACGCATCTATCAAATGGCTGTCCTGTCATAACTATTAGTTTGTTGAGCCCATGATGTAAAGAGTGTGTTGAGACTGTGGCGCTGCTGGTTCAGTTATGTGGTTACTATTGAGGCCGGGGTTTTGTGGTATTTGGTAGCTTTTCTGTCAGGTGTCTATCGCAGTCACTGGCCTTTGACTTGCCAACACTGTTTATGCAGCTTCTCACTGTTTTTATGTTTGTTTTTCAGCCCTTGAGCACAAAAAATAAGTTGTGTCACATATTTTAAAACTCAAAAAAGTGACACTTTTTAAAGCCGCAAACTTAATGACTCACTGCCTTTCTAACTGTGATTTAGTTATATCAAAGATAAAGCCTTTTTAAAAAGTGTTGGCTTAATTTTCACACTCTTTGTGTGATCTGACACTGCGATCTATGTATGCCGAACCATGTGGGAGGTTTTTCTTTCACCCTCTAGTAGGTCAGAGGGCTGTTATCTCGCAGGCAGCTGTGAACGTTAGGACTGACTCTCACCCTTTTTCAAGATGGTGACATCATCATCCACAGCTTGTTCAAGCCAGAGGTGTGAACGAAACCCTCAACGGCCCATCTTAACCACAGAAAGCAGCCTCTTGGTTAGGAGCACTCAATAAGCTTTGTCACAGACTGCAGCCTGTACTTAAGAGACGCTACAGAGCTCGCATGTACACGTGTAAAAGTTTCTGAGCATTTAAACACTGGGCTGCTGGGAAATGCGCCTCTGACGCCAAGTGCTTGTTTACACAAAATCCCTAAACCAAAGATAAATCTGGTAATGACAATGTGGTAGGCGTTAGCTTGCTGCAGCAGTGTGGTTACGCTGTACTCCAGCAGAGTCACCTCGACTGGCCAGAGCTGACCTTTCTGGTTTTTGCTGAGTTCATATCAAATAGGTGATCCATTCTGGAGTTTGTGAAAGGCTTTAGCTCTAGGCTTACTTAGTGTGTGTGTGTGTGTGTGTGTGTGTGTGTGTGTGTGTGTGTGTGTGTGTGTGTTTGTTTGCGTGGCTGTTCTTTTCCATATCGCTGTGTAGTAGACTGGTGTGAGTAGTTTGTTCTAGTCTCGGAAGTCAGCGTAGAAGAGACACATTTTCCAACAAGAACAAGATAAAAACAGCCAAAAACCTCCCTGAACCTCGTAGCAATGAGTCATTTATCTTGTTTACACTAACATCATATGACCAGTGGAAAAGATAACTGCTAATCAAATCTGTTTTTTTACAATAAAAACGGACTATGTAGATTAAAACTAAATGAGACAACAGATTTTGATACATTTGTTGTGTCTGTTGCTTATTTCTTCATGTGCATTCAGTGCAATTGTAAACCTGACCAGGTTTCTCCTTCGGGAAACTATCCCGTGTCCCTTTGCTCTGGAAAAATGCTCGTATAATTGTCACCTCACCTGTCTGGTTCAACTGCTTAATGAATCATTGGGTAAAGTATCATCGCAGGACAGTTTAACATTCAGGAACAAACAAGAAACAGGGTGTGGGATCTCAGTAGGACAGACTCAAAGCTTCTCATTGGTAAAGTTGTCAAACAGGTCATCTCCCACGAGATGCTAGACTAATGAGTAAAAGGGTTAAGATTACACGCACGCTACGGTGTCTTTCATTCTCTGAGCTTAATGACAACTGGAATGTAGGACAATATCACGGTTCCTTCTGAGCTGCACCCCGAGGCATACATTATGGGAACAACAAGCCACATGAAATTTATCTTTTCCTATCTGCACACTCTTTTCCTCTGACTCGTGCCTTTATCCTCTCCTTCCTTCTGTTCCCCAGCGTGAGGATATTGCAGGCTTCCTGCCACACATCCCCTCGCTTCCTCTCCTGTTCATCATTTTCACAATCACTAGAGACCCGTGCACGCCTGACTGCACATACTGAACCCGGGCCAGCGCTGGAGTGAGGCCCTTTAGGGCGATGTGGTCAATAATCATCATACTCGTGAGGATTTCAGGTTCAGGTTTCTGCCAGAGGTCCACTGTAGCTTCTACTTTACCAAATACTGAGCTAGAGGTGTGCTTTCAAGCAAGGTTTTATCACAGAATTTCATTCAACAGATATGATTAAATTGTGTGATAAACCAACTATTTAAAGATACAAGATTATGCAGGCTGCTCTGTGCTTTACTCACAAAACCTGTCACCTCATTTCCTGTCACTGATAACAGGAAAAAAGCTCCTCTCCTCACCAACAAAAACAAAAACCACAGAAGCAGCACGCAGTGAATGAAGAAAGCCGTTGGTTGACTCAGGAAGCAATCAGTCAAGCAGTTCTGTTATGGCAATTCCCTTTTTACTGAATGATGCATATTTCTCAATCACAACCAGCAGATTTCCAAATTAGGTTGAAAAATACCACTGCAGCATATTTCTTCACATCTCCCCTCCGCAGCGCAGAAGTCAGGGAGATTTCTCATACTTGGGAGCACTCGTGTTCAGACAGATATTTCCATTAACATAATGAAATTAAGAAACAGAGAGATGGAGACAAACGGCCGAAAAATGCACAATCAGAACTCAAAGTGAGACTTTTATATTCGGCTCAAGGAGAACGCAACTAGCGTCGATCCTCTACGCTGAATTTACTTTACTATATTTACTGTGGTCTGAAATAATAAAAGGAGGCTTCAGCCCATGTTAGGACGCCCCTTACCAGTAATTTACACCAAAACCAGCATGTCCTGATGCATGGCGGTGGTTAGTGACGTCGGCCCATTTACCACACAGCTTGAGGCTTTAGGGGAAATTGGCATGACATCATCTTAAAAAGTCAGCGTCCACTGCCATCACATACATTCCCCCCCACACACACACCGGAATCATGTGTCCAATCAGTTTCAGCTGTCTGGACAATTTAGGACACACAAAGAACAAAACCTGCCACACATTTTCAGGACAGATACTCACATGTGCAGTTAACCCACTGGCAGTCACCAGCGGTTCCACATGTGTCACATGCCATAGCAGGACATCCATCTGCAACAAGAAGAAGGGATAAATTAGATTTAGTCAAGGGTTGGTTGTTTGGTTTTTTTTTTTTTTTTAATAGGTAACTTCCTGCATGTGATAGAAAATGAAGCGGTCGCCCTCCAGATGTTGAACACAAACACAGCAGGGTATTACAGTGCAATTAGAAAATGTGACACAATAGAGATGTAAGGTTGTTGCATAACAAGCATATCTGGTTCTGGTCCCCCTCACCTCCTCTCCCCCTCCCCCCCTCACCTCCTCCTCTCTCCTCTCCCCCTCACCTCCTCCTCTCTCTCTCTCTCTCCCTCTCTCTGATACCTGATCAACTGGATCCGACTATTAGGGTTACACCAAAGTCTCCTTGTGCCCCCTTGTTCCACAATTCACCCACCCTATATCCTCTAATAAAGTCACATTAGTGCAATTACACCATTTACCCCCCCTCCAGGTTACACAGCTTTGCTAGCATGCTAAAAGCGTTAGCTGTTTCCTGACCAAACTTAGCCAGCGTGGATATTTAAAAACCTTAAAAACACACATATTTCTTAAAAACAAGAATGACTGACAACTGTGCAACTGGGTTAACAGCCTCTGCAAAAAAATAAATAAGAATAAAAATGGAGGCTCACACAGCTAACTAGAGGAGGAGGAAGAGGAGGAAGAGGAGGTAGCCTCAGCTAGCAGCTAGTTAGCTTAAGGTCGCTAGAAAAACTTACCTGAGTCTGAAGCTGCTGATGCGCCAATCAGAGCGACAACTACAGAGAAAAACACCCTGAAGTACATGACTGCGGCCCGAGTTAGAGAGCTTGTCCGCTCGACCGAGAGGGGTTGTCGATTATCTGCTAAAAAAAACAACAACAACAACAAAAAACAATAATAATAGTAGACGTCGAGGAGGAGAAGAAGAAGAGACGACTTCGGAGGAGGGTTTTTTTTTATTCTCTCTCTCTCTCTCTCTCTCTCTCTCTCTCTCTCTCTCTCTCTTCTCGTTTCTGGTCGATGCTGCGGTTGCTGCTCGGTTGCTTCCTCACTTCCTATTTGACAGGTCATGTGGCACTTTTGCACAGGGAGGGGTGAGAAAGGGAGACAAAACACACACACACACACACACACACACACACACGTCAAAAGGCAAGAGAGAGAGACAGACAGAGAGAGAGACAGACAGAGAGAGAGACAGACAGCTCAATGTGGTCGTTAACCTTCTGGCTTTCACTTCTGTATGACAGGAGACTATTAAAATTACCTAATATTAAATATTAAAAGTACATTCTTTATAATAATAAGATAAAAACAGTCGCTCACAAACTGTTAAACAATAGAAATACTAATTATATTACAATATCTAACACAATATTTTTATATATGTTATACAAATGTATACATATAAGTACAAAATATATAAAGAAATATAATAAGAGTCTAAGTATGTACCTTACAATAAAATATATACAATGTATATAAAAAATCAGAAGCTTTTTGTCCTCCAGTTAATTAATTCACAGCTTTATTTTCTCCCGTCTAGATTACTGTAACTCCCTCTACATTAACCTCAGTCAAGCTTCCTTAAATCATTTACAGTTAGTCTAAAATGTAGCAATGCAATGTTTGTTTTCTCATCTGTCGTCTCTCTTTTAATTGATCCTTCCCTCTTGTTTTATCTCCCTTATGTTTGTATTTACATGCTCCCTATGTATGTTTGATTGGGTATACATATTTATATATTTATATGTAGGTATAACTCGGTGTTAAAGTGCCATATAAATAAAGATTTACTTACGTACACTCACTTACCATCCATCAGGTTACAAGAAGCATAATCATGTTTTATAGGTTAGTTAATTGACATTTTTAGGGTCGTGTTATCAAATTAAATGACATCAGGATGTTAGGCTGCTTCAAAACCTCCAAATCAGTGGCTCTCAACCTTTTTGTCCTTAAGGGGACCCATTTTATATCACTGATAGATAGATAGATAGATAGATAGATAGATAGATAGATAGATAGATAGATAGATAGATAGATAGATAGATAGCAATCATAGGCTACAAACAAAAGATACTCCTTGATGTTTGTCCATTGTTCTATCAGGATATAGTTTGTGCTCCACACCTCACCATGCTCTTATCCTGTGAGATATATGAAAAATATAAACGTTTTTTTAAACCCTTTAAAGTTAAAAAGGCCTTTTGTCATATTTACTGTAACTTTCACTATATCCTGACAGTAGCACACGAGACAGATCATCAGTAGAACAATCAGGTTCCTCTGGCTCCTCCTAGAGCTCCTAATCACAGATATAGAAACATTCTCCGTTTGACGTCTGCGTGGTCGCCATGTTGGGGAGGTCGAGATCCGCTGGTTAACACTACTGAGAGATACAGACACCTCGCTATAAAATCGTCTGTAACTCGTTTAATTCTGAACCGATTCTCATTAAATCTGGTTTGTTATAAACGTGAGAAACTTGCCGTGATTACTTGTAGGAATTATTTCAGTTACTACATAACAGGTTATCTCAATGTGACTTCAGAAACAGATATAGGTGCAGGCTCTTCTATGTGGCCTCACTTTCATTTAGCCGATATGATTCTGAGCAATAAATTAGGTCACACATAAAGAGATGGATTTTCAACTGCTTGCTCTGTTTCTGTGTTTCTCCTTTAAATTTATATTCTTATTTACTTATTGGTATCATCAGCAAAACATTACATATGTTAAAAACGTTCAGTTCCTCCCATCTTAGTTGGGTTTGTGTCTCAGTACCTGCACAGGTTTATATGCATTTATACTCAATCTGGTAACAATAATGAATATTATGAATATCGTTGGTTCTACCTGTAAGTATTTTGTCAATAAACACATTAAATGTAACTTTAAAAACTACAGATATCATTATAAAAGTATAATGATTAACCCTCTCACACCTAAAGATAAAATGCAGTTGACAAAACGTTTCATCTGAGTCGTGCACATTATAAACAGAACGCCAAATTACAAATGCGTACCAAGGTTTTGTAGGAAAGCAAAATACTTGTTTGCAGATGTTAACATGTATCTTGTGTTTATTTTATATATATTATAAAATACATCAGTGCGTCGGTGCTACAACTTAAACACGCCACAATCTGTAACTTTACATTCATACTTGGGTCTTTCATTGCAAGTCGGAGTCTCTTCTAACCTCCTGAGGACGTCGACACCCTCGACCACTTGACTAGGAAGAAAAAAATAAAGACGTTAGGCTTGAACAACTCTGTGTAAGAGAGCTGAGACTATGCAGAATATTAAACTCTCATGTCAAACTAGTGATACAGACCCAAAGGCAACGTAGGTCCTGTCCATCCAGGGTGTTGGCTGCAGGGTGATGTAGAACTGGGATCCATTGCTGTGGGGACCCTTATTAGCCATTCCTAGAGTGCCCCGTTTAGTGTGTGACACGGCAAAGCTCTCGTCTAAAAGGAAAAGGGACGCATTACAGACAGTATGAGTGAATCCAGGACCACCTACACATATCTTGGACTGTTTGTATGTTTTTTTACCTTCAAACGTTGGTCCGTAGATTGACTCCCCTCCGTTACCTTTCTTTTCTGGAGAAATATCTGCAAAATATAAAGAAAGACACAGTTACCACAGTGACACATTTCAAGATATGTTTGACTCACTTCCTCAATCTCACAATATTTTAATTTTGACGACTTCAAGCGCTGTCATAATCTAAACAAAAAATAACGTGGCTAGGAAGTTAAGAGTTTCCTCTTGGGGTGACTGAACTCATTCTATGATACATGCCTACTTCTATAAAGCTGTCATAAAGAGCATCCTCACATCATCCCTCACTGTCTGGTCTGTGAGTTCAGCTCCAAGAGGAAACTGGAGCGGATTGTCACTAAAGCCTCCAACATCATCAGTTGTGATGTTACGATGCGGGCCATACCTCCACCTTGCACCCAGCCGTTGGGCACAACACGATGAAACAAAGAGCCCTTGTAGCAAAGAGAGAGGCCGCTCTGTGACAGACCTCGCTCTCCTGCGCACAGACCCTTGAAGTTCTCTGATGTCTTTGGACAAACATCTGAGAACAGCTGAGGAGAGGGAGAACAATATGGTCATCTAGTTTCTTACAGCGGCAATTTCTCTTACATCTATTAATGTTCTGTCACATTTTGACTATGAGGGATGCTTTGGAAAGTCCGAGGGTTGAGATAACAGGTGGTAGCAAGGTGAAAATACACGACTCAGTGCTTCCTCACCTCAAACAATAACCTCCCTGCTGCCTCTCCCGCTATCTGAATGTCCATGAAGACAAACTGGTGCTATAAAGAAAGGACAGAAATGTGTATTATTTTCACTTTAATATTTCAAGGTCTCACAAATATAATAAATGTGCAGTTTTTACAGAGTAATATTTAGCTAGAAGAGCTACTGATGACTTTAACTATGACAAGAGCCTGATAGCAAAGCTTCATATACAAAGTCAGAAGTTGGTAATTAAATTCTGTACTAAATAAACTATGTACAGAAGTCAAACACATGGTTCCTGATACCCACCACAAACACAGAATTAACTTTCCATACATCTATTTGTTTTACCTATATCTGTAATGTATGTGACAGTGACTTGCCCCAGTTTTCTGGAGGTGTTTGGTGTAGTCGTCCTCAGCGAGAGCCGTATAGAAAGCCTGCGGCCGAGTGAAAGTGAAACTCCACTGACTCTTGGCCCAGCTGGCGAGATCCTTCTCATTACCAAGGAGAAGGCCGTTCAGAAAGCACATCAGGCTGCTGGAGTACTGCCACACTTCACCACACAGCTCCTTGAATCACAAGCGTCGAACAGCAAATGTGTTGTGATTCAGGATTTCAAATTACGTCAAACTACAGCAGATATATATTGTTGTGTAGGTGTGTTCAACTGTATAGAAACAGCATCACAACCCTCAGTAGCTGTAATCACAAATTACTTTACAGGTTATACATACTAAAGCTATGATTATTATAAAATATAATATAATGTATACAAGTTAATTAAATGTAGCAGCCAGTTATGCAAAATAACAATAATCTAATTTAATAATGATAATATAATAATAACCCAGTAGTAATATAACACTGATGTGGGAAACACTGCTGCCTAATGAGTACTTTTAAGTATATTTTACTGCTAATAATTAAAGTCTCTACAGCTAAAACAGGTGTTTTCATATTTTTCAGATTAGATTCAGGTCTGTGTGGGCATCTTTTTGTTTTTGACTGACACCTGTGTCATTTCCCTAATAACTGTATTGATCCTAAGTTAATGAAGATTGGTGACATTATGTGTTTTCCAGCATCCCTCCAGCCCTTTAAGCTGTGCAGTGGTCTGGTGTCAGCAACAATAACTGAAAACATGTGCACACAACTCTCCATTTCTGAGTAGTTTACTGGATGAGTTGGATGTCAAACACATATAATCGGACGACTTACCCTTTTCTTGTTGCACAGATATGTGTGCCAGTCAAATTCCAACAGTGGTTGAATTTTTGGATGCAGAAAGGACTCGGGAAACTTCTGTTTTAATCCCTGTTTGTGCATTAATAAAAGTATTGTTAGTCTCCAGGTTGAAAACACGCTAATTAATTTACATAAAACATATAAAACAATTAACTGTTTACCTCGGCAATACTTTTGGCAACATGAAAATCACGTTCTTTAACTAACCCCACAATTTCTAAACGCATTTTTGAGTCCATTTCTAATAAAAAAGTACAACAACAAAAAAAAACCCTCCTCAGCCTGTAAACAAAAACCTCGTATCCATAGCAACAAGCATTTGGCGGGGCTTGATCGTGACGTTCGGGTTAAAATGGCCGGCTTCGATCGGCTTCGTGAAAGTGCTCCCTTTTTCTTCCCACCTCGTCGATTCAACGTGCAACTGCTCTACTTACTAACTTTACATTAAAAAAAAATAATAACCTAACGTTAATGGTGACCTGTAAGTCAAGTTAAACGTAGAGTTCAGCTTCTTTTCGACGTCGTGACCGTTAATGCCGCAACAAGGCAGCGCAGTACAGACATGACCCACGAATTGGAACGGGGCCCGACGGCGCGACAGTTTTGAAATCTCCGGCTCGTTGTCCTCCCGTGTTGTGTTGTGTTGTGTTGTGTTGTGTTGTGTTGTGTTGTGTTGTGTTGTGTTGTCGTTAAAAGCCCCTTTCTGACCGGTTTAATTATGGGTGTTCACGATTTGTGGTCCGTCGTGGAGCCGGTTCGTGAGTCGGTGCCGCTGTACAGTTTGAGCGGACAGACGTTGGCAGTCGACCTGAGTTTATGGGTGTGCGAGGCCCAGCATGTGCAGGCGATGATCGGGAGGGTTACCAAACCCCACCTGAGGTAATTCTGTTCACAATTTAACCCCCCAACCCACCTCCTCCTCTCCAGCTTCGGTTCAAACCCCGTGTTTTGTTGCCACCAATCCACTCGCTCCTTTTGTGTTGCAGGAACTTGTTCTTCAGGGTGTCCTCCCTCACCCTCATGGGGGTGAAGCTCGTCTTTGTGATGGAAGGAGAAGCCCCTAAACTGAAAGCAGAAACCATGAGCAAGAGGACAGAGACAAGATATGGGGGGTTCAAAAAGGCGTCTGCCCCTAAATCTGCAACAAACACCAGCAGAGGGCGCTTTAACGCTGTCCTCAGAGAGGTTGGTGCTCCACTGTTCCTGCATCTCTCAGCATACTCACTCATAATAATGTTGTTTTTAAAGCACTTCTTCTGTCCTTCCTTTCCCTCTGTAGTGTGCAGACATGTTGGACTATCTGGGTGTGCCTTGGGTGACGGCTGCTGGGGAGGCTGAGGCCATGTGTGCCTACCTGGACTCACAGGGCCTGGTGGACGGCTGCATCACCAACGATGGAGACGCCTTCTTGTATGGAGCCCGGACCGTCTACAGGAACTTCAATATGAACAGCAAAGTACGTCTGTGAGAGGTCATCGCTCATCCACAGCGTACGAGGTTATGTAGAAAGTCGAACCCCAGATCACCTAGGTTGAATATGCTTCACCGGCTCAGTCGAAAGGCTTCTTCGGTTCAGGCTGTTCAGGGGGATTTGTACTGAACTTCTGCCTGTGATCACTCAAATTTACACACAAATATAGATTCAACTTTCTCCAGAAGTCTAAAGGAACACCTGAGCACCTGTTGGAGTGGTGGTTTTTCCAGGATTTCTTATTAAACACTAATTCCCTGTTGATTTTTTTAGAAGGAAATTAAAGTTTTTGTTACTAATTGCATCCCTAAAACTCCTGTATGGATAGACAATAGGGTTGAAGGATACGTACTATTCAGCTTAGCTCATCTTTATTTATTTTAAGATGCCCAAGTGGAGATTTTAATTTAGCCTGTGAAGGAGGTGTGTTGTATTTGGCTCTAGATTTAGACATTTTATTTTATTACTTCTTGGCTAAATCATTAGTAAAGTAATAAACAAACTAATTAATGCATTGTTATGGTATTTATCAAGTAAAGATACTAAATATTTACTGATTATAACAACAAATGTGAATATATAGTTGCTTTTCTCTCTTCCACATCCATTTGGCTGCAAAACCAAACTTTAAGGCACATATTATTATAACTTGTGACTGGCATTTATCATTTATTTAGTCAATAACATCATTAAAACTCTTCTCACAGTAGCTGCAGCCCTTAATCTTTGCAATTGAACCAGACAGTATTTCATCTATGTCCATATCTATTTGTTTGAGTCTGTCTTCTGATGCCTTGACTGTAAAAAAAAAACATCAAATATAAATCGTACATATAATAAATATTGTTCACTTTTCCCTCCAGGACCCTCAGGTCGACTGTTACAAGACCTCCAAGGTACAAACAGAGTTACATCTCTCCAGGGAGAATCTTGTCGGTCTGGCCATCCTCCTCGGTTGTGATTATATTCCTAAGGTAGCGAAGGGCAACATAATTAGAAATTTACAACATCAAAATAGATATTAATGATTTATATTAACTGTACGTTGTCATACCTTCATAAGGGCATACCAGGTGTTGGTAAAGAGCAAGCTCTGAAGCTCATCCAGATGCTGAAAGGACAAACACTTCTGCAGAGGTAGGAAACTCAAACTTTATCACCTTGTCTCACATAAAGAGTGAATATAATGTTGTGTTCACTTCTCTGATCACCTCCAGGTTCGTCCAGTGGAAGGAGGAGAAAGCGGGAGGGTCTGAGGGAGTCGTGAAGAAAGTCGCTCACTGCCACGTATGTCGACATCCCGGTAAGTGGTGCCCCCCGCTTTGAACTCCGACCCCTGTTGCTGATCCTGATTTAGAGGTGATAAACAAAGGGTGGCAGGGAGGTGTGTCTCTGAGAGGATTTAACCTGTCATGTTAAAACGTACACGTATGTGAGAGATGGGTTCGTTTGAATAAGCATCCGTCTTTACACCCAAGTTGTAGTCGTATGTTACATTTTAAAGACCTTCTTCTCCCGTTTCAACTCTTCTGATTCATCTCCTCCGTTCATTCAGGCTCAGCGAAGGCACACGAGCGCGGCGGCTGCGTGCTTTGTGACAGCAAACATTTCTGCCAACCTCAGGACTTTGACTACCAGTGTCCCTGTGACTGGCACCGCTATGAACAGACCCGCCAGGCCTTGTCTTTTGAGGCAAATATCAGGAAGTATGTGACTTTCTGTTTATATTTTATCCCACAAATTGTAATTGTAAGTTCAGAAAATTAAAAGCAGAAGTGGAATGACACGAGAGAGCAAGAATATAAAGGCAACATATTAAAAGGACGATCAAAGTCTAGCAGCCGTATAATAAGTCTGTCAAAGTTCATCTTATTCATTAAGGCATTTATAAGCAAAAATGGAAAACAGTTAATCGTTTCCAGCCACTCAAATGTGAATATTTGTCTGGTTTTCTTACTCTTTTATGACAGTAAACTTTATATCTTTGGGTTTTTGATTATTACTCAGACAAAACAAGACTTAAAGACGTGTTTGGACTTTGGAAAATAGGTGTAAATTATTTTAAAGGATAGTTTCATTTATTTTCTTTTTTTAGGAAAACACTGACAAGCCAACAGTTCCCCTTTACAGAGGTACAAATGTTTTCATGTGCGTATATGTTTTCATAATATAGTAATATACAATATATGTTTTTTTTAACACTTTTAAATTCCATTGTGCAGATCATTCAAGAGTTTCTGATTTCCAAGGATAAGCCTGTGTCACATTTCAAGAGGAGACAACCAAATATGCTGATGATACAGGTAATGATAAGATTTTAAATAACTTGTTCAATTAGTTTTCTCTTTAGTGAATTTCATGTGGAAATTTGTTGTTTTCCAGAAATTTGCCTACGACAAGATGGAGTGGCCGAAGCACTACACCAGTGAAAAGGTTTTGGTCTTGATGACGTATGCAGAGTTGATGAACAGAAAATATGGAAGAGAAATGTCCTCCCAAATCAAGCCCCTCCGGTAGCTACAAGCTCAATTTCTTTACTGACATTGTTGTATTAAAATTATATTTCAGTACATAATAATGAACATCACCTTTTTCCCTATTTAAGAATATTAAAACCGAGGGTGAGGAGTGCTGTCGCTTGCTTCGAAATCATCTGGAGCACCCCAGGTCAGTTTAAATCATTCACCAAAGGCTGCTGTTCACATCAATGCAATCAACAATGCTCTGTTGTCCTGCAGTCAGAGGCAATATTTTTAAGAAAACATCCTCTGGGTTGAGTGACACGACTGCTGCATTAAGCGGAGGTTGGGGTGCGGGGTGCTCGTCACCGGGTTGTCTGTTAGTGACTTGCTGTGAGGTGGGGTTCAGAGGTGACAGATCAGTCACAACGGCCACTAGGTGCTAAACCGTGCTTCCTCTCCAGGCTGGGAAATCTGTCATATCAAAGTCCGCTTCACTAACAAGCCCGCCCGACGTGACCAGCCTCACAAATTCTCAAACAACTAATTCAGAAAGTGGTTCCTCATTTGTTGTATTGTATCATGTTCAATGTTACTGTAAACTGTAGTTCACTGGTTAAATGTTTCAGTCCAAACAGAGAAATATTGCTGAACTGGGTTTAAATTGAGATTTATTTGTGATACATGTATATTCCTAAATTACATTATATCACAAATAAAACACATGAATGTATTTCAAAATCCCTTTATTGAGAAAGTGGGTCAAAAGACATGACTGAATTTCTAAAATATTACCAATTTGTATGAAAATGTCTATAAATTCTTGTCTCCTTTTGTTAAGAACAGTGTGTCTGTGAATCAGGTCATAGGGGAAAGTAGAGCTGCTATAATATCTTGATTAACTTATTAGTTGATCAATATAATTAACTGGCAACTTGGTAACAACAAAGGGTTAATTTTTCTAGCAGAAATTACAAACATTTAATGGTTTTTCGGTTCCTTAAATGTGAGAATTTGCTGATGTTTCCTTCAACAACATGCTAGTCAATCCCATATTTCACTTAAGGACATTTTGACTATAGAGACTATAGATTAATCGAAAATAGAAAATAACCTGGCGGACTCCGTGGGAGGCGACCCTCGCTGTCTGTAGATATAAACGTCTCATTCTAAGGCTATAAAAACACAATGATTCCTATAGTCAGGTGATGACACACTGATGAAAAGATAGTTATAAATGTTATATATTCAATATCTGTCAATAGATCTTTCTAAATGTTACACACTGGACCTTTAACCACATTATTTCCTGTATAAAATAAACATACTGAGACCTTGAGGGTTTTTTTTCGTTCTGCAGAACATTATGTGTTTCCTGACGATCGGCCTGCAGAGGATCAACACGAGGTGAGAACGGTGGAGGAAGAGGCTCTCTTCCGTGTGGCCTACCCAGAGGTGGTGGAGAGCTACCTGAGAGACAAAGCTCTGGCCGAAGAGAACAAGACCAAGAGTAAGACCATAATTTATTGCATTCGCTATAAATAGAAGCATATTAGTACACACGTATTTAATATTCTGTGACATGAACCATGTCGCGTATAAAAAATGGGAGCCCCCCCACAGACTTGACAAGCTCCAAGACTTCCCACACAGTGCTGACAAGGGCGTCCTGATCAAAGGCACCTGGAGCTTTGACTTGTTTTTCAAGGCTGTCTATTACAGCAGCTCTGACACCTGAAAATGTAGAGTTTGGCAGCTCGACTAGTTCACACCAAAAGCTTTGATGCAGCCGTGAGGTGTCTGTCTCGCGGGCTTTGCTGTCACTTTATGCAGGTTGTACTTTGCTCCCACCCCTCCCCAAGTCATAACTGCTGTAGAGCTTCACTTCCTAATGTGTAGGAAACCCACTGAGACTTCCCGGTCAAGTAATACCAGAGTGAATATGTTCACAGTAACTTGTTCAAAATGTGTTTGAAATCCTTTGAAATTTTAACTCTGACATCCAGTCTCGATCTTCTTTACAGAGAGGAAGCCAAAGAGTAAAAAGGAGAAGCAGCCCGATGTCTCGGATAATATTTCTGACCTCTTGGCTCAAATGACCCTTCAGACTTCCTCTAATACTCAACCACAAGCTGCTATTTTAAACATAGAGCAGCCGGAAGTGTTGGTTTTGGACACTCCAGTGAACCACAAACAGCAGCGGAAGTCAAAAGAAGCCCACAGCTGTGTGGGCGATTACCCAAATACTCCTTTGTCTAAAATCGCATCAGAGGCTACAGAGGCGTCACCTTCTGTCTCTGCTGTTATTGACGCTCTACACCTGAGTGATATTGACTGGGAAGCTTTGTCCTTCACATCCTCTCCAAACCACAGCACTGAGCCCAAGCTCGGCAAAGCGACCGACAGTGATGTCCAGGAAACGGAGGGCGAAAACACCAAACAGAAAACCTCAAGTGACGTCAAAGAAGCAGCAGACTCCAGATCTGCTCCAGAGTTGTGCTACACAGAGTGTCCTCTAAGGGAGAGGGTGCTCATGAGGAACACAGCTAAAGCCATAGACCAGATGGAGGTACGCAGTGATGTGGTCTCAAAACAACTCGACTATGAGTCGGCCTCTCTCAAACACATTCATTCTCATAACTCAAAACCAAATGGACAAATCCCCAGTAAAGGTAACGTTGACAGTCAGTTGTCAGGAAATAAATCTGCTGTTAACAAGAAAGAACCTCTCACTGACAAAAGGCAGTGTGCAGCAAATAAGGCAGAAACAGGAACTCACAGCTCGCACAGACATACAGTACAGACTCAAAATAAGACGAGGGACAAATGTAAAGGCTCCCGAAAGCCTCCTCAGAAATATACGTTTGTCAGAAAAGCATCATCGGCTGTGGCGCCACAGAGGTGCCAGTCTGACCCGGGTCAAAGCCACAGTGACAAAAACGTGCCGCAGAACACCAAGAAGACCGTGTGCACGAGCGCGTGTTTATCCAGCGAGGAAAGTGACGCAGAGAACCAGCAGCATGGACCTCAAAGAAAAGCCCACATCAAGCCCAAAACCAAGAGCAAGAGCATCTTCCTCTCAGACTTCTCCCTGAAACCTATAACAACCAAACCGGTGATGAAAACAGCTCAGCTCGTACCTGTATCGATCAAAAGCACACACCAGGAAGTCCTTCAGGCTCCAGCATCACCTGTCGATCTGTTAGACAGCGACGACTCGGTGATTTGCGGCGAGAGTCCACTGCCGCTGGCAGAGAGACTGAGGCTCAAGTTCCTGAAGTGAGCTGGTTACAGGATGATGGATGAGAACATGTTAGAGACTTTATGTTGGATGTGAAGGTTTACGTGGACAACAGTTGTAACTCAAGGTCCACTTACTAGGTTTTTACAATAGAACTGCAACAAATAATCAACTGAAAATTAACCAGCAAACATCCAATAATTAAATAAAAGTAATTTTTTTTAAGCAAATAAATCAAACTTTTGGAGGTTCAAGTTTCTCTAATATGAGAATTTGCTGCTTTTTCTCGTCTCAACATAATAAATTGAATGTCTTTGGGTTTTGGGTCAGACAAAACAAGACATTTAATAACGTCAGCTAAGACTAAATTGTGTTTATTATGTTTTATAGACCAAACTGTTCATTAATTAAATAAGTTAGTCTTAGCTTTGCCATAAAGTGTTAATATGATCCTAAATCAAACAGTTTCTGTAGTTTTGAAAGCTCCAGAAGAAGGTTTTGAACCTCCAATCATTTTCTTTTCAGCTGAATTCAACTTAAATTATTTTATTAAATAACGTTTGTCGCAAAAACAATATTAAGTTCTTTAAGAATGTTTTATAGCAGAAAGTTTGAGCCTCGACAAAACCTGAAAGGGACAGTTTATGTAAATCAGGGGACACATTTGTGGATTAGCACAGTCTTTTAGCACTAAATACCGTTTAAAAGCACCACATGAGCTTGTTTTCTCCCACTGCTGTTTGACAAGCTACATGTCATTTAACATATCGGGAGAAAAAGTGCTGCAGCCGAAAGGGGGGACAGAGGACGCTGAGCCATTGGGGCTTTTACAACCTGCCAGTGTTGGTCCCCCTTGATCATGAGTGAGGCCTTACACACCTTTTTCAGACATGAAAAGGTCTGGCAG
Source organism: Dicentrarchus labrax (assembly GCF_905237075.1). NCBI lineage: Eukaryota > Metazoa > Chordata > Actinopteri > Moronidae > Dicentrarchus > Dicentrarchus labrax. The sequence goes on from NW_026136708.1 coordinate 17,665,489, forward strand.
GAGCTTGGTGACAGCTGCATCCTCTGCCCAAATAACAACCTACAGTCCTAGCACTGCCTCTTAAATCTTAAAGTTTGCTTAAAGCAAGTGAAGTTTGTCAGAATAACTCAAAAAGTTTGTTGAATTGTGTAATTTTTAGGATGGATAAACTCCTCAAACTGGAAAAAAAAACTGCATTGGAAACAAGTAGCAACATGATTTTAAATATATTAAGTGATAATAAATGATTTTTGGCTTTTATTGACACGCAGGACCGTGATGTGTGTGTGTTTATATGTGTTTGACTATGTGACTTCCAGACTGGAGACACACGCAGGCCTGACTTTGCCAGAGTGGTGTGAAGCTCTCAGGTCAAACAGCATCCCCTCAGTCCTTCATTAGACAAATCACATCAAACTGATAATTGTCGTCGTTCAGACTTTAAAGAGTAATCTCCCACAAAAGGAATCTAATTATTTTTCTTTCCATCACATTATCCGTCTATTTAGCCTTATTCACACCCGAGTGATAGCGAACGACGTCCTTCGGGAAGGTCGCATTTTGGCACTTGAGGTTTTCTTTGAACTTTCTCCTGAGCTGTGAACCCATAAACCCTCCGGAGATCTGCTTCTGTATAAAAACGCGTTGGCAAAATCACCTTCAACAAGAATCTGTCATTGCCATCTTGCGCTGCGTGGAACTTCTTGGTCGTCCCGGGGGATATTTGTTTCTAACATGGACCTGGAGGTAGCGAAGATACTGTCCGACTGGGACATCCAGAAGAGTTCATTTGGAGAAGAGGACCAGGACTCGCTTCAGTCCACCTCACCGGAGTCCTCGATGTGCTCCTCGCCGGAGATGTGCTACTCCAGCGGGCACCAGGAGATCGGTGATTACTCCTTCGGCTTCTCGGGACGCAGGGCGAGTCCGGCGGCGCAGAGGATGAGCAAGCCCAAGATGTCCACCAAAAGACGCATGAAGGCCAGCGAGAGGGAGAAGATGCGCATGAGGAGTCTCGCAGAGGCTTTGCACCAGCTCCGCGACTACCTGCCGCCGGACTACAGCAAGAGAGGACAACCCATGACCAAGATACAAACCCTCAAATACACAATTGAATACATCAACAAGCTTTCAGACATCCTGGGCCGCGCGTAACGGACCCAAATGGACCACTTTTTACGCATCGGGTTTACGCTCATTTGATGGAGTTAGTTTTATATCTCTGATGAGTAATGCAACATCTTTAAGATAACTTAATTGTTTTCATTTCATATTTTTCCTTCACTTGTTTTTGTTTTGTTTTGTTTTGGCCCTTCTCTTGATTGTAAATATTGTTTACGGGCACTTGGCAATTATTTTTGTATATGAGGCTGCCTTTGTTGGAATTATGAATTCACTGTTTGGAAATGGAGTTTGTGGTTTGTTGATATGTATATGTTTCGATCGTGATGGGTATGAAATACAGCTTTACTGATGAAGAACCTCTCCGATATCCCCACGTTTGTGTTAACAGATAATTTAGAGAAACCGCATCATACGTGTTTGATACTGTTTTTTAATCTGTTATTTACTGGTATCTTTTTTTAGAACTGAAGTAGCTGCATGATATTTTTGTTTTGTTGCGTATTGAAAGCTATTAAATAATAAGTCATTTTGTTTAAAATGAGTGAAATTGTCAATCCAAGTCCTATTTTTCTTCAATTGCACAAACATATCAGACTTGTTTAACGTGTTTACACTGTTAAAACAATTCCATTAAATCCAGATTATTTTCACAAACATGTTTTATGTTACTTTAAAATCTTAAATAAATCAGTGTAATGTGTTGAACTTGTGGCCCAGTTAATTAACGGGCTTCGTCTTCGGACTGAGCACCGCAATTAGAACGCACGTCAGACGTTCCCTCCAATCAGAACGCCAAAACACCGAAAGGGGGCGGGACCAGAGCAGTGAGTAGCCAATCAGACACCGGCGTTTCTTCCCGATGGGCGTGGCCTCCGCATAATGTTGTCCCTCTCAAAGAAAATCCTGGCTCGTAGTCTAATCTGACGACGCCGCCATTTCAAAGCGCGACACAAGCTGTTGGGAATTTTTGTAATATTCTTTTTTTTTTGGGGGGGTATATTTTTCTAATATATTTTTTTATTTTTCCTAGAAAATAGGGATATCATATCACTTTTTGAATCTACCTCGCCTGCATCACCAACAGAAGTAAGTCCTCTCCGCGTATTTAAAGCTCCCAGGAACGCCCCTCTCCAAACGCGTTACACGACTTTAAACACACACACTCGTTATTAACGTGATTTATTTGGGGTTTTTTTTAAAAAGAAATTAGCTAATTGGCTCTTCCAAACGTCGAATTCCTACTTGAAATACTGTTTGTGATGAAGCAACAACAACAACAACATTGCTGTAAGTCAGGGCTGTCCTGCGATGTCACGTCCAGGAATTAGACGGGGCCCTCCCTGGTCGGGTTTTGTGCATCCTAATTTAGCCGGCTGCGCTTCAACATGAGCTCCTACGTGCCAGAACAGTATTGAGTATTGTTAGAGGCTTGAATTTGATTTTTTTTGATGGTCCTGGTTTAATGTTTAAGGGTTTACACTGCTTCCAACCTCCTCTCTCAGGGATCAGGATAAAAATGTTTCCATGACGCTCGACGTGCCTTTGGCTCTGCAGGCTTATTTAGTTTAAAATAACACTGTGGTGATATATAGTCCCTTCTTTTTTGGCACTGGTTACAGTCTTTTCTTTAAAGTTTCATGTTTATTGCCATGTGCATTAGATGCAAAGATATCCATATGGTCAGATGTAGTTAAAGATAGTCTATCCTCCTTTAATTAAATGGGATGGACACATTATTCAGTAGCCTATAGCTCAATACAGACACAACCATATACTTCAGACTCCTATAACCATAAGAAAAACTGAACAATTTAACCTTCATGGAGTTTGGATTAATTGCAGGGCTTTTGTTTTAGACTTAATGCATTTTACCAAGTAGTAAACAACATACAAAATGTAGATAAAGTGTTAAAACACATAATTAATTGCTCTTCTGAAGGATTACAAATGATCCCTGATCCTAAAACTTGTGTTTTTTAGACCCACATAAACTTGGAGAAATGGTAAGCTCATGATGATCTCATCATACCTCGTTGCATTATCAAACTGCAGTATTGTTTATTAATAATAATAATATGTTATTCCTACAGGGACTTAACAGTTGATCTGTATCTTAATTGACTTTATCTTTATAAGAATATGGTTCTTCTAGAAAGGGAATTTAAGATCATGGGAATTGTTGGATCTGACCAGAAACACTGGAAGGGAAAAAAGTTACAGATGCCTCTTTTGGTATTTGTTTTTTGTTTTTCTAGGGCGGCTGCTCCCTCAGGGCAAATTTTAAAGACTTACTTCAAAATGCAAATTCCCCAAATATGTTAATTGTCAGTTTGTTGCTTAGCGGCCAACCCCTCATCCTTTACCATACCTTTCCCCTATATCATAAACCTCTACTCTCCTACACCACTCTCCATCACCTCTCACAGATTCAGTATTTAACAGTCGTGATCCGAGGCTTTGGGACTATTAATAATTTCCCAACTATCAGCTTTGACTTGCGGTCGTCCGTGCTTAACTCGCAAATGTCTCACCTGCTTCAGCATGAGGAATGCACAGTCTGTCACACCCAGTGATGGAGCAATGCAGTGACTGCACCCCTGAGGTTTCATGTTTCCAAGATCTGCTGAATGTTTATATTTTAACAGCCTCGTGTCACATTGTAGAAACACATACCTAAATAGGTTGTTCATCAGTGAGTGTTATAATCAAAACTTACCTCTTAGAACATAAAAGAGATATTGCAGGAAAGCAAGCGCTTCACTGAGCATTAAAATCTAATAGAAGCAGTTATATTATTGGAATAAATGTATTTTTTGGTTTAAAATATCAGTTATGTCTGTTTTTCTCTGTAGATAAATCTTTGGGGATGAGGCTTCCCATTTGTTTACATCATGCTTGATTACTTTATGGCTGCAGGGAACTTATTTCTGCATGAATTAATTTTTCAAATGGTAAAATGTCCTATTTACAAAGGTTGAACAACACATTTAGCATGTGGAAGCAAAATGCATTTCTGTATGTAGAGATCTTGTCATAGCTTGTGTCGCTTGTTTGAAACATGAGAATGTTAATTTTATGGCCAGTGCCATCGTTACACAGTATATAAATACTGACCTGCATCATTTCAGATGGATGCAGACACAGAAGAAAAGATGACAGAAACTTCAAAAACTTCCAAGGATGAATCTGAGAGACCGATTGTGGACAACAAAGCTAGGTCAGTGTTAAGGTTCCTCACAGTCTAATACTGTATTAATGAAAACATAATGGTTTTTAAAACTGAATGTGAACAGAAAGCAATCCTCCTCCTCGTCATTTGAGTGAACACACGCTCCAGAGAGAACTGGAGTTGCTACACTCATGTCTCTATGCTGATGAATCTCCCCAGGGGTCGTGGGTTTAAAGGCCGCGGTCGAGGCGGTCGGATGAGTCGAGGTGGCATGCGCGGTGGGCGGGGCATGATGAAAGGATTTGGTCCGCCTGGACATGGGAGGGGTCGACCGAAAGATGGACCCATGAATGGATTTGCACCCATGAGGTACTGACATTTGAACATAGTGTGAAGTATAAATGACTAAATCCTTGTTTAGTGTGCAAACAAATGTAAAGGAAGTACATTTTAAGTTAAAAGAATATTAGTTTTTTCTGTCCATAGAAGATTTACACCCAATATTAAACAACTACCATTTGATATGTTCTGTATTTAAACTTAAAATGCACTTCCTGCCGTTCCAGAGGAATGAGGAGGATGCGACCGTACCCAGACATGAGAGGTCATCGAGGTAGGGGTGGACCAATGGGCATGGGCCCTCCTCCTCCTCCTCCTCCTCCTCCTCCTCCACCTCCCATGCACCTCAGGGGCCCGTTCCCACCCATGCACAGGTAACCACCTCACTCAAACACACACAGTCATTCGCACAGACACTCATACAGGGTTGTTTGTCTTAAAAAGTAGATTGTTTTGTGGATACTCACATTTTTGAATCACTGACCTCGTGTTTATCACTACAAAGGGTTTCCTCTGACTGAAACTGTCCCTGTCTGTAGGCACGGACCTCCTCCACCCCCTCCCCTAGGTCACCCTGGTTTCAGAGGGCGCCCACCACACCCTCGAGGCCGTGGCATGCCGCCCCCTGGACCTCCACGCCACTTCCACCCCCGTGGCCCTAGAGGGTAAGAGCTGTTTGAATATTATTATCATGCTTTAAGCTTTGCAAGTCACAATTCTCTGCACTTTCCTTGCACGCTTTTTTAGGTTTCCTAAATAGATTTGAAACACATCTGGTACGCATTTGAGACGTGCTTACACCAGTTATATTCCTTTTTAAATCTCTAATGCAAGTATAATGCAGTATACTGCGAGCCAAAAGACTGAGGGTTGTGACACAATGCATTGTCCTTTCTGTCCCTTTTCTCTTAAGCCTCATTATAGCTTAATTTCCTTCACTTTAACTTGTCCTCTAATGATCACATTTCTTTCTCAGTTTGTTTATCAAATAGAAGAAATAATACATTATTTTTGTCCAAATAGTGTTACTATAACAAATGTTGAGTCAAGGAATGTTAACTTTATAAATAAATTAAAAAAAGACTGCTCAACTATTTGAAGCCATACTAATTAAATAGTGCATGGAATAATGAAACTACGACAGACATTACACTGTATTTTGCCAGTAAAAGGTTCACAGTAACTGAGAGGGGGTGACATCCCTGACTGGAATAGTTCAGATGGCTGCTCTTATCAGAGTGTGCCCCTTATTGGCCAAAGCCAAGAATCCAATGTGTGATTTTATCCTTTTACACAGCTACCACAATGGACCGGTTTCTCCTCCGCCTCACCCCCCACCTGGCAGAGGCCAGAGGTGGCCAGGGCCCCCTGGTGGCCGACGCTTTTAACACAGCCTGCCCTAAAAACAATAACTAAGCAATTGTCAATGTAGAAGGGGCCTAAAGTGGTGCAGTAAATGAAATGCCCCACAATTATGTGTTATACAAAGTCTCTGAGTATCTTCATGACATACTCTGTGGCCAAATGTCTGGTTATTGATATTGTCTACTGGCAAAGAAATAATGTGAAAATGACTAATGACAACCGAGGACTCATGAAATGCCTCACAACTTTTAACAATGTAAAGGCATCCTCGCATTCTGTTATCTTTGTTAAAGAAATACTGTTGGTACTGTAGGAACTATTTGACATTGTTGAGAGAAAAAGCTGTTTAAAAACAAGTCTGAAGTTTCTCAAAGGGAGGAAAAAAATCTTGTCAAAGTTCATTTAAATGTTCTGTGGTTCTTGTTACAGTCACCCTGTGAGCCTTAAGAAATGTTCTTGATCTTTTTAATAAAGAATAAAAAAAATAAATGGGTGACACTGCATATTTGAAGGTGGAGAACAATTAAAGAGAGAGTGCACAGCAGCCCCTCGAGCACCACTGTTACTAGCTTAGTACACCTTGGACCTCCCTAACCTTTCCTCTTTGTTACATGGAAATAGTTATGTATTATATAACCTCACCAAGCAGTGCAGCAAATATTGTTGAACACACATTTTTCAAGAGAAAAGACAATATTCCACTTGTCAAGTATTCATGAGTATTTAATTTTTATATTTTATATCGTTAATGTGCAGCTCTTTTAAGTTATGAGTATTGCTGTTTAGAACATTCGTGTTTGTCTTCAGCAAACTATTGTGTAAAGACAACAAGAAAAAGGCATTATTAAATGAAAAGTATACTGAAATATATATATATATATATCTAGTAGCTTTTATAAATGAAAGCAAATTCCATCAGTATTTGCTTCAGTTAAGGATAAGAAATTACTCTTTATTGTGTTTAGTTTTTCTGAAGTGTTATAAAAACTTTATTCACTGTAATTAACATAACTTTTGTGAACCTGTGAATGTGTTTTATGAAAATCGTCAAGACATATGACGTAGTCGTGGAGAAAAAAAAGAATAAAACTAAAAATAAACTCAACTTCTCTTTTTTTGTTTATTCACAAACAAGTCTGAGAGTTGTCATTACAATTTACAACAATATTGTAATCTATGAAAGACAATGAATTGCAATGTCAATCACTTTTTGGATGAGTGTGGAGGACCATTAATGAATCATTTCTATCGGCTTTCTGAGGGCCGCGGATAAGAAAATGCTTGGAAAAGTAGTCCTTGAATTGCAACTTTTAGCAGCTGAGAACTTGAAAGATGAATTTCACTCACTCGAGTGCTTTTACTTTTTATTATCTTGTCATGTAAATTTGACTGGAGGACTCCACTTGAAACGCTTTTGACCGATAAGTCATGTCACAGGCCAAATTCAGTGGTAGCATGTCTAAAAGGAGGACATCATCTGCAAAGGATAAACACTCTGATATGACCGAGGACTTTTCATATTTTCTGTTACTGTTAGTTATTTTCATTAGTTTCAATTTGACCTCAAAGGGGACAAAAGGGTATTGGAGAATCTCACTATTGTGTGTTTTGACCAATGTGTTTTTCTATTCTTATACTTTTAATATTCTTATATATAAATAAAAGTTTGTGGCCATGCAGGTAGTTGCATATGAAGCTGCTGTACCTTGTAGCTAGGAGTAGGAACAGATTATTGATTGAATTATTGTGCAAAGTGCCGTGATAAACCGTAATGGTGCCATCTCATGGGACATTAAATAAAGTGGAAACCAATTAAAACATTTTACATCTTCAGATTTTGTTATTTGAATGCATATTGCCTCTCTTTGTTTTCCATAATGTGGTGCTAATTATTTATATATAGTAAAACCTTGCTATAATGCATGCAAAAGCACTGTCACATTAAGAGGCATATGTATTATTGATACTGTTGTATGTACTCCTGGCACAAACGAGGATTTGGCATTATTTCTGGATGAAAGAGCATTTTATTCTCTGCACCACTAGGTTACTGCAGAATACTCAAATATGGCTGCAGACCTTCATCAGAGCTAGTCTATTTCATAAATTAACCACAGACAGGTGTTGGTTCTCTCCCCCCTTTTTCTATCTGTCTTTTTCCATCTCTTCAGCACTTTCAGTACATTTTGCTGCCTCGTCAAGTCTCTGCAGTCCCTTCTTGTTTCTCCCTTTGGTTGATTATAACAGACTGACTGTTGTTGTCTCCTGAAGGGGGGCACACAGTACAGTTAACCTCCCAGGCCCCAGGAACCCAGGCCCTCCCTCACATCTCTCCCCTCGGTCACCAGCGGCGTGACACCTGAGGTCCGGCGCTTCACTTGAAAAGGTGAGCCTCCTCTTGTGTCTTAATCCCTAAACCCCTCCCTCACTGATGCCTGGAGATTCTCTCTTTCAGGATGGAAGTTGAAGTCGGTGAGATGTTCAGGACTGTGGTTTGATGAGGTTATGGTCAGTGCACCTTGTGGTAATGCAAGGAGCATGCAGGGATATGCAGGGAAAGGACAGGTTTATAAATCAGTATGATTGCACTTTAATGTTATTAGTAGTGGAGGGCCTTATGAAACTTTGGGTCTTTCTAAAAGAGGCTTTAAGGCGACGAACGCAGGAATCACGGTGACATCTGGTGGCTTTCAGAAATGACTGCAACCTTAAATATTGGGCTGAAAGCCTCACTGAATTTTAACTGTTTCAGTCTTGTGCTATACAAGTCCAACCAGCCTGCATGTTATCAGTAAATCTGTAATACTTTTTTTTTTTTTTTTACAGAAAAGCTACGTTAAATGATGATGGTATTGTGCAATATGTTTAAGTAAAATAATTAATAAATACATTGTTAAAAAAGCCTAGTATAATATATAATATGATATATTTTGGTAGTTTAGACCCAGTGTCCACTGTTGGCTCATGCGTTTTAAGCTCATGATCATTTATGTAACATTTTATATGAAGCACAGTGTGATGTGATATTCATTAAATTAGTGACTTTTATTACATTATTACTTTGTAGCAGCTGGAAATGTTCTCATACTTAATGATACTAGTGTCATTCGCCATGTTGCTCGATTACTCTTCTCTCTTCTTATCCTACAAATATGCTTATCACATAGTTGTGCTGGAAAACTTTTAAAACTGTCAAACTTAATCAAGTCCTCTGTGAAGCACCAGCGACATTTGAAGCTTCAGGTGTCATCAGTAATGTGGTATTCTTCATTTGACTCTGACACAGTGTAATGAAACAGGAGTTAAAACAAGCTTCAGAGCTTCTGTATCACCTGCCAGTCTCTGCTGAACATCTGTGCTTTTCCTGCTATGAAAAGGGCAATTGACAAAGCAGATTTTATTGAAAAACCTCTTTAGGCGTCATGATCAGATATTCACTTGTGGGTCAGAAAACCAACTGGAAAGTTCACAAACTCAACCTAAAATTTAAACACTGTACTGTTGTTTGTTTCTGCTAGTGTTGAACATAAACTTTAAATATTTCACCACAGTTGAACTAGTTTCCAAACCATTATCATGGTGTGTTTGTATTTAAGTAACAGTGTACTCAATAAAGAAGTATTCTTAAGAAGCAGGATTATGGATGGAATCAAGCTGCTGACAATAGACCCAGATGCTCATCGTTTTACTGTGTTAAACTATTGTAAATGTAAGTGGATGTGGACAAGCTTCATAATAACTTTTCTTTAGGGTTCATATGTTCAGGCATGTTAACACAAGTGTGGACCACAGAAAGAAGGTCAATATCTGTGCATCTTGCAGAGCGGAGGTTTTCAAACCTGCAGTATGTAAATAAAACCAGAAGGAAATGTCAGATTTAGGATTTGGGTATTGTAAATTGTCACAGTAAGGTGTTACAAATACCTAATGGTAGGTATGTATGTGGTCAAGTACGATCATTGGACTCATTACGGAGGTGAACATTTAAATATACATTTATAATCAAACCAGGTACATCCAAAAATGAGCAGTGACTATAAATACTGAATTGTGATTTGTGTTGTAAAGCTGGAAATGCCTCTCTGCAGCAAAAAAGGTTAATGCTTAATATCCCGTTTTCTCAGTGGAGATGATGCACTTTATGATTTATGTCTGAGTGTCACCTCTGTACGACAGCTCATTTTAATACAGGAAGAGAGAGCGGGGGGGTCAGTCCTCAGCAGCCTTTAAATAGAGCAATGGAGAAAAATGTCCATGATGATAAATACAGGGACTTTTACCAGGAAATCTCCTTAAAATGACAGGAAGTATTATCATTCACTGAGCTTAAGTGTTTTAACTGTTAAACAGAGGATGAATGTTAAATTCAGTGCTTGTTTTTTTCTATGTTTTGCCTCAAATATTTTTGTACACTAACTATTCAATGAATAAATAATAAAAAAAAAGAATAAAAAAGTTGTGTGCTGGTCTTGTGTCCAACAGAATATACATGTTTATACAGAATAACAATCCAATGTCACTGCAGATACTTAAAAACATTGCAATATTAATACAAAAGTATTAGAATCACAATTATGACTAAATAAAAGCAAAAAAAGTGAGTTACAGAATGAAATACAGAATTTATTTAATGAAAAAAGAAATGCAACATATAACTGATCCCACACAGACAATGAAACAAACATTTTTTTATTTTTCTGTGCTGTTCAATCCTAATGAAGAGCATGAGTCCACAACAAACACACGTTAATATTGCAGTTTTTCTCATTTATCCAACATATTCACTGATGTTTAAGGAAAATGAGCGTCTGTTGCTCATCACTAAATTCACTGGCCGGGCTTGTCGTCAATGGGGCGGTCCTCCCACATGGGTTCAAGGATGTGATCTGGAACTTTCTCTATGGCAGTCTGATAATATGAACAAAAAGTGTGCGTGTGAGGGGGGAATCCATTAATTCAAGCCTTTTCAGTGCACAGTTAAATTGAGCTGGTGTACGACGCAGTAACTTACCGTTGACACCTCCATGGCTACACCTTCAGGGAGGTTCCTCTGGATGTATTCAAGGTATACTTGTGTCGTGCAGCCTGTCATATGAGACAGCTACAACACAAGAAAAGAGACATATCATCACTATGAGTCTTTAATAACTAATATATTCTTTGTTTTGCAAAGACAGAAACCATTCATTACTTATTTTCCACTCCTGAAAATTCAGTTTTCTTAAAAACATAAAATCTTCTAATACATCTGCCCATGCTGTACATACTGTATGTACTGTATCTACAGTAGACTCTCATATCCACCTACCCCATGTACATAAAGATACCTGCACATAAATATTTATTTCAGAATCCTTTGCACTATTGTCTATAAGTCTATGTCTTTTTTATTGAACCTGTTTTGTTTATTTATGCTGTTAGTCAGTGTTTGTGTATTGAGAGCAACATAAAAACCGGAGTCACATTCCTTGTATGTGCACACATACCTGGCCACTAAAAGTGATTCTGATTCAGTACAAAATCAGTTAAATAAAGTCTGATTACTTGGAGGGAACCTGAATACTTAAGTATCTGTTAGTGATTAATTAACTTAATTAGGTTCTGGCTCATCACCTCAAAGCACCGGTAGTGTGTCCTCATCTCATACTGGACCCTGTGTTTTTTGAAGATGTGAACTGACTTCAGGACCGTCAATCTCTCGATGTCCTTGGGAGGTTCGTAACTGTGGCAGAGAAGAAAGAAGATTATTCAAAAACAAAATGCCAGTGAGATAAAGATAGTACTGTAATGTATGGCTGACACTGCGACTGTATCACTACTCACACTTTGTTGATGGTGATGCCCAACTCTTGAGCTGCCATCTTGGCAAAGAACTCATAGCTGTCCAACACGGCCCTGTCGTGACCTTTGACCATCACTGACACCATCTGAAACAGCGTGTCAGGCTCCTCTGTGACGGTGATCTGGCAAAGAAATGAGACACATGCACATGAGTTTGCATTATCTTAATGTCGGGCTGTTAAAAAGCTGTCAAACTGCACTAATAACTCACTGATGAAAACACTGTCGCTGTGTGGAAGGAAGTGCTGGATGTCGATGGGAGACGGGACCTTCAGAGACAGAACAGTGAATCATTCCTCGCATTTTAACACCGGTTATTAAAATACCAAGTTTAGAGAAAGAGAGAGAGAGAGAGAGAGAGAGAGAGAGAGAGAGAGAGAGAGAGAGAGAGAGAGACATATCTATGTTGCAGCCTTTTACACTTTTAAATGACAAACTCCTCCTTCTGCATCTATGGACCGCTCCATTAAACACCATTATTATCAATACTATTAAACTATAATTAAATTTGGTAACACTTTATTTGGATAGTCCCTCCCCCTGCAGATAGTTTATAGCTATTCGTAACATTTCAACAGCTTATCAGTTGAGATTCAACAACTATTACACCACTGTTGTTTAGGGTATATTCATGAATTGTTGCATATACTCTAAAGATAATCTGTTAAACATCTACAGACAAAAGTAAACAGTTGAAATGTTACAAATATTATATGCACTATATACTATTTGTTATTTATTACTATTAATTTATAGTTTAATATAGTTTTTATAGTTTATTTATTTTTTGACTTTATAAAATGCCCTTAAGCTTTAATTTTCTCTAGTTTCCTATTTTGCATTTGCTGTAAAACAAATTAGATGCCACAAAAAAAAAGTGCTCTAAAAATAAGATGTATGCTCTACAGAGATACATTTAATGGTAAACAACATGCGCAATACTGCTTTCACAAAGTATAACACATAATTGAGTAAATAAGTAGATTAAATTCATATCTGTAGATAAAAGTTGTAATGATTCTGTAGTTTCTGTAGTGAAACAGATCAGGTGTGTGTGTGTGTTTATTACAGTTATTGATAAACTACAGACACTTAAACCGAGCAGAGAAGAGAAACTGCAGTTTACCTGATTATGTTACATTTATTGTGCCCAGAACAGACTCCCAGAGCTCTCGGTGCCTGTAAATAAACAAACATTAATGAACATTTAGAGATGACATTTACTGTTTGACCACCGTGCTACAGCTGCCGTCACAGACCCAATACACACACCTTCTTCTCCCAACTTAAACCCTCACCTTAGTTCATTGTTTGCAGATTTTATGCAACACACACACACAAATATATATATAGTTACTGTACCAAATGCGAGATTCCACTTAATATCCTTGCCAAAGAACATAACTCTCGTCTGAGAGCCATGGGAGCAGCCATGTTTTCGGAGAAGGTGGGACAACAGGAAACAGTTGAGTTCCCAGTGCTGCCCTCATGTGTACTGGAGGGTAAACTACTACTGGGGCAACTGGGAGCTGAGATATACATACATTTGTTTTGCAATTTTGAGCAAATAACTTACTTTAGCAACTAAATGTTTGCACACTATATTCCATTTTATTGCATATTGCATATAGTGTATATATTTCCATTATAGTTTTTATATTTTATATTATATATTTATTATAATTTTATTGTATTTTTACTATTTGCACTATATTTCCCTTGTGCTGCTGTGTCAAAATTCCCACTGGGGATCAATAAAGAAGCATCTTATCTTGTTGTTTGTAGTTGGATAGTGATAGAACATCTATTTGAATTATTAATTAATATAACTACTGATACATTTTACACTTAACACTTTATATAAAGAATATAATTTACAGCAAAGATACAGTGAAAATGAGAATATAACCAATCCAATGTATCAAAGCAAGCAAATATTAGAAAAAGAGAGTACAAAAATAATGCTTGAGGGTTGAAATACAGATAAAGTGATATAGATTTTCACATATAGATACAGTTTGAAAGTTAACCCATTCCACATAGCAAATTAATTTTTAAAGTCAGCATTAAACAGTCCATGTAGGTTAAATGACACTGTAACAGTACAATACGCTGGACCATAACCAGCTACAACAGTAAAACACTGAAAAATTGTACTACACATTAATGCATCACCGGTAGTAATAATCAAATACTTCAGTAATAATCCTTGAAAATATTAATATATCACTTAGAGGGGCAATTTTATTAGGGTAATAACAATGTACTAAAGTTAATATTATATTCTAGTATATTCTATATTCCAGTATACTGCATCTTTTTATATATATAATAATAAATATAAAGACTATAATACACAACTTGCAGTAATAAATAAATACATATATATATAACCAACTGTAACATGTTAACAACTGCACTTTTATCCTCTTTATTTTAGAAACATGAATAGCTCACACACACACACACACACACACACACACACACACACACACTTATTGACGTGACCTGCGATAATTTAATTGGTCTAAATCACGTGCCTGTCACGTGACACGGCTGTCGGGGCCCAGCCAGTGCACAGAGGCAGGCTGCAGGCAGAGGAAGCAGCAGCGGCTCCAGCGGTGGTAGCAGCGGCGGTAGCAGCGGCGGTAGTACGGAGCAGAGGTAAGCAGCGCTCCACCGGCCATTGATGGTTCTCCGGCTCTTTGTTGACGACCGGTCCGGTGTCACTCTCCCGCTTTGTCCGCCACGCCAGCGACCTGTGGGCGGTTTGAGTAGCTGCATGCTAAAAATATGTAAAAGGAAACAAAAACAACAACCGCTAACCAGAATGAACAGTCGGCTAACGCGTTAGCATGTTAGCGCCGAGTGCCAGCGGCGGGCGGACGGAGCTCGAGTCTCCGCCGGCGATGGTGGCGTTGGTGCGGGGTTCAGGATCAGCTAGTTAGCCGGTTAGCTACGGCTGGCTGTTCTTTTGTGGACGTGTGGTGGGGTTTTAGGAGGGGAGGGGAGGGGGGAGCCGACGTTAGCTGCACTCCCCCGGTTAGCTCGCTGCATCGAGAAGATACATGAAGGAAGGAGGAGGAGATTTATTTATTTCTTAATCCCGCTGTTGACATGTTTTGATCCGCGGAGCCCCCCGACGAGGCTCGGATCCAAACACCCGGGATCTGGAGCTAGCTGGAGGCTAACAGGTAGTAGCTCACGGTGATGGGCTGTTTTTTTTTTTTTTTTTTTTTTAACGGTGGGGTGGGGGGGGTTGAGTGTCAGTTGGTAAACGTTGGTGTCACCGGGGTGTTTTATTGATTTTAATCCGTTTACTGTAACGTTATTTTATGTTTGTGGACGGGATCTGCGAGGAGCTGTTGTCAGTTGTCTGTCGGGATGTTACTGACAGCTCACTTTATCTAAATGTCGGTTGTGTTTACATGCAACAGTTGTCCGTTTTTATAACGGCTGTTAACCGTCCGTCGGTTCGCCCACAGGTCTGTCTGTCTCTCTGTCTGTCTGTCTGTCTGTCTGTCTGTTAGGTCCTCGTTGTATTTCATTTTATCAAGGGGTCTATTTTCCCCCCTCCTCCCCACATTTTCTAGTTTAAAGGGTCTTTATTTTAAATAAGAAACAGACGCCAAATGTATGTATATACAGATTAATAAGACAAATGAGTTAAAATGAGGTAGACTTTATAGTTAAAACACACAAATACATTAATGTAAGTGTGTGTTAGGTTTATAGCTACATACTGAGGCAGCAAGATGTCTCCCTCTCATGGGATTATGTTAAATTTTAAGTGGTCACAAAGTTGTATTTTATTTTTTATTTTTTTTTAACTATTTTTATGTATTTAATTGAGTCTTTGAGCCGCCAGAGGCCGCTTTGGTTCATAATGCCTGACGATAAAAACAGGAGATAAAATTATACATGGTTCTTCTAAATTATTCACCAATTAGTTAAACATCCTTCCGCTGCGCAGGATAGTCCTCGCTCAGGGAGACGTAAGCAGCGGTAAGTGAGGGGTAATTTTAGGCTGGCGCATTAATATTTAAAAACTTAACGGCTGTGGGCGGCAGGTGAGCGCGTTCACATCGCTCTATTTAACGATTTAAACCGGTTTTTTTTTTTTTTTTTTTTAACAAAACACGGTTGTTTATTTGTTAGCGATACTTTCTGTGTAATAATATCACACTCTATTATTTATTTTGTTGTCGTATTCATCCAGCAGTCATCCATGGGATCCCCGAGGCGTGTTGATAAGGCAGACTGGCTGACGTGATGACGTTACCGGGAGAAGCGGCTCTCCTGCGGGCTGACAGCTGATGGAGAGGAGTCCCTGCTCCTCCTCCTCCTCCTCCTCCTCCTCCTCACACACACACACGGCCGGGGTCGTATGAGGAGGACACGACGGAGCCCAGAAATGACACACTGAACTGGACAGAAACGTTACTCGCATCAACTGGAAGCACCGGGGAGGGGATCGGCGTGTTGAATGAAATGGATGCGTTGCCTGTTGACGAGTTTACAAGATAAAGCTTTTTCTTTTTTTGGTTGTGGATGTTTGTTTTTGATCAATCAGCTGACACAGTGGATTTCTAAATAATTTCCCGGTACTCTCATCCGTTGCCTTGTCAGTGAAACAGCATCAACGAGGCGGCTCACTGATCAAACGCATCAAAAATGACTTGAATGAGTGCCTTTTTTGTTGTGTGTGTGTGCAGCCCATTCGTCTCTGTGATATCTTCAACCAAGCAATGCTAAAGTCCACAGCTTCGTGGTCTCATTCGGAGTTTTCATTGATCACCTTCTAATCAGTATTGCAAATCACCGAAACAGCCGACGGGAGAAGCGCCAAGTACTATGCACCGTTGTCGCTGTCTCACATCCGACACCGAACCAGTAACCTCAGCGGAGGAGAGGCGCTCATAACGGTACCGACCCATCCGACGAGCCCCGACCTCTCTCTGGGTCTTTTTTATTTTATTCTTTTTATTTTATTTTTTTCATCCACGGTTTTGGGGTGTGTAGAGATCCGCAGGGATGTTCGCCGCCGTGGAGCATGGCCCGGTCCTCTGCAGCGACTCCAACATCCTGTGCCTGTCTTGGAAGGGCCGGGTGCCCAAGAGCGAGAAGGAGAAGCCGGTGTGCAGGAAGCGCTACTACGAGGAGGGCTGGCTCGCCACCGGGAACGGCAGAGGAGTGGTCGGGGTCACGTTCACGTCCAGCCACTGCAGACGGGACCGACCCACCCCGCAGAGAGTCAACTTCAATCTCAGAGGACACAACAGCGAGGTAAGAGGAGTGCAACATGTATATTAGATCATTCCCACTAGAGGAGAAATACAGCAAGGTGGCATCCAGACAGTATTTATTTCAGTCATCGGATCATATTTTAACCTTTATTTCAAATTTCAAAATCATTAAATTAGATATTGTCCTGGTTGTGATATAACTGTAGGCTATGCTGTTATTCCTGACTCTCCATAAGAAGTTAGGGAAGTATTAATCACGCAAAAAAGTAAAGAGTGCTGTTCACGTCCACCCCTCTTCTAATTCAAATCTTCCTAGACAGAAGAATAACACTGTAAAGAAGTGTTTTATTTTTTAGTATGATGATGGATTATTGATTCAGTGGATCTCCTTCCAACAGGATGCTCAATCTTTTACACCTGGGGATGCAATTATCATTTTCTTTATTGCTAGTAGCACTCTGGGTTCACCAAAATATATAATTTTACAGAGTACAGTCTTAGTAGTGTCACCTTTTTTCCTTCCCCCAGCCGCAGGGTCAGGTGCAGAACAATATCCTTGAAGCAACTTCTGTAGTGTTTGGTTGAACGTAGGACCTGCACACTCCCAGTTGCTCCTGGTTTGACAACCGCCTGCATCATTAGATCCCTCTGCTGCTCTTAGTCAAAACATTTCAGTGCTCCACTCTCTGGCATCGCTCCTATCGCTCACCTTTTATTACACCCTCCAAAGTTTCCCACCACTTGTGCACCGAGGGCCATTTATTTTGTTATTGGAAAGATCGGCTGAGTAATGTCAGAGTCTATTGCCCGCTGTGTATTTGAATATTCCCGTCAGGATATAGCAATGCTGGCACAAGTGGAGATTGCACACAGGTTGCGTTTTCTCCTCCTTTTTTTTTTTTTTCTTAGTGGGTGTAGCTGTTGGTCAGATGGAGCAAGGTGCTGTGTCAGCGCTCCATAAGGCAGCTGAGGGGAGAGTGGATGAATCCCTACAGAGAGTGACTGAAGCGCAGCAGAAATGTCATTTAACTCTGCCCACTTGAATGTGGTCCAAGTATTGAAAATTTCCCTTTTGTTGTTTTGGTGCATGCAGTGTGGAGGAGGTTAAACAAACATTACTCTTAATTTTCCCACCTATGTAGGCAGATTAAAATTCATTATGACACACACATATTTCATGTATTAAAAGCTGTCCCTCCATTAATTCAAACATTACTTCATATGTTTTTTTTTAAAGATGTAATATGTTATATCTTTATAGTTTGATTGCCCATCAAAATTAAAACGCACTGCACAGCTCACCTCCCGTACACCATCCTGTATTCAGCAAATATTTTTGCCTGTCTCGCCGTCATCATCAGTGTTTGGTGAATAAAGCAGCGTGTACTTGAGGAGAGAGGTTTTAATCTTGAGAGACTACACTAAAGCTCACACCTCACTGTCTGTGTGTTCTTAGTGTAAGAAATTGTACCATTCAGTTACATTCATATTTTACCCCATACAGCTTTGTGTCTCTGACTTAACTGTACTGTTTATATAAATATTGGTAGGAATTTTATTTATTTATTTGCAACTATCAGGAGGATTTTTTTTTGCATTAGACACAGATGCTACTGGGAGCAAAATCCACATTTCCCCTACTGCCCTCTGACCTCATCCCAGCACCAGTAATGAAAGTAGTAATGTCCTCTCCACTTCCACTCTAGATTTGATATAAAGCAATAAATAAATGCTCCTGGAAATGGGAAATCCATCACTCGTCCACCGTATGCATAATTTGGGGATTCTGACAGTGGTGGAAATCACACTGCCTAATGAGTTCTGTCAAGTTATGACAGATCTGTTCACTCACTTGCATCATTTTCCATCCCTGTTCTGTTGAGAGGAGAGAAAACTGTTTGTAGTATATACAGTCCAACACCAAGGAACCCAATAGCTTCTTATATAGTCTCCAGTCCTGTCCAGGTATTAAAATATCTTTTAATAAAACTCTCCTCAAGCCAACGTTATTTTGTTTTTTTAGGATTTAGTTTAGAATGAGCTATGTCAATACATTAAGGTAACCTTTCATTGTCTTCCAAAGCTGCATACTCAGCAGTAAAAGCAGTGGCGTCCTCATGACAATCCTGTCCTTTAAATGTCAGCACTGTCATTGAGTACTCTTAGTCTTTGGTAACGAGTGTCCTTTCACGTAAATTAGCTCATGTCATGTTATGAATGAGCACACACACACAAAAAATGCAACATGAACCCTTCCTGTAGCGGTCCGGGCCTGCCAAGATCAATACTCATGCCAGCATCCTTAAGTTTGGCCATTATTCCTGTTGATGTATAGACCAGAGTGTCCTGTGATCATTCTAATGTAAGCAAGCGTCTGAATTGATGTGTCTTTTGGACTTGGCCCAATACAGGCAATGTAGTAAAGTAAAGGGCGGATCTTAAGCTGTCAGACATCTCTTAAGAAGAGGGCAGATGGGTAGATGACTGTATTCCTGTGTTGCACTGCCTATGTCTGGATAAGGTCTGGTTTTATTTACACATGATGAAAAAAGGTTGACACTCTTGGTACTACAAGATACTTTGGATAAAAGCATCTTGAGTTGTTTTGAAGCTCAGCTGTTGTCCTGGTCTAGCACCTACTCTGAAGGCTCTCATGATCTTCAGATAATGAAAAGGTTTTGCAGGTCCAAAGGCTTGTAGTACATCTCTGATGAAGGTTTGTCCTCCTCCTCTGTGTCTAATTCCCCTTCAGCCAGGATGAGAGATAATTACAAGGTAACAGCTTCAAAGGGAGCAAGGTGTATGTGTGTGGAGCCATGTTCCTTTTGTTCAGTCTCCCACAACCATCTTTTCACAGTGGGTTTCAGGAGCAAACTCCTTTTTTATATTCTACGGGTTAGGGTTTGTGCTTTGTGTTTTTCATGGAGCTTGGTTGCTTAGCAGACATGCTTCGACCCTTACTGCACTCGTATTACACAGTCAAATCAGCATACTATTGTTATCGTATTATTAGTATATTATTTAAATCGTATTATGTTTGTGTGCAGAGATAGTTAGTTATACATAGTGTCGGACATTAACTCTCTCACTTTATTATTATTATAGATGTGCACCTATTAGATTTCTTATTATTAATTGGAGTGTGGTTTAAGTAAGCCTATAGTCCAAGTCATTGTCTTATCCAGGGCTGAAACTAACAGTTATTATTCTTCACTAGTCTTGTTGTTGATTTAACAGGATTAACAATCGATTTAAGGTGATTGATCATTGGGTTGATGTGATTGATTTAATTCTGAAAGAGATGTTTCACATCATGGTTGTTGCACACAACGACTTTGTATTGCAACACGGTATAAAAGTTTAAATGTTCTTTTCTTGAGTTCTTTTAAGACTAAAAATAAATCAAATTTAAAAAAAAAAAAAAAGTTGTATTGAAAGAACATTTTTCCTTGAACATCCTGATACTATTTTTATATCGTTATCTAAACAGAGCTGCTGACCTTTAGCAGCAGGCGTGTCAGTTAACACAACACTTAAATAAAATTTGAAAATAGATGAAAGCAATAAGTTTTGACTACTTCTGATGCTGCAAAGAAATCCCTCGGGAACGTGCATCAGAATAGATAAAACACCTCTTTTGACAATCGGGCTTTTTTTTCCCCCTATCACAGTGCACTCAGATGATGAACAGACTGAGCAGCTAGTCACTCGGAGTCCATTCTTTCTCCATGAGAGCTGAACATCGGAGACAGGCTTGACAATGACTGTCAGCATGTTGACAAGGAAATGTTGGCTGCAGGCAGCACAAGTTTTGGGCAAATTGTCCCGTCAACTTCTAGCTGTGCTATTTGTCTTACAATAGAATCGTTCGCTTTACTATGTGAGGGAAGTACTTTTTCTATCCACTTGCTGCATTTTAAAATTACTGTGTTTGCTGCAACACAAAGCGGTTGCATTCTGTATACATTGTGATCCACGCATAAGGCTGCTTATTGTCAGTCGCTGTACAGTGTGGTTGCTCTATTACTACTACTGTTACTCTATTTCTTGAGCATGGACGCTGTAAGAGAAAGTAGAACGTTAAGTGACTATCTCAAGGGGGGTGTTTTTACTTTGGTTGCTAA
Source organism: Dicentrarchus labrax (assembly GCF_905237075.1). Classification (NCBI taxonomy): domain Eukaryota; kingdom Metazoa; phylum Chordata; class Actinopteri; family Moronidae; genus Dicentrarchus; species Dicentrarchus labrax. Next base: position 17,686,677 of record NW_026136708.1, read on the forward strand.
AAATATGCATCTCAATCATGTCCTCAGCACAATGTCATTGTGTTTATCAGTTGTTGTGGCTGAAACTCTTTTTTTTTTTTTTTTTAAAGTAATGGATTAGAACGTTTGTGTGATTGCTGAAGCAGTTCATACACAGCTCGCTACTATTCCCATGAGTGTCGTGGGTGGATTGTTGCCCAAAGGTAGGAGTCCCAACCTGTTGGTTTTCCCCTTTGAGGCCAGATCCAGGCTCTTTGTTAAGGGACACATGTCTAAGGCATTAATCCAACAGAGACTGGTGACCCCAGGGCACCGGTTTATGTTTACAACTTCACCGTGTAGGTTGAACTCACATTGCAGCTTCTTCTTTCACTGGTTCTGTTGTGTCTTGTTTCAGGCCTCTGAAAATGTTTGACATTCAAACTTTATGCGGTCTGTGCACTCTCCTACTAATACTGTGGAGCATGCTAGATCAGAGGGAATGAATCACTGTCTTAGATGAACCCCACCAGCATGTTTACCTCTCTCAGTTTTCACTTTTGCTATGTGATGTGTTCATTCGTTGTGTTGAGTTGTTTCCTGGCAATGCCTCATAAATAAATGAGTTTATATCTCTGGTAGAAAGCCTGTGCAAGAACCAGCACTGATATGGGACCTGCACATTTCTTTTAAAAGGCCAGGGAGGTGGATGAAGATACTGGATGACTTCTGTGGTGCAGTGCAACTAACTCATCTGTTTAGACTTAATGGGGACCATAATAATGGATTGCAAGACGGGCACAATGCAGCATCATTCTTTCCTGCAATACAAGCAGAGAAAAGTTAGAGTAAAGTCATCACTTTTAATGGGCTGTGCTACATTTCCGCCCCAGAGTTTTCCTCAGTGTCACTCACTCGGATTGCATCACGACCTGTGTCCAGACACTTATCTGCTCCTTCCTCTGCTCCACCACTCTCCATCCTCCTCTTCATTTCATCATGACCTCCTCCCCCGACGCCTTGACAGATCTTCCCTTGTTCTGCTCTCTCCTTATCTGACCTCTTGACATTAGATGCCCCGCTCAGGGTTGAAGATTACACGATCTATTCACTGCATTAAAATTGTCTCACCAAATGTGCTTAGTGGAAATGGCTTTAGTGTGCTAATCCATCCTTGGAGAGGACATGTTGCATAACACTCAGGTCCCCTGCTTCCTCAGATTCAGGTGTACTTGTCTGCTCACTAGACATTTTCCAAGAGGGACAGTGTGGCCTGTACACAGCAGGTTTCGTTTTGCTGCGAGAAATGTTTTTGTAGTCAGGGATCAGATGGACATATCTGCACACTTGGGTTCACTTTGTTTTAGAGTTGTGCTATTTGCAGGATAAAAGCTCCTCATTCCAGCCTACACAGCAAATGTCTGTGAGGACAAGTAAAAAAAAAAAAGGAAATTTAAGCATTTTAAGCATGTGTTATTGTACCGTGTTTTCTACTTTGTTTGCTCTTTTTGTCTCAGAGTTTCAGTATCTGCCTAACACAAACTGACACATTTCCATACTCAACCCACAGTATTGACATTTTGATAGATTATAAAGTGCAGAAACATATCTAAGGAAACGTTCAACATAGCAAACAGTAGACAGTTATTTAAGTTTTGGTGCTACAGATTTATTTATGCATATAATATGATTTTCCAGGCTGTGGACAACCTTGGTATAAAGAGAGAATTCAGTATCAGTAACTTCCTCACAGCGTTATTTTAAGTTACTGTAAGTTTTTACTAGAGATGCACTATACATTGGATTTTTGCCAATATTTTCCAGTTTATTTTGGCCAATGCATTTGCCTGGTGTTATCACGATGGCCCACTGGCAGATGCAGACATAAAAGAAATGTTCACATTCAAACTGTTGAAATAAACGTTATCTCCATCCTTAGGGATCCTGTGAAAGTAAGTGCATTCTACAGCTGTACAGATATTAAAGCCAACTGGACACTGATTGTGTACTCTTGTTCACACTGTTGAATAAATTAGCCTAAATTAGAAGGCTAAATTGCCTTACAGACTGTTGCCTAAACTCAATAATATATTAACTGAATAAATTAACTCAAAAATATGATGATTGCTTGCAACTCAGGTGAGGTAATCTGGAAAATACCTGTGACTGGGCATCATGTAGTGTTAGGCTCAACATAGGCCACAAATCCCAACATCTTCAACGAATGAAAACAGCTGGTTGTCCAGAGTAGTACACTCCATGAGTTTCTGATTGATGTCTCTGGCCCTGGGGTGGCTGTGGTCATATTTTCTGGATTTGTTTAAGGACTGGAGAAGAGTCTGCTGGAGTCAGGTGTTACAATTCATATGTCATAGATATCGGCCTGTCATATCGGAAGAAATTGCCAATGACAGTGTTTCATTTTAAAGCCTTTATCGGACAATGCATACCTAGTTTTTACGCATGCACCATATGAGCCGTGTACAGGGGCGTGCTGTACACTAAATAATTACCATATTATCAAAGACACACTGTTTTACAAGTATTTAACTGAACAGTCAGACAAGTCAGTGTGTCGATCTCGCCATCACCCAGAGTTCACAGTTTGCCTGCATCTGTTTTCCTCGAGCTTTGCCTAACACCCAGTAATAATCAATGTGAATGCTATTATCAAATATTGATAATGATTTAGGTTTTATTACATGCTTACTCTACTCGTAAACATTTCAGATTCTACCTCCACTGAAGGTCCCGTCCCTTTGCCCTTTCTGTCGCGCTGCAAATCACTCTGGCCTTGCCTTTGGGTTCCTTGCTTTTGCATCAGCGCAGTGCTTCCCTTTAATTGAGTTTTGTGTCTGATTTAATATCATGTCAGACTCAGAATCAGGGGATAGTGTGGAGAGAAAGGGGAGAGGCTCCCCGACTCGCTTGCACGTACTGTATCTGATTTTTATTGTCAGTGATGGTCTTGAATTTCCAATAGTTCTTAACTCATTAGTTAAGAAATTCTGGGAGGAACATTTTTCAATCTGTCTTTTTGTAACTATTATATGTTACTTTCTCTAATTTTATGTTCGTTTGTTTTTTAGTTCAGGTTTACTGATGAATAAGTTTGTTTTGATGTGTCTGTTATTGTCATGCTGCAGTACAAAGTCCACATATGGCACAATAAAGTCTCAGCTGAACTGAACCAAATTTTTATAGGCGTATATATAACTGACTTTTTCTAGCTTTTTTAGGATATAAACCCTTCTTTTGTTTTGTTCAAGTCCATGTGTACTTTGTTTTCATCTTGTGTGTGCAATTATAGATGTGAGCAAAACAAAAGTGGATTTTTAAAATGTGAAAGAGCGACATTCACCTAGAGTTCATGTCCTAACAGTCCAGCCTGCTTATTCATAACCTTCTTGTGAAAAGAAAGTCCTTGGTGCCAGCGACCAGTGTTGCCATGGAACCATGTGCTCACGACTGCACCACTGTGACACTGCACTGTCACAGTGTCCTCTCACTTCTGCTGACTCCAATGCAACCCAAAGCTGTCCCTTGATTTGATTTGGTCTTCTCAGTTAAGTTGCTAGGGTCAGCTCCGCTCCCAGTCTCTAAGTCCCAGCAAGAGGCCAGGGCTGCAATGATAACAACAAGGCACTGCAGGAGTGGAGCCAGTGCCAGCTTCCCACGCTGAGGTAGTGAATGGCCATACACTGGCCAAAGGGCAGAATTAAAGGGATCGGAAACGTGTAGTCTCTTCTCCTCTGACTAGGTATTAGTTGGGATGGGATGAAGACGAGCTTAAAAACCATGTAGCTTTAGGCCTTTTCAGTTGTGCTGCAGTCCTCCTACAACTCTGTGTAATTTCTTTTTGTGTTATATTTCATTCTGTGGTACTTTGAATTGATCTTTAAAAATGTGGACACTAATCAACTGCATCGTGATTAATTTTCATCAGTACTCGTCTTTGACCATTCAGCACGTGATGATTAATGAAGCAGTCTGTTTGTTTGCATATGTGCACGTGCCTTTTCTGCCCATGATCCCTCTGGTCCCTCGCTGTCCTGTGGCTTCTCACTCTTATCCTGTCTGTCTCCATGTGACGTCTGATCTCCCAGATCGCTGCGTCACAGCGAGGTGCTCAGCTGTCCCCCTCGCGGGATGCCTGTCCAGCTCACACTAATCTCCACGCTGAGCTAAATTTACCCATACACTGATTATTCCTACCTCTGTGAGGCTGCAGATAGGTGATTGCACATGCCAGACACAGCATGTGTAAACCCAATTGCCTATTTTCTTCTGTTCTGTTTTTCCTTTGGCCCTTCTTTGTTTTATGTGAAGTCTTTGAATGATAGAATTATGCAAACTGGAGCTCAATAACCTAATCTAAAGCCTCACGTCTGCACTGGCTGGAGCTGAATTAGGTTGTATAATACCATCCAGAAAATCCATTTTGCTCACCAGAGGTTGTAGACAGTGCACGAGTGGTGTAACAAGACAGATTTGTATTTCCCCAATGACATCCATGAGCATGGAAATTTGTTATCTTTGACAATACTACAGCTGAAGCTTGTAAGCTTTGTGCCCAGTGAGCACTGCTGCATCAGGTGACCACTGTGGCTGAATGATAGATGGCAAGCCATTTTTAATGGTCCATGAATATGGTCAACTCAGTCAAAATGACATAGAGACCTTAGCTGCAGACATGCAACAGGCCAGGTCCAGTTGTGTCCGCTTTCCTGCGGCTTGCCAACTGAGACACACCTTTAGTGCAACATTAGGATTTATGCCACTGGGACTGGGAGTGAAAACATGGTAAATCTGGCTCACAGGACACCTTATTGCTGAGGGAGCAGGGCCAGGAGAGGGATGAATCCTACTGTACCCTCATTACACTGGAGGGCTGCACATGGTGTATTCATATAAACATGTTTGTGTGAGTTCACCTGGGATAACCCTATCACTGGAGACATTTAACAATACACAAGACAGTGGCAAATAGGGAATTGTTGGGGAAACCCTGCAGATAAATATGAGTAGTAACAGGAGTTACCTCAGCATTGCTGCTGTAGTTCCATACAAAATATCTTCTTCTGGAACATTTTCAAATGATTTTCTTTTATTTATAGGAGCGTTTCTCATGTACAGTCCACTAAAATGCTCAGTATATAAATTACCTTAGAAGATAGAACAACCTGAACAAAAGCTACCTGGGATTTTTTCCACCATATATTGAACTATCAAACTCACTCTGACCTCTGAGCTTCAGTGCAGTTTCTTTACTTTTAATTTTCCCCCCACACATCATCCCAGTTGTAACTTATTAAGCTGTTTGTCTCCTTATTTCCCAGAGAAGCTCAGGTTTCCCCCCCCCCTAACATTATGTTGTGCCATTCAGAGTATTTACTGTGAAACGATAGTATAAAGTATCACCTGCTGACCTGAACTTGTTGTCAGTTGACAGTTTATTTCATTACTGATTACGTATTTACTGATTCATGAAATAAGTTGCCTTGACTGTATGATGAAGCTCGTCTGCTCGTTTTCCCTGGAGCTTTAGCAGCTTAATATTATTATATTTAATTTAAAAAGGATTTTTTTTTTGTCTGACGTTAGCAGAAGCACTCTGTGTTTCAGGCCAGGTGGGGACCTCTACAATAAAACTCTAAAATAAATTACACTGACAGAGTAAGATGTGCTTACTTTAAACTTAATTTACATACTTTTAAAGTTTTGTGCTTAACTATTTCAAGTTTTTCAAAAACAAATTCTTAATAGAGATTATTTTGTTGTTATAGAATAATTGTTTACTTTGGTTCTGCATATTTTTTCTGTAACTCTCTTCTCAGAGAAATATTAAATAGTTGGAACACACAGTTGATGACACCTGTTCAGCTGGACCATGGATCGATTGGACTGTGTGTTTGTTGCAGGGGGTTAGGAGGGGATGGTGATGAAAAACAGCAAGATTGGCGGGCTTATCCAACTTTCAGCCACTGATCTGTTGGACTTGCACTCAGAGAGCGTAAGCCCCGCTAAAACCAGCCCTGTGTTGTGTGTTTGAGCGTGTACAGCCCACGTGCTTCACTCAGCGAGAGCAGAGCTGCTCCCTGCTTAGGATTATTCCTCTGGGAATAGGCTGAGTCACGCTACAGAAGACCAGGCAGATAGAGAAAGGGCAGGGGGCTGGATGGAGATCTTTAAAATGGGTGACATGAACAGGTTGATCTATACTGCTCTCTACCAGTGATCAAAACCCTCCTCCTCTGCAACTCATTCCTTAGCCTAATGATGATCCATCTCCCATATTCACTGACCTCTGGGCAAATGCAGAATCCCTTGCATCTGTGATACTGTCGCTAGAGACTGCAGTTCAGAGTATGTCTGATCTGTAAACCACAATATAGTGTTTTATGTAGGGGCGTTCATGCATCAGTGCATTCAGTGTCTCCTTTCACATTCTCTTCTTTCTCTTAATTGCATCTCTTGGCGTTACTTTCTCTTTTTAGATTAAAATTATTTGTAATTCTGATTCTAACACAGCTTTCCATAAAATAAAAATAGAAACATAACCTGTGCATTGAAACATGCAATACACCAACTATCCATTGTTTACAGTATCCTGTTGTAAACAAGGAGTGGACACTCAGAAATGTCCACGTTTGAAGAGAAGTGTTGTATGGTTAGACAATCTGATAAGAGACGGAATAATTGAATTTCATTGTCTGTAATATTCAGGATATTAGCAGCTCCTTTTGCGACTTTTTCAAAATGAGGTTAACCTACTTTGTGATGTATTTTCATCTGGTTCGGTGCTAAATTTAGCTCATTGAAAAGTTGGAACTTGGATTTTACTTTCTGCATTTTAGGCATTTAGGCTGACGCTCCAATGTAGAGCAACTTGCTGTGAGTGTGCAGCCGAGGGTTGTTGAGTCTGGATCAAGGGCACTCTGACACGGCATTGTATTGTTGAGCATCTCAAATTATCTGTTGTACTTAAGGGTGCAAAGCTGTGTCAAATCAAGGCCACTGCTGAATTATTTGACTGCCATACACAAAACAGTGTGGAATGAGTTCATTTGCATATTTATCTGAAAATACTTATTCAACTAGAGAACAGGGGTCAGGGTCATAGACGGTAGCTGCTGTAAAGACTCAAGATAGCCTCTAATCAAAGGTTTTGTCCCTTTTCTCTCCTTTCATTTCTTTTTCTGGGTCTTCTAAGGTGGTCTTGGTGCGGTGGAATGAGCCCTTCCAGAAACTGGCCACTTGTGATACAGATGGAGGGATCTTTGTTTGGATCCAGTATGAGGGCCGCTGGTCTGTGGAGCTGGTCAATGACCGTGGAGCGCAGGTAAAACACATTACACAAAAATGGGACATGAATTAAATCAATAAATTAAAAGAGCATTTTACATTGCACTTGTAATGTACTGACACATACGTTGTATTAATAGCTAGCAGAAGCACAAAAGTAATGATTTACAAAAGTATGTCCATTAATAAATCAAAACTCTAATACTTGTATAAAGTGATGTGACTCTAAATATAATAACATGTCAGTCATATTAACCTGTATTTTTTCACACTCCCATCATATTGTTACTGACTGAGCCATTTGCCTTCAATATTTCCCAACTGTAAAAAAAAAAAAAAAAAAATAGTCCCTGACATTGCATAACTGCCAAGCAAACATATGATGGGTAGGCCTGATCCATCAATCACTGTCATCTGCTGAGTCTGACACATCCTGACGGTGGCTTATCTTTTGTGATCAATTTAGTCAGTAGATGACAGTCTAAACAATAGCCTCTCTTTAGATATATGGCCTATATAGTTTTGAAATTGTGCCTCTGCTGTTTCCTCCCTGGAGGTGAAGGTTTTGTTTCAATAACAAGTGTGTTCCTATACTGACATTAGCAGAGGCAGTTTCAGTTTACCTTATTCTGTGGTACTCAGACAGTACTGGTCACTGGTTAATGTGTGAAGTGTAAATGTCTCACTAGTGGCTCCTAGAGGCTGTGGTCCTCTTTACAACTCTTCTGAAAAAATGCTTCTCATCTTCATCACTAGCCCTGCTAATGAGAAGACTAGAGCACCTAAAATACATTGTGAACATTGTTAATAAAGATAATTTCCCCATTCTTTCTGGTAATTGGATGGAGATTGCATTTTACATTGTTTACTTAAGGGCTGCTACTCATAATTATTTTAATAATGAATCACTGTATAAAATGCCAGAAAACTGTGAGAACAATGTCCATTATAATTCACCAGAGCCTGAGGAGGCATCTTCGAGTTCCTTCTCCAGGTCCAAAACCCAAAGATGAACAATTTACTACACTGAATGACAAAGAAAAGCCGAAAAACCTCACATTCAAAATCAGAAAATGTTTGTCCTTTAATTGATAGTGACACCTGAAAAGTGAAAGGAAAGGGGGAGAGCGAGAAGGGATGACATAGAGCAAAGAGCCACAGGTTTGAGTCGAACCCATGGCTGCTGCAGCAAGGACAGAGCCACATGTTTGACATTTTTGCTAGAAAAATGACTACAAGTACAAAATGAACATGCAATTTTGCTGATGGTGTACAAACATTTTTTGACAACAGCTGGCTGTAGTTTTTAATAACCAGACTGGCATTCTGTCTTCTTTATTAACTAATGTGTCTGTCTGGTGCCCTGTAGGTGAGTGACTTCACCTGGTCCCATGATGGCACCCAGGCTCTTATCTCCTACCGTGATGGCTTTGTCCTGGTGGGATCGGTCAGCGGGCAGAGACACTGGTCTTCCGAGATCAACCTGGAAAGCCAGATTACCTGTGGTATCTGGACCCCTGACGACCAGCAGGTAGCACAGACGCTCACACACCCACACACCCACACACACACACACACACACACACACACACACGCACCACAGAATTGTGATAGTGTGCACTAAGCCAGCCTTTGAATGCTAATAGATGTGGAAGTCTTAGTTTTTCATTTGCCACTTATAGTACGTTGGCTTGTCATTCAGAAGGCAGACACAGGCCCTGAGGGAAATCATGTGTGAGTGACAGCAAGCATCCTCTGTCTGGAATGTGTTGTGGTTTTGTTAGGCTATGTTTTTGCTTTCATGCTGTTAAATTGTCAGCTCAGGTTCATCATCAAACTTTCAGTCTGTATGTGTGTCTCTGTCTTTGTTCATGGCTTTCATCCCATTTATGTCTATTTCTCCAACTTGTTTTCCTTGTGATATACATTTCTCTTGACTTTCTTTGCTCTCTATCTGCCATCTCCTTTTCCATTTCTAAGTGTGCCTCTCTTTCTATCTTTGTTCTTCTGTCTTTGTGTTCAAGTTAAATTTGTCGTTTTCTTCCCCCCTCTCTTTTGTCTTCTTACTAAAAACCCTTTTACTATTTCTCTCTAGGTGTTGTTTGGTACTGCAGATGGACAGGTGATAGTGATGGACTGCCATGGGCGCATGCTGGCCCACATTCTGCTGCATGAGTCGGATGGCATCGTCAGCATGTCTTGGAACTATCCCAGTTTCCTGGTGGAGGACAGCAGTGAGAGCGACACAGACTCTGACGACTACTCACCACCACAAGGTAAACTGCTCAAGGTTTGATTTGAATAGAAGGCTCTTTGTGGCCTCTTCAGGCACACGACTGACACATTTCCAGGGTAGACACTATCTAAGGGTATAATCTGTAGAATTGGAGGCAATATAGGTTTACCTAGTAAGGAGCTATAAGGAGTATACTGCAGAGGCAGAGTAGCCCAGCTGTTTCATATGTAGGTACCTCTGTGCAGAGGAAAACAGATGTGGGACCATCTGTGAGCTCCTAACTCCTCCCCCCTTTTACCGCCATCTTTTACTGCTCCATCAATTCTTCCTCATGCTCTTAGTCCAAGGGGAAAGGGGAAACTTTTCCAACTAGGGGCACAGGTGGGGACACAAGTTATGTTTGGTATGTGTGCACTATATTATCATTAGTATCCTCTGGGACTGAGGATGCCAGGTGTATTGGTGTAGTTAAACTGTGCCTCAGTCCTCTGTCCAGTCTTTAGTTTAATATTCAGATTGTATTATCAATGAACGAGATGTGAAAGAGAAATAGTAATTGATACATTTGGTTAAGTAGAAAAACAAACAATGGATCAGATCATAAACATGTTCAACTATGTGCTTCTGAGCTACAAATGGAGCCAGCCATTAACGCTCTCTGTGATTTTGATTGTCTTTGTCATGTTTAAATGTCTATCTTGAGGTACCTGCTTTGTCCTGTTGAGTAGTACATGGGGTATTATACTCCAAATAAAATCACATTTGGCATGTTCTTGAATAACACACAGATACCTTTTTATACACACTGCGGCTGAAGTCTGTTCATTTAATGAAGGCCGTTGGCAGATCAATGAGTTTGACTAGTTACATGCAGCAGTGTAATAATTCTGGTCAATTGTCGTAGCCAGATGATCAAAACTATGCCTGTTGTTTCTTTGTCATGCCGTTCAAGTTTACTATTGAGTAAAAGTGCAAAAGGTAGTAATTTAAGCTTATAGGGCAGTCATTTGTGATGCTGATCTCACTGGCAATGCATCATCTAATAAAGCTTCAGAAGTGGGAAAGTGACTATTCAACTATTTTCCACTTCTCCGCCAGTTGTGAAGACAGGGAGGGAGAGACTCATTAAAACAAAAGAGTGTGACCAAATGGAAAGTGGGTGTGGGGGAGCGGTGGTGAAGGAGGAGCGTAGTGAAAAAGAGCTCTCCTGACATTGGGCTGACGTTACCATTGGACCTCCTGTTTGCTCTTAATGGTGCAATAGCTAATGTCATAACAGCAGCAGCTGTTACAGTGTAAGGGTGTGCGTCACTAGACTCTTCATATGCAGCACACTCACGGTATACTCAAGTGGACAATCACAGCCTGGAACCTGGAAAATGATGTAATGATGTAATAAACATTACTGAAATGTCCAAAAACAACACTGGCTGTTTGTACAGTAGTGGCATCTTAAATGTCACCTCAGTGGAAAGTATTGATTTTAATCATTTTATTTAATTAATCTATTCTGACTGTATTTTTTTTTTAGCATTGTCTAGAATATAGCTCTGGTACTGTAATGTGATTCCACAGTTGACTGCTTAATATTGTTAGCATTAAGGCCTGTTAGCATTAGCCCTCATTACCTGAGTTGGCGCAGTTGCAAGATAAACACTTCCCCTCCAACTAACTTATTTTCAGATTGTCATGACTCAAATTCTGTTAATCCTCTAATGATGAGAGCCGTGTCAGCGTTTCCAGAATTGTCTTTCTACAGATATGTACAATGGTAGTAATTAAGAACAGTCAACAGTGAGCCTGAGAGCGTATCTGTTGAGTTCACTGTCTAATGCCAATACATAGATATAGATGTGGGTGCGTATGTGATGCACTGAGACGTGAGCAGTCACACAAGGGAAGAGTTGCATGTGGTTAGCTTTCCCCACCCTCCTGCTGCTTCCACTGTGTACGCCAGCCCACGTAACAGCCTCATTTTTATTGGTTCCTTTTTCGTCTTTTTGACTCCTTTTCTCTTGAGCTTAATTAGTCCCAGTTGCTAAGGCTATATTGGTGAGGGTCTGTCTTCCTCCGGCTGTGCTATTTATTTATTTATTTTTTCCTTCCCTCCCTTCACCGTGGGCCAAGTGGTTGAGCTGAAAAGTGCTTGCCTTAGCTGGAACACTGATTATGCTCTAACTCACTAATTAAACCAGTCGATAGTAATTGATTGGCCCCGATAGAAATTATCTCTCAAGTCGACAACCTGACTTAGACACCAGGCCGCCTCTTCATCCGCCTGCCAGATCTCTCTGTCATGATCTATGATGATGACCCATTATCACTGCACTGCACAGCACAACACATTGCATTTACAGCGGCATCATATATCTGATTTAATGCAACAGCCATTGTAAACTGATTACTACAGGGAGGTAGTAACTGTTGTGGGCTGAAAGTCAAAAGCAGAGGTGGATATTTAATTTGTGTTGGTATTTGGGTCATTGCAGCACTATGTGAAAGGACAGACTCAAGGATGTTTTAATGGAAAACGTATGGGTGGTTGTCTGAAGGTGTTTTATTTATAGCAGTTTGACTGAGAATGCTACTTATTTGCAGCTACAAATGCAGCAGTTAAATGTGCTGAGTGTGTGTAAAGGCAACAGTCTCACTCACTGAAAATGAATTACAGCTGCCAAGGATGTGGAACTGTCCTTTCCTCTCTCACAAAAGCCCCCCAACTACCTCTATAGTAAACACAGACAGCCTCACAAATAGGCACACACACACAGTATTGTATGTCCCACTCTGCATTTTAATCATCTCATCCACTGCAGGTTGCCAGTATGGTAGCTCATTTATGGCTGAAACTTATAATTCTTTTAACTGTCAATTAATCTGCAAATTATTTTCTTGATTGATCCCTTTGGTCTGTGAAATGTCAAGAAAATGCCTGTCACAGTTTTCTAAACACCAAAGTGATGCCATCAAACCAACACTCCAAAACACACTCTCATTTGAGAAGCGGGAACTAGGCCATGTTTGGTATTTTTGCTTTTGCTTAATCAATTAATTGTGAAATAGCTGTCGTACAATTTCCTGTGGATTAACTAATCAATTAATCATATCAATCCTACCCTTATTTCGTGTCAGGGTAGATCGTGGCTGTAATAAGCCTACATGTTGCTCACATTCTACGTTTTGTTATATAAAGTAAAACCCCCAGATAACATTGATGTAGAGTTACTGATTGCATTTTGTTCAGTTAACAGGTCTGTGCAATTTTCACACTTGTCTTTTCCCTGAATAGACATTGATTCACATCTTGTGTTATGGATCGTCTTATTCATAGATGAACAATTTGTTGATATCATGTACTTTAAACTGTCTCTCACTTCACTGTGTTGCTCTCACACTGCCTGTCTAAGATGTTTGTGTTTGTCTCTACTCAGTGCACAGCCAGAAACCACTGCTGACAGTCAGCTTCACATCTGGAGACATCAGCCTGATGAACAACTACGATGACCTCTCTCCCACCCTCATCCGCACCGGTCTGAAAGGTGTGTGGGTGTCTTCTCATTAATGCATACCCAAGTGTGCAACTTTCTTTGCTTCTCTCTCTCTTCGTTATACCGACTAACAAATGATGTCTCGGGGAATTTTGTGTATAACATTATGGTTACTTTTTCTCCTGTGACTTGCGCTGTAGATGTGGTGGTCCAGTGGTGCTCGCAGGGGGACCTACTAGCAGTGGCAGGGATGGAGAGGACCCTCCTATCCCCTGACCCTTCCTGCCCTCCTCCCACCAGGAATGCCATTGTTAAGTTCTACAACGTTCGGGGTGAACACATCTACACACTGGACACACCAGCACAGGTGATCATTTAACTGTCCAAACCTGTCGTAGTACTCAGATTTCTAATTTATGGTAGCAAATTTTACTTAACTAATGTAATGTGTTTGTAATTGTGTTTCCTCAGCCCTGCATTTATGTATTTTGTTTCCCTTTCTTAATGATTGGACTCCTCAATGTGTGTTTGGAGAGCTAAGACGTCAGTAGCTGGAGAAATGTGGCTGTCATCTCAGGAAAAAACACTTCAATTAGGGTGTTTTTAAACTACCAGACTGACACAAAGTAACAAAGTGAAGTTGCAAATGTAAAATGATGTAAATTGCTGTAAATAACACTGCTGTCTAGCGTCTACGTTTATTTAAACTCAGTTTTTATTGGGACAGTTTGATATAGTCAAGCATGTTAAAATGCATGCAAAATTATGTCAAATTGTCCTCAGTTGATTACAGTTGATCTAACATTCAAGATGCTGCACCATGTGTCAAACCTTCCAAGAAGATTAAAAGAATATTAATGAATGAAGACATGCCTGCAAAGTTCAAGAAAGAGTTTTATCGCCGCCATAACAGTCAGAAACCCAAACATTGATCCGTCTTTTATGCTGAATATGAACTGTTTTGAAAAGATGTATTGCAGTATGCCGTAAATGTGACAAAACACTCTTATCCTCTCTCCAATGTATCTACTCCATCACCCTGCAGCGCCCCATCACTACGCTGTGCTGGGGTCACCGGGACTCTCGTCTGTTCTTGGCCTGTGGCCCGGCGCTCTACGTTGTGCGAGTGGAGCACCGCGTTGCCAACTTGCAGCTACTCTGCCAGCAGGGCATCGCCACAGCAGTGAAGGAGGAAAAAGATGTTGCCAAGCTCACCATGCCTTCCCGCCTCTGTTCTTACGTCACTACTGCTTTCGTCCCCACCATCAAGGTAACCCAGAACAGGAGGTGCTAGATCCATTAAAACCATAAACAATAAACATGAAGAGCTTCCTGGAAACTTACTTGATGCATGCCAGTGCTGTCATAGATGTTACCTTCTGAAACAGCAAGTCATTACTGGACCGAGATTAGCCCAGGCAAAGTGTATCTCTAACAATCTTTAATAGCAATACACTTCAAATGTATTTGAACTTCTCTACAACCCCATGTTTTCTCTTTCAGCCCCCCATCCCAGATCCCAACAACATGCGCGATTTTGTGAGCTACCCGACAGCTGGAAACGAGCGTCTGCACTGTACCATGAAGCGTACAGAGGATAACCCTGAGGTTGGGGGGCCCTGCTACACTCTGTACCTGGAGTACCTAGGAGGTCTGGTGCCTATCCTCAAAGGCAGACGAATAAGTAAACTGCGTCCAGAGTTTGTCATTATGGACCCCAAGACGGATGGAAAAACAGGTAAAACAGGCATTTTGTTTCTTAATGCGATGCAGAGCTATGTAATTGTCAAGCATTTGATTGATTTTAATAACTTTAATGTACTTGATGTGTGCACTGTATTATCTAAAAAAAAATACAAGTATTGGATCGACTCAATATTATATGACTTGGATTGGGACATCCCTACGTAATTGTAAAGTATATTAGAATTTCTTACACTCGTGTGTTCAATGAGCTCTTACTACCCTGTGTGTAACAGACCTGGATTTGGATGGCTGTTCAAGAACCAAAATGTGTTTTCGATAATACTAATATGAGTTATTTAATCATTACATACTGTACACGCATGTTTTACTGTTTGTAAAGATTAAAATAGAACCGCTAGATGTATTCCTCCCAGACATATTTGCCTGCTCCAGTACTTTTCCAGTTATTTGAGTTTCTTGAGTTGGCACTCAGAGAGTGAGTATGTTTTAGTCACATAGGGCAGACTGGGCCCATGTTAATTAAAAGCTGTTTAATGGGGGCTCTGATGGCCCCTGGGTTCCTCATAAATCAACCTGCACCCTCCCCACACAGTGATAAATGAAGCCAGCCATGAAATGGTTCCAGCCCATCCACACTTTAATGTCCATCAAATAAATTAGCTTGACCTAAACTGGAGCAGAAGTGGTTCACAGACTCCATATGAATGATGAAAAAGAGAAGTATTGAAAGCACTGAAACAATTGTTAGGACCGAGTGAGCTTAAATGTTTATCTGTAGAAATGGTGGAACATTGCTACTGCCATCATGTGATGTGTAATGTTTTGCATAAATTATGAAGGTTTCTACCTCCAGGTTGTTAAAGTAGATTTCCTCCAATGCCAAATGTATTTTTTAATTTCCAAAGTCTTCCTCCTTGATTTAGTCCACAAGGTTATACTCATGAAACAGCAAGATTATGAAAGTGTTTGCCAATTATGTTATTTTTAACATCAAAGTGACAGTTTTGCTGCATCATTGTAAATAAGAGAACAAACAACACCACATATTAGCTCTGTTTTTAGTAAAGTTTTTCTTGAGGACTACACATTCACAATCTGTTTACTCAAAACTTACTCCATTCTTTCCCTGCTCTTATTTTCTCTGCTCAGATGAGATATACGGCAACAGTTTGATATCTGCCATGATTGACAGCTGTAACTGCTCAGACTCCAGTGACATTGAGCTGAGTGACGACTGGGTTGGCAAGAAATCTCCAAAGATATCCAGGGGCAGCAAATCCCCCAAACTGCCCAGGTAACCAGCCCCCTCGTACCTGTTTGTACTGCAGCATGCCAATGTTTCTGTTTTATGTGTGTGAAACTTGGTTCTTTGACCCATCAGCAGTCATCAGTCCATGTGCATAGAGGCTGTTTGTTGTCTTTAAAAAATAATTTCCTACATAAGTCCCAGTTATTCAGCATTATTTCAGATTTTTCTGTGACAGCAGAGAACCTAATGATGCATTCAGATGTCATACATTGTTGTCCCTCCGTCCTCCAACCGTTCACTGCATGCCTAAACATTCTTTTTTTTATTTGCTACCTTCTCTGTAGAGACTTAGTTTGTCCCTTTACCAACAGGATCAACATTGATCCCAGAAAATCGCCCAAACTGTCCCGTGCTACACAAGAGATCTCCAGGTCACCACGGTTACCTATACGGAAACCCTCGATTGGGTCACCCAGTCTAACACGGAGGGAATTTCCTCTAGATGACATCACTCAGGTAAAAGTCAAATTATTTAAGCTTTGTTCATTATTTTGTTTTGTTCGATGGTGAACTTTATTTATTCTGTAGATCTTTTGTACGTTTAAATAGTAACCAATGATTATCTTTCTTCCTCTCTTGCAGCAAAATTACCTTGCTCAGGTCACATCCAATATTTGGGGAACAAAGTTCAAGATTGTGGGGCTGGCCACATTCTTGCCAACCAATCTTGGTGCAGGTAACCAATCAACACCTTTGCCTTTAGCATTTATCCCTAAATGGATAAATGAATAACATTTATTGTCATTAGTCTGATTTTTCAGTTACCTTTTTATTTGTATTCTCATTCTTACTCATTCTGTCTTTCTCCCCCTAGTCATTTATAAGACAAGCCTCCTCCATCTGCAGCCTAGACAGATGACCATCTACCTGCCTGAGGTGCGTAAGATCTCCATGGACTACATCAATCTGCCTGTCTTTAGCCCCAACGTCTTCAGTGAAGATGAAGATGACCTGCCTGTCACAGGCCCTGCTGGTGGTGCCGACGACAACCCACCCTGCACTGTCAACATCCCTATTGCCCCCATTCACAGTCCCGCCCAGGCCATTTCGCCTGCCCAAAGCATCGGTCTGGTCCAGTCACTCCTAGCAAATCAAAATGTTCAGCTGGATGTCCTAACAAATCCCACAGCAAACCCTGCTGGGGCTGCTGCAGGTGCGTCAGACCAAAGCCAGGACACCATCCTGACAGCCCAGTACACAGTTCCCACCAGGTACTCCAGTCCTGGTCAGGTCATCTTTGGGGGACTAGAAATGGGTCGCCTAATGGTGGGACCTCCACCTTCTCATCATCCTTCACAACAACAGCAACAACAACCAAGTCACCATCAACAACAACAACAGCAGCAGCAACAGCACCACCATCAACAGCAACAGCTACAACACCACCAACAAATTCAGCACCACCAACAACAACTCCAACAACAACAGCAGCAGCAGCAACAACTCCAACAGCAGCAGCAGCAGCAACTCCAGCAGCAGCAGCAACAACTCCAACAGCAGCAGCAGCAACAGCTCCAGCAGCAGCAGCAACAGCTCCAACAGCAGCAGCAGCAACTCCAACAGCAGCAGCAGCAGATGCTGCAGCACCAACACATACAACAACAACAGCAGCTTCAGCAACAGCACATTCAGCAGCATCACATTCAGCAGCAGCTCCAACACATACAGCAACAGCAGCATCAACATCAGCTCCAACAGCACATACAGCAACAGCAACAACTACAACAGCAGCATCAACAAATTCAGCAGCACCTGCAGCAACAGCAGCAAATACATCATCAACAGCAATCACAGCAGCAGCATCAGCTGCAGCAACAGCAGCACCACCATCAACTTCAGCAGCAGCTCCAAATTCAAATTCCTGTTCCCTCTATGTCATCAGGACAGCCTTCAGGTGCATCTGTGCACCAGCTCCAGCCGGGAGCGCTGCAGATACAGATCCCTCATCCACCTTCTGATTTAGTGGTTGAGAGAGCAGTGGGGGGCGAACACGAACACTTACTGAAAATCAAAACCACTCGGTCAACTCCACAGCTGGCTGAGGGTGATACTGTGGTGTTCAGTGCCCCTCTAGAGCTCAGCAAGATGAACCCCCCGCCCCCCTACCCCGGGACAGTGGCCGCCGCTGTGGCTGCCGCAGCAGCTGCTGCTGCAGCAGCATCAGCCTCCGCTGCAGCCTCTAATGCTGCATCTGGAGCAGGAGGAGGCGCCAATGGGACTCCTCCCCCTGGTGACCTTTGTATGAAGAAGGGAGAGTTCCCACTTTATCCTTCAGGTCAGCAACAAGCATACCCCACACCACTGGGATATGAGAGGATAACGACATTTGACAGCAGTGGGAATGTGGAGGAAGTATGTCGTCCTCGAACACGCCTTGTCTGCAATCAGAATGTCTACACACTCCAGGGACCTGGCAGCTCTGCCACTCTCAGGGTCACTTCCTCATCATCCACCTCCTCAGCTGACAAGAAAATCCAGCTGCCCTACACCTCAGCCACGCTCAACAGACTCACTGCACCTCGCTATTCCATACCCAGTGGAGACCCGCCCCCATACCCTGACGCAGCCAATCAGAACAGTGCTGTTGGCAGGAACCCTGGACAGAGGCTCGACAGCAGCCTAATCCATGCTACTCTCAGGAGGAACAGCCGAGAGGCCGCTCTTAAAGTTTCCCAGATGCTGGAACCACCCAGACCACTGCCTCCAAAGGCTAAAAACAGTGGTGCACTAGCAGCATCATTCCAGCAGAGGGTGCCAACAGCCTTATACACCTGCAGTCAGTGTAGCAGTGGATCCAGTGTTGGAAGCACTGCTCCAGGAAGTGCTAATGGGATAGCAGGAGGAACTATTATCAGACAGGATTTCCCTCCAGGGAACGGGGCGCCACACAGCACAGTTATCGTTCACTCCAACAGCGCTACTGCTCTGGCCTCCCAGTCCTCTTACAACCTGCTGAGCTCTCTTGAAGGATCTGGGACTGTAACAGGAGGAGGAGGAAGTAGCAGAGACAGGGCTGATTATGTTAATTCAGCATTTACTGAGGATGAAACACTGAACCAGTCACTGAGGCATCTGGCACTAGGAGGAAATGATGCACCAGGGCTGGTTGTGAAACGCCCACCTCCCTATCAGTGGGACCCAGCTGCCACGGAGGAGGTGTGGGTCCCACAGGAACGGACAGCAACACTGAATCCCAATGGCCCCCCTGGACCACACAAACCACCCCCACTTATTCTTAGCCCAGCTCAGCACTTGGATGTGTCCAGGCTGCCTTTTGTCCTTTCTCCAAAGTCCCCCACCAGCCCCAGTGCTGCATCATTTCAAGCTGCTGCAGCAGCTGCAGGCTACCAGATCTCTCTCCAGTACCCTCCAGCAACTTCCTATTCTGGAGCTCAGCCCATCCCAGGGTCACCACGCCCCTGCTCCTCCCCAAAGGAGGTGGTGGCACCAGTACCCTTCTCACAGCAGGATGCAACCATTGTCTTACCACCAGGTTACCCTGCAAACCTGGCAAACCTTGCCTGCTGCCCTCTCCCACCCATGTATCCAGGAGGAAGCGCTTGTGCGGGGCTTCCCATTCCCCCCATTGCCCTTCACACTCCTTGGGGTACGTATAACTCTTGCCCACCTATGCCCAGTCCTGCAGTGCCACTACCACCAAAAGCCTCCCACATGGCAATAGACAAAAATGTTCTCTCACCTCCTCCTCCTCCCCCACCTCCCCCTCCACCACCACCAGCAGAGCTGCAGAGCCATGGAGGATTACAGGAGGCCATGGCAGAGGCTGGGGAAAGTTTTCAGGAGGTGCTCTCGTTGACTGAGAGCCCTGTGCCACAGCGGTCTGAGAAGTTCAGCAAGAAAAACCGCAAGCGGGTAGACGGACGCACTGAGGAGGCTAATGTGCCACCGCTGGCTGAAGGGAGCAAGTCCAAAAAAGAGGGCAGAGCTTTGGGTGATTTCAACTCACTCATCTCCAGTCCGCGGCTGGGAGGAAGGGACAAGAAAAAGCTGAAGGGACAGAAAGAGCAGCAGCTGAAGGCCAAGAAGCTGAGTAAGGCCACTGCCAACAGTGAGTTCCAGGACAGTTCAGAGAGTGAGCCAGAGCTGTTCATCAGTGGGGATGAGCTGCTCAATCAGTGCCAGAGCGGTAAGAAGGGCTGGAAGAGTAAGAGGAACCTGAGGGCTGCCAGCGAACTGGACGAGATCAAGTGTCGAAAGGCTAACGAGAAGGAGGACCGGGGTCTGGGCAGCCAGGGGTTTGTGTACGTAATGGCCAACAAACAGCCACTGTGGAATGAAGCCACGCAGGTCTACCAGCTGGACTTTGGTGGACGTGTCACACAGGAGTCTGCTAAGAACTTTCAAATTGAACTGGAGGGCAGACAGGTAAGACATTACTCACTCACTGCATGTTATCCTCATACTGTAATGATCACTTCAAGTATTATTGTGAAATACAGTCAAGGACATGAAAAAAACTGTATTAAATGTTTGTTTTTCTACACAGGTGATGCAGTTTGGCAGGATTGATGGCAATGCCTACATCCTGGACTTCCAGTATCCCTTCTCTGCTGTGCAAGCCTTCGCAGTGGCTTTAGCCAATGTTACTCAACGCCTCAAATGAGATGCCCTCTCCCTACTTACCCTGAGTTATATCTGGGATTTAAATGCAATCTGTTGAAGGGGCACAGTTGTTTCATTTGAGATTAATAAACTTTGATTTTGGAGAGAAGACTAAAATCAGCCCTGGTCATAGAGAGATACAATCACGCTGCACTACACAATGCTGCCACTAGAGTTGGTGCAATAAGCATTGGCTGCATTTGCCAAGGATGCCCCTCAGATTTGCTCCGTTTGGCAATCGGTGGCACCTTGCAATGCATGTAGGGCCAAAGAGCTGAGCTTTGGTAATCATCATGCAAATAAATGCTGCTTTAGCTAGAAGAAGCTTATAGACATGATAACCGATCGGTTAACTGAACGGAGAGGAATTATCAAGGTGCAGTTTTCAAAAGAAGCAGCAGTAATACTTGAAAACCACACTCTGGAGATCAAAGTTGTTGTTTTTTCCCCAGAGCGCACAGGTACTACTGGGCACTGAAATCCATTGCTGTACAAAACTTCAGTGAAACAGTTACCACTTTATTATACTGCTTTTGCTTTTAGGATTTTATTAAATTACTAAACATGGTCGAGGGTAGGAGGGTCTTTTTGTTTTTTCTCTCTGCCATTCCTTTTGTTACTATCTCAGTCTATCTTGGCTGGAATTGAGGCTTAGATATATATGCATCATTTAGGAGCACTACTAAGAGGTCACACTTTTCACTGTTGTGGAAGGTGCATCACTGTCAAAAACTTGGGATTGTCGAGGAGTATAGAGGAGGTGAACTGCAGTCTTTTCCACATGGTTTCCTGGGACTTTGAAGGAAGAAGAAACGTTACTCTGCTACATGGATTAATTTATATGTACATTTTGTTTTATCTATTCAGATATGAATTTTAACATTATTGTCATTGTTTGTGATATACAATCTTCATACCCTGTCAACATGGATTTCAGCTTACCTGCTTTATTTGGGAGACTGGTGGCTGAATTTGAATATTGCTGTGTATTAATTCAGGTGGGAGGAGGAGGCCGGGGGGAGGGGGCGTACAGAAAAGCTTTGACTGACATATCCTGTACTTAATGAAATATCTACATATGGTGACACGGGCGCAAAAGAAGTCACCGTGGCCTGAATTGAACAACTCTGGCATGAAGTGATTTGTCACCTGCTGTCACTTCTGTGAAGTGAGTGTGTAGTTGGGGGTTGTCCGGCTCTTAAAGACCACACTAAACATGTAAGCAAGGTACAGGAAATATTTTTGTATATTCCACCTATGCCATTTCATACTTCAGAAGTCATGTAAATACATATCAGTCATATGTAAATGTTGTAAAGAGACTTGGGTGACTTCGACAGACTGTCTGTTTACACCTGTCTCCACTGTGTTTTAAGTGTAATTTCAGGTGTGGAGCAAAGCGTGTAGTACTGTATCGTACTACTCGACAGCTACAACCACAAAACAAAGTTAACAATTAAGCTGAAATCATTGTTACTGAATCTTTGAAGTCAGAACTCCAATGAAGGATGAAGCTATTGAAATCTGTTCGTTTAGTAAGCTGACACTGAAATCTGAAAAGCTGTTTTTCTTTCTCTTTGTTTCGTTTTTTTTTTTCCTTTCAGGCAGTCAAGCTTGTGTTCATGTTGAATTAAGGACGCAGAGCAGGGCCAGCTGGTAGGAGCGTGGGCAGGAGTAAATTATTAGGACACTGCAAAGATGGTAGCCAAAGTCAATAAAAAAGGGCAGTAATATTTAGGCTTAATAACATTAGTTAGGTGTGTGCCAAAATATACATTTGCTCAGATTTAATAGTTGACAAAATGGACCTAAGAGGGAGGTTTAGACTTCTTTCTCGATTATAAAGATAATGCTTTAGACCAGCTCTGCTTTGGTCTCTGAATCGATGAGATTGTTACATTCTTTAGTGTGATCTTTCATTATGACAACGAGATGCATGTCTGTCAGATGGGAGGGAGGGGGACGGGGGAGGGGGGTTGTAGGGTTGTAGGGATGGGGGATTAAAAATAAATAAATTCAAAAAAAGTCTCTACTGAACGTTAAAAAAAAATTTGAAAAGAACATGAGCATGTCATACAGAAAATATCCATCTTTTTGTGTTAGTTGTGCAATATTTTCTTGGGGGGGGGGGTCATTTGTCATCACTTTTGACCACAGTTTGATACCGTTCTTTTAGTTCAGCATCTCAGTTACTGGTCTGTACATTTTATTTATGAGATTGTTTCCTAAAGGAGATATAGTATCTATACATACTGTATATTGTGGAGTTTTCTGAACATTTCTTTTGTGTTGCTAAAAATTTGTAGCCCAAATTTGCAGGATGGGAAGGGGGGGGGGGGGTGTCAGGTCGGGAGGGAGGGTCGGGAATGGGGGCAAATTTTTCTGTGTTTTGTGAAGTTTGCATTGGATGGAAAAAGATGTGAATGAGTAAGTGCCCAGTTTAGTGTAGTCGGTAGACTAGTTATGTAGAGTGTAACTGTCAAGTCAAGGTGTGTCTGTATTCAACTGTGCAGTCTACCAATCCCATCAGTGTTAAATCTATTATCTTTAAACGTGTGTGGTCATGGCTTCTTACACATACACACACATATATACACACACATCGTTCACATAAGTTCACAAGTGTAAGCCACTGAGTTCATGTTCAGAATTTGCCTGTGGACTTAGGTTAAGGATTCACTTTAAAACTGATTTCATGAGATGACCTGTTGTAGATATTGTAGGATTTTGGCTTTTCTTT